>NC_041383.1:95592356-95771026 GCF_002162155.2 Triticum dicoccoides
GCTCTGGGCTGCTGTCGACGTCCCATGCAGAGTGATCCACGAGGGGGCCCTTCCCCCTCTTGGGCGCCTCTGCCTCCAAATTTGTGGAGGTCGCCCTCTTTTTCCTTCCCCCATCAGAGGGAGAGTCGCTCTCCTTCTCCTCCTCCTCCTCGTCTTCGGTGGCAGAGGAGTGAGTCTTGTCTTTGAACGTTACGTCCGAAGCGCCCTTGCGGTGAGGGCCACCTTTGGCCCCCTTGGACTTCTTCTTTGCCTTCTTCTCCGGCGCCTTGTAGGGCGCCGGAACCAGCATCTTCGCCAGGAGCGGGATGACTGGTTCCTCGGGCAGCGGAGCCGGACACCGAATCCGCTCCGCTTTTTCCGTCCATGCCTGGAAGAATGAAATAGTAAAGTTTATACATCCTCCTTGAACGAGCAAGTGGTGGATGTGCCTTGAGATGTGACTTACCGCACTGGCAGGATGGGCAAGATCGTGCCCCGCGGTCCGAGTCAATGGTCGGCGGCATCTCGTTGCCCTTGAAGAGCAACTTCCAGACATATTCGTGAGTAGTTCTGAAGAGTCTTTCCAAAGTTTGGTGCTTCTCTGGATCAAATTCCCATAAAGGGGATGTCCGGCTCTGGCATGGAAGGATCAGGCGAACTAGCATCACCTGGATCACATGGACGAGCTTGACGTTTTTATCCACCGTGCTTTGGATGCGCGTCTGCAGCGCTATCAGCTCGTCCGACAAAGACCAATTTGGGCCCTTCTCTATCCAGGAGGTGAGCCGCATTGGGGCTCCGGATTTGAACTCGGGTGCTGCGGCCTAGGTGGCATCGTGAGGCTTTGTGATATAGAACCACAGCTTCTGCCACTCTTTGACCATCTCCATGAAGGTGCCTTTGGGCCATGTGACGTTGGGAATCTTGCTCACCATGGCTCCTCCGCACTCCGCTTGTTGGCCATCCACCACCTTCGGCTTCATGTTGAAGATCTTGAGCCACAATCTGAAGTGGGGATGGATGCGGAGGAAAGCCTCACACACGACAATGTATGCCGAGATGTTGAGGAAAGAGTTCGGGACTAGGTCGTGTAAATCTAGCCCGTAATAGAACATCAGTTCGCGGATGAAAGGGTGGAGTGGAAACTCTAACCCACGAACGAAATGAGGGATGAACACCATCCTCTCATTGGGCTTCGGCGTAGGGATGACTTGCCCCTTGGCCGGAAGCCGGTGGGCGATTTCCTTTGCCAGATACCCGGCCTCCTGAAGCTTGACGATGTCCTTCTCCTTAACGGAGGAGGCCATCCACTTGCCTTTCCCTCCAGACTCGGACATGGTGGAGTGCTTGCTTGAGGCGGAAAAGATGAGAACTTGGGCGCTGGAGCTCGAGAATGGAAGGCAGAGGAAGACAGAAGGCGTGGGTGAAGAAGGGGAATCCTTATCCCCTTATAAAGGCAGTGAATATCGAACGCCCCCCTACTCGCCTTAAAACTCGCCTTTTCCCAAGGGCTATGCAAACGGCACGATTGGATTACCCACGCCCGTATTGATGAGAATCCCGCAATAAGGGGACACGATCTCGGCTTTGACAAGACGTGCCAATGGAAACCGCATCTCAAAACGCGGAACGGCAGACGAACACGGTTCGAAATGATGACCGGGCAGGCGTGATGTCATCTTGAAAAAGTTGTCAGCGCATGGGACTCGTGAAATATTATACTCTCTACGGCTGTGTGTGTGGTACTTGTGTTGCAGATCCGGACACGTTTGTTGCGTCCGAAGACTATCCTGGAGTATTCGGAAAGGTGAACCCGCCTTGCAATGCTGAAGACAATCTGCGTGCTGGACACCTCGTCATTGAAGCCTGGTTCAGGGGCTACTGAGGGAGTCCTAGACTAAGGGGTCCTCGGGCGTTCGGCCTATTAGCCATGGGCCGGACTTTTGGGCTGCGAAGATACGAAGATTGAAGACTCTACCCGTGTCCGGATGGGACTCTCCTTGGCGTTGAAGGCAAGCTTGGCGATCAAATATGAAGATTCCTTTCTCTGTAACCGACTTTGTACAACCCTAGTCCCCTCCGGTGTCTATATAAACCGGAGGGTTTAGTCCGGAAACAGATATAGTCATACAAGCTGGACTTCTAGGGTCTTAACCATTACGATCTCGTGGTAGATCAACTCTTGTAATACTCATATTCATCAAGATCAATCAAGCAGGAAGTAGGGTAATACCTCCATAGAGAGGCCCCGAACCTGGTTAAACATTGTGTCCCCTGTCTCCTATTACCATCGGCCTTAGACGCACAGTTCGGGACCCCCTACCCGAGATCCGTCGGTTTTGACATAGACATTGGTGCTCTCCTTGAGAGTTCCACTGTGTTGTCCCCAAAAGGTTTGATGGCTCCTTCAATCATCCACAAAAATGTTGTCCAAGGAGAAGTCTTCCTCCCCAGATAGATCTTCGTGTTCGGCAGCTTCGCACTGCGGGCCAACTCGCTTGGCCATCTGGAGCAGATCGATATAGCTACGCCCTGGCCGTCAGGTCAGATTCGGGAGCTTGAACTATGTTGTGGATATCCGCAGAGACTTGATCTTCGACGGATTCGAGACCATGGTAGTCGCTCCCCGTCGCCACGATGAACATGACTTAAATCTGTCATCAGGCCATGCCCAGTAAATTGCACCTACAACCGCTCTGGCCTTAGATCCGGAGCAGATTGCGCCATCCGAGGATGGGAAGCTCAACCCCGCCACGGAAGCCGCAGGTTCCGTGGTGTTGTAGCCGCACACAGACCTAACCTCGGGTGACGTATGTGTCACCGGAACCTCGGACTCATTTCCGGCTATAAGTTCTGAGCCAGGTGCATCCGCATATGTCGAGCAGGATCGGTCATCGATCGCCGAATTCAGCGTCGCAGACATCTTCTGGCACTCACCTTTAGGCGATGTGCTGAACTCATTAAAGAATCTATCCCTACCGGGGGACTCTCAGCCGAACTATATCCGGTTTGAACTGGAGGCTGATGATGGAGAATTTCGTTTCCCACCCACCGCCCACGTCATAGCCACTATCGAAGACCTAACGGACACGCTCGATTATGACTCCAAAGACATCGACGGTATGGATGACGATGCCGGAGAAGAGGAGGCCCAAAACCCGCCGTTCACCGGACGATGGACGACCACTTCCCCATATGACGTATACATGGTGGATGCACCAAAAGATAATAGCAGCGATGATAAGGAAAACCCAGTTGAGGATGACCCTCCTAAGACACAACCAAAGCGCCGGCGTCAGTGGCGCCACCCTAAATCGCGGTGCAGCAAAGACAGCAACACCGGCACAGGAGACGATAACACTCCGGATGGCGCCGAAGACATAGAAGACTCCGACGAACAAATTGTTGAACAGGACAATCGGGAAGATGGGCAAGTCAGCCCTGATGAACAGGCCATAGACGAGGACTCGGAGGACGGTAGTTATCATCCGCTCTCCGAGGAGGAGGTGAGCCTCGCCAACGAGGATTTTATCATTCCTGAGGAACCTCTCGAGCAGGAGCGCTTCAAGCACTAGCTAATAGCCACTGCAAGGAGCCCGAAAAAGAAGCAACAACAGCTTCAAGCTGATCAAGATCTGCTCAACGACAGATGGACTGATGTCCTAGCAGCCGAAGAATACAACCTTAAGCGCCCAACCAAAAGTTACCCGAAGCGCAAATTGCTACCTCAGTTCGACGATGAGGCACCGGAGCCCGTACCATCATCGTGCAATGTGACCGACCGACCACCACATGGTCGGGATAAAGCGGCAACTCAAGCCGAACACTAGCCCGCCCCACCTCGCTGTAAAGGCAGAGATAGAACAGCTCGGGGTTATACATATGACCTTCGGCAGGACCTGGACAGTAGAGCAGGACATACCAGATCGATCTACGGATCGCGAGGACGTGCCCCGACACGAGATGAAGGATATCTATTCGGACGTGACAAGCCTTGTCATGCCCAGGCCGAAAACCGCAGACGGACTCCATCGGAGCTACGTCGCGACGTGACCCGATATAGAGGCACCGCACACCCCTTTGCTTCACTGTCGAAGTAATGGATCATGAATTCCAGAAGGGTTTAAACCCGTAAATATCAAATCATATGATGGAACAACGGATCCCGCGGTTTGGATCGAGATTTTATTCTCCACATCCATATGGCCCGCGGAGATGACCTTCACACCATCAAATACATCCCACTAAAACTCAAAGGGCCAGCTCGGCATTGGTTAAACAGTCTGCCTGAAAATTCCATTGGCAGCTGGGAGGACTTGGAAGAAGCCTTCCTTGACAACTTTCAAGGTACACATGTCAGGCCGCCAGATGTCGATGACTTAAGTCACATAATTCAACAGCCTAGAGAGTCAGCCAGGAAATTCAGGACTAGGTTCCTAACTAAAAAGAACCAGATCGTCGACTGTGCGGATGCCGAAGCCCTAGCGGCCTTTAAACATAGCATCCATGATGAATGGCTCGCCCGCCACCTCGTCCAGGAAAAACCGAAGTCCATGGCAGCCCTCACGGCACTTATGACCCGCTTTTGTGCGGGTGAGGATAGTTGGCTGGCCCGTAGCAAAAACAATGCAAGCGACGCCGGCACCTCCGAAGTCAGAGATAACAACAGCAAGTCCCGACGCAACAGATACAAGCGTCAAAACAACAATGACAACACCGATGATACGACAGTCAATGCCGGATTCAGTGGCGCTAAGTCCAGTCAGCAAAAGAAGTCGTTCAAAAAGAACAACTCGGGCTCATCCAGCTTGGACCGCATACTCGATCGTCCGTGCCAGATCCATGGCACCCCAGAAAAACCAGCCAACCATACCACCAGAGATTGTTGGGTATTCAAAAAGGACGGCAGGTTAAATGCCAAAAATAAGGAGAAGGGATCGCAAAGCAAGGACGATGACGAGGAGCCCCGACCACCGAACATAGGAGGTCAGAAGAAGCTTCCCCCTCAGGTCAAAACGGTGAACATGATATACGCTACCCATATCCCTAAGAGGGAGCGCAAGCGTGCACTCAGGGACGTCTATGCGATAGAGCCAGTCGCCCCAAAATTCAACCCATGGTCATCCTGTCCGATCACCTTCGATCGCAGAGATCATCCGACCCGTATCCGTCATGGTGGGTCAGCCGCGCTGGTCCTTGACCCAATAATTGATGGATTCCACCTGACGCGAGTCCTCATGGACGATGGCAGCAGCCTCAATCTGCTCTATCAGGATACAGTGTGCAGAATGGGCATTAACCCATCACGGATCAAGCCCACAAAAACTACCTTTAAAGGAGTTATACCAGGTGTAGAGGCCTGCTGTACGGGCTCAATCACACTAGAGGTTTACTTCGGATCACCGGACAACTTCTGAAGTGAAGAGTTAATCTTCGACATTGTCCCCTTTTGCAGCGACTATCACGCACTGCTTGGATGAACCGCATTTGCTCGATTCAATGCGGTACCACACTATGCTTCTCTCAAGCTCAAGATGCCCGGACCACGCGACATCATAACAATTAGTGGAAACACGGAACACTCCCTTCGTACTGAGGAGCACACCGCTGCCTTAGCAGCAGAAGTATAGAGCGGCCTTTTCAAGCAGAACCTTAATTCGGCGGCCTATTCCCTCGACATTGTCAAGAGAGTCCAGACTATTCTCCCGCAGGACAGCTCGGCTCGTCAAGAGCTCGACTAGCAATTCAGCCTCCGTCCCAGTCCCGATCAAGTGGCGGCATTCATACCACGCGTACATAACCACACACTCAAAATACCAAGGGCATAGATGGAGGCATAACTAGCTGGTGGTCCATAATACGGCTCGATTGCTCCCGGACTCACATACTTTTCACTATCTCTTTTTTCCCTTTTCAGGTTTCTTTTACATAGGCCCTCCGTGATGGCCTGACTACCGGTCCTTTCGAAGGATAAATACACCAAGATGGCAAGAAGCACAGACGTATAGGGATTCCCAGGTGGTCTGGTTAATGATCATTTTACCCGTTTTTAGGACCCACACACAGCTCTCCCTTGGTTGTGGCATGTCAAATAGCCTGTTGCTTATCGCACTATTTGTATCAATGCGCCTTGACGTATTAATCAAATTATAATGGAAACAGTTTGTGGCCCAAGTTTTAGGGCCCCCAGCTCATTACCTTTGCTCCTTTTCTGTTTTCCTTTTTCTGTTGATAACCTTATCAAATAGCACCCGTACACGTTGGTACGTTTCAATCTGCAAGGGGCTCCATAGCGCCCCACAATACGGCAACAAAGTCCGAACACTTTTTGACAACATAGTTCGACACCCCGAATTTAGCATTACACTGCGTTTGGATGTCTCCATTGGAAGGCTGGAATCTGAATTTGTATTGGTAAACTTCCAATTCACATGTTTGGTTGGACACTGAATTGGCACTCCGTAATGAAACCAAATTCAGGGCGAAATTGCTTCCACGCAAAGTACCCGCCCACAATACGGAGGCCTCCCGCTGCGAATTGCTCTTAAATGGCTCCCTCCCGCAAAAAATGTACCGCTTCAGCCTCTTCCCCCCGCCCCCTGCCGAATAGATAAGGAGAAAAGGAACGCGAGGGTGGCGGCGGCGACAGGGCTGGCGGCGGCGCTCAGGTGCGTTCCCTCCCCGGCCCCCTCCTACTGCAGCAACCTCCAGTGCCACCGCATCTCCCCTGGTCCATCCTCGTCCACCGCATCTCATAGGTCACGCCACCCTCCTCCGTCCTCCTTCTAGGTCGCGGCTCCGTTCCCATCTCCGGTTAGGTCCTCGTCCTAGGTCGCGGCCTCGTCCCCGTCTCCGGTTGACTTGCTCGTGGGTCGTGGCTCTCTCCCCCGCCTCCGGTCGGTTCCTAGCTCGCGGCTCCCTCCGCAGTCCGGTCGCTGCGACTCGTCCTCCCGGGTCGCGTCACCTCCTCCCATGCTCGCGACTCTCTCCCTAGTCCCCTAGTCCCCGTCTGCTGCGTCCCGGGCACCTGCCTGTACATCCATAGAGCAGCACCCCCCCACTATAGCTTCCCTCTGTTCTAAATCTCTCTGAACCCCTGAACCCATAACTTTTTTGTTCTTTGTAGTTTGAACCAACACTGTAGATTTTTTTGTTCCCTAATCAGCTGCAACAAGACTAATTTTTTTTGTTCAACATTGCAGATTTGTGAAGTGTTCATCGATCTGAAGGCCCTTTGAAGGTATATATATGGCTGAATCCCCTCTGTATTTTCTATGCATTTGTGTATGCGATGTCTCTTTGATTGCCTTACCACTAGACAATTGAATTGTAATTTGTACAACACAATGTCGGATCAATTGGAGTTGATTGAGTGGATAAATGAAGAAAATAAAAGACAGAAGAGGAAAAGAATTGTTTTGACTAAATTGTTTGTTGAAACATGTGCTCTTGCATTAGCATTTGTTACTACACAAAGGGATAGGGGACCAAGGGACCTGGGAAGTTTTAATGATGATGAGGACAAGCATAGGCTTAGGAAATATTTGCTTAAAACCATGTATGATGGATCTGAAGTGGCATGCTACGATCAATTGCGTGTAACAAAACGAAACTTTCATGACCTTTGCACCATGTTACGGGAGAGATGTGGCCTCCGTGATAGTGTATATGTGACCGTGGAAGAGAAAGTTGCAATGTTCTTACTTGTAGTTGGCCATAGTATCAAGATGAGGATGTTGCGTGGCACCTACAAGCGTTCTTTATGGACCATTAGTACACACTTCTCTGCTGTCCTAACAGCCCTACTCTCTCTATATGAGGAGTTCATTAAGCTACCTTCCGCTACCGCTCAAGCTCTTGATGATTATAAATGGAAGTGGTTTGGTAATGCACTTGGAGCACTAGATGGTTGCCATATTGACGTGCTTGTTGATGTGGCTGACCAAGGAAGGTATAGGAACAGAAAGCAAGCCATTACCACTAACATGCTAGGTGTTGTTGATTGGAACATGAAGTTTCTTTATGTGTTACCTGGCTGGGAGGGTTCTGTTTCAGACTCGAGAGTTTTGCGTGATGCAATGAGGACAAACCGCCAAGATGCTTTTGTTATACCTAAGGGTATGACTCTTTCTCTTGGCATGTAGTTTCTTTGATTTGATTGTTAGCTAACTGACTTATATTGATATAGGGAAATATTATTTAGTTGATGCTGGTTATACCAATGGAGAAGGATTTCTAGCTCCATTCAGGTCCACTCGGTATCATCTAAAAGAATGGGCTGCAAGTGCACAAAAGCCTCAAACAGCTAAAGAGTTATATAACTTGCGCCATTCTCGTGCTAGGAATGTAGTGGAGCGAACATTTGGCTTGTTCAAAAAAATGGGCTATCTTGCGTTCCCAAACCTTCTTTGACATAAAGGATCAGGTACAAAAAGTAAATATGTTGTTAAATAAAATTAGTATGTGAGATGACAATTGCTTACTATGAACTAAAATATTATTGCAGATTCGAATTATTAGTGCTTGCTGTGTGTTGCACAACTTTGCAAGGGATAGGCAGCATGTCATGGATGATTTGTTATTGCCTGAAGTGGATAGTGAATTAGCAAATGCACCAACTGATGATCCAGATGATGACAACTTCATTAGAAGTGTGCAAGTCACTACTGAATGGTCCAAATTTAGGCAACAACTAGCTGAAGATATGTTTGTTGAGTACCTTGTGGCGCAAGGAGAACAAGAGATGGAATAGGATGAGAGTATGATATGTAGTTGTGGCGGTGGTCTTCTTTTGTATATCTAGCTGCGGCAGTGGTCTTCTTTTGTATAGCTAGCTGCGGCGGTGGTCTTCTTTTGTATAGCTAGCTGCGGTGGTGGTCTTCTTTTGTATAGCTAGCTACTAGCTAATGTGCTGATGCATGTGGTATTTTGTATATGCATCATCTTTATGCAACTAATGAATGACATTATGTTTCATGTTGTTTCTCAAAATTAATATTGTATTTGTTTTTTCTATTATGTACAATTTTTATCTCTTTGTAGAACCATGTCCGAAGAAGTAGGTACAAGGAGGAATTACTGCACCTGGGATGATGAGATGGATGTTGCATTGCTTGAAGTCTTAGTTGAGCATCACAACAAGGGTGACCATGCCCAAAATGGATGGAAACCACATGTGTACACGCATGCCATAAGGAATGTGAAGGACAAGTGCAATAAGGATATCACAAAGGATAACATAAGTGGAAGGATGAGGACTTTGGATCATCACTATGAGGTTGTTAGCAAAATCCTTTCTCAAAGTGGTTTCGGCTGGGATTGGACCAATAATAGGCTATCAATGGATAGTGATGATGTTTGGGATAAATATGTGGAGGTAACCATGCATCATGAATACACATTCTGTATGTAGTTTGCATATGTAGAATAACAAGGCAGTAGCTTTACAAGTTTGTGTTTATTGTGCAGGCTAACAAGGCAAGCAAGGAGATAAAGTCTTACAAGACCAAAGTAATCAAGAACTGGGAGTCCATATGTATCGTATATTCAAAAGATCATGCTAATGGCAAGGGTGCGAAGACAGGTGCTGAGATTGCTGCAGAGCCATTAGAAGAACCAATTGAAGTCTCTCCAGAAGTAGCGCCAAAGAGGCAGCGAACAGGTGATGCTATTCTTTGCATGCTTGGAGATATGAAGAAAGACTTAGTTGATGCTTTCAAGACAACTGAGCCTATTCCACTACCAAAGGTTACCACACCCGCTGAAATACTTGATGCACTTAGGTTGATACTTGATTTAGCTGAGCAAGATATGCTTCGATGTTACGGGAAGTTGGTACTCAATGATCGCCTATTTCAAGCTCTGAAGGAGCTGCCCATTACCATGAGGAAGACATGGCTGCTAATGTTGCCTTAAAGATCAATGCTTTTATGTGCTGTTGAACTTTGAACCGTCTATTTTATGTCATGTTGAACTTGGAACTATCTATGTACTGCCTTGTTGAACTTGGAACTATGTATGTACTGCCATGCACTGTTTATGTCAAGCATTTGGACCTATCTTCTAAATTGTTGTGATTTATGCATGTACGAGACCATATTTGAGACTACATGCTATTTCTTATTGTTTAGAATTTTGTGTTATGTTATCGTAAAAATATATTGTTGTCATTCTATCACCATTTGTGTTTCCTGATGCTTTTCTAGAATATTTAATTATTTTATTGCTATATATTCATTCATAGTCAGATTTCATTTTTGAGTGATGTAGAACAAGGTATAACCTGGTAATGTAGCTATGCAATTCCAAAGTTTGTCATCCAAACAAGATTCTGTATTGAAATCTCGAAGGCATTTCAAGGGCCAATTCGTCGGACAACCAAACATGTGAATTCATATTCGTCCCATTTCAGTTTCCACACTGATTTGGAATTCAGGCCAATTCAATACGGAGCTCTCCAATGGAGACATCCAAACGAAGCGTTATATGCATTGGCTCCGAATCATGTCTTTGGTCAATAGTTGGGTTGCGCGGCTCGTGTGCTTGCTACCTTACGTTCCTCTATATCGGCTAGCACTACAAAAAAATACACTTCCGTGATGATACATGTTTGTCACAGTAGGTCACGTTTTTTGTCATGCATGTACATCCATGACGATTTTATGACAGAATCAAGATAGTCATACCTATGCTGTCGTAGAAGTGTTCCATGACATTACCAAAATTATCATCACGGAAGTGTCCACTTCCATGACGATAAATCACGCATCACAGAAGTGCTTTCGTCAAGGGTGACCGACACATGGCATCCACTGTAACGGAACACCGTTAAGCTATCGGGTCGGGTTTTGGATCCGATAACCCGTTAACAGCCCCGACCAATGGGGATTTTCCACGTGTAAAATCATCATTGGCTGGAGGAAACACGTGTTGGCTTATCGTTGGGACAGATGTCATCCACTCATTGGACAGAAGGCACCTATGATATGTCAGCACGTGGCATGGCCCAACAGAGGCCCATTCCTGTGAAAAGGCCGGCCCGTTTGACTTGGTCAAAAGGTGGCGGGCCGTCCATGGAAAGCCTGTTAACAGCCTGTTCGCATATAGCCCATTTACAGCCTGCTAACCCAAGGCCCATTATGCCCTATCCAAATTAGGCCCAGTAGCGTCATCTGGGCCATCCAATACGATTCCAGCCCGCTTTCACTTCTGGCCCATGTATGGCCCATGATGTCTTTCGGCCCATATGAGGCCCTTTGTAACTCTTGGCCCATTAACGGCCCGTGGTGAAACTGGCCCGTAATGAACAGTGTATCACTTTACTCCCATTAACGGCCCGTGGTGAAACTGGCCCGTAATGAACAATGTATCACTTTATACCCATTAACGGCCCGTTATTCCGTTGGGCCGTTTCCAACCCATGTTATCTTTCGGCCTTCTCAGAGCCCATTTATTCTTGGTCTCATTTCCAGCATTCGTTTACTTATGGCCCTTACTGTCATTTTCTGCTTGTGGGCCAAATTCAGCCCGTGGTTATAGTCGGCCCATTTGTGGTCCATTAATACGTTGGTCCGTTTTCATAGCATCATCAAATACGACCTATTAATGATGGCCCCTTATGGTCAGCCCATGAACGAACGATTCCAACTCTAGCCCGTTTACGGCCATAATGCGGCCGGTTATTGGCCCATGTTTGGCCAATCGATCATACGGCCCATATAAGGCCCATTGATGATACGGCCCGTAGAAGGCCCATTGTTTCTACGGCCCGTAGAAGGCCCATTGTTTCTACGGC
The DNA here is from genome assembly GCF_002162155.2 of Triticum dicoccoides. NCBI lineage: Eukaryota > Viridiplantae > Streptophyta > Magnoliopsida > Poales > Poaceae > Triticum > Triticum dicoccoides. The sequence goes on from NC_041383.1 coordinate 95,604,130, forward strand.
TCGTAGAAGGCCCACTGTTTCTATGGCCCGTAGAAGGCCCACTCTTTCTACGGCCCGTAGAAGGCCCACTGTTTCTACGGCCCGTAGTAGGCCTAGTGTCACTACAGTAAATATTAGCCCATGGTTATTGTGGCCTAGTTTTAAAAAATGGTTATTGCAGCCACTAGCAAACCGCGGAAAAAGAACTGCAATGACTACAAGCAAACAAATAAACAAGACAACAAGGAAATAAATAAGCAAGCAACTTACGCTAGGCTATCGCGGCTATCACACATATTACATCCACTGGGCATCAAAGTTCGCCACCAGTGCAAATAAACGCGCCGACAAAAGAATATACAAAACTGAGAGCACTTCAGAAGGCACTAGGCTTGGCCAGGTCGAGCCCCCCAAACAGCCGAAGAAGCTAAGTAGACCTCAGTTGTGTCAACGATAGATGCATCAATAGTAGATGTATGGCATGATGGTGTGCACGACAGTCCTCTGACATCTTCGTTGCATCTTTGACTTCAAGTCGGAGCTGAGCTGAAGCAAGCCTTTCCGCTTTAAGTTGAGACTGAAGAAATCAAACTGATTGAGGCAACGACTGCACAGAGGTTGTCTCACACCTGCTGGTGAGTAGCTTCAACTCACTGTCTTCATCAAGACAGGACCTTGGGGTCATCTCGCTGTCCTCAAGATGGTTTGGCTCACTATCTTCCCTAAAGTTCTGCCTGGCGTAAGAGATACGACTCTGAAAGAGAAACAAGGAGACACGTAATAGGTTTCACAATTATATAAGAAAATAAATGGATCTGTTCTGCATAAGGCACATGTTTTTACAACTACAATTTGAAACAGGTAGTTGTTGCAAACGTCCAATTAGATGTAAACAGCAAAGCAAACATCAGTGGAGGAAATGATGCCTATCCAAATCTATACTAGAACAAAGTTTGAAGGCTTGAGAAGGATGAACTTACATTACATGTTAACACGGGCTGGAGAAAGCCCTTCTCCATGTCGATGGAAGGATAATTCAATAAATTCCCCAAAGAAAACTCTTTATAAGCGTTGCCATTATTCTACATTTTGCAAAGAGTAAATATAGATCAAATAATATAGGAAGAAACAGAGGATAATGAAGCTCAGGTGCAGACTGATGATACATAATCAAATAGCAATTAATTAAGTACATCGTTACAAGGCAAAAGGGAGAGAGGTACTAACAAGAGCAATGCAGAGCCCAGTATTGTTGTGAGATTGTATGATCCTTTGAGCAAGGAGATTCATCTGAAATTAGTTTTCATACAAGAGAGAAGGTAAGGCACATGCAGAAATTTAGGAGTTCAAATTTTGAATTGATATCATACACAGTACCTGACGCTGGGCTCTCAGCAGTTCTAATAGGGGTTTGGCCACTGGAGTAGGGGTAAAGTGTGGTAAAGTTGGGCCTGTGTTTTCTGTGGCTGCTGATTTATCTGATTTAACAGGTATCACTACCTTTTCCAAATACCTAGTTTGTACTCCTTGATGATCTGCACTCACCCTCTTCCTTTTGGATATCTATTATGAAAGAACAACATTTGACTGGAAAAACATAGTGTGATGACACATAGAATAGGTACAGAAAATGGATAGGTATGGCATATACTCATATATGATGCTTAAACTAAGCAGATGGTGTAACAAAGTAGAAGTAATGCAAGAGGTCATATGCAAAATATGTGCAACTAATACAACTTTGCAAAGTTAGAGCAAGCACCTTGATGGGTGAATAAGATAGGCCATCCTCCACCATGCCAAGTTTGTTAGCCAGTGGATTGTTCCACAATATTCCTCTTGTGCGCCCATTCTCATATTCATTTTGATAATGTTCAATATCTGACATGCATGAAAACATAAAAACAAGTGACATTTTCTTTGTAATTTAGAAGTGATTCTAATCCAATACTGCCTCCCTGTAAACCCCCTTTGTGCTATCTCAGCAATTCTTTTAAGAGATGTCATGCATGCTGTAATTTTGTGTGTGCATTAATATAATGTGGCCTACTGCTAAAAATATGAGAGCTCCAGAAGTGATGACACTTCGCAGATGACAGCTTCAACATATAGTAAAGAAGAACAAGTCGACCTGACCTGACAGATTCAAAATATACGAAGGGAGAACAACTCGACCTGACCAGTCGACCGCAAGAGAAGAGTATCATCTTAAAGAAGAGCAGAAGAGCAAGCAGATTGAAGATATTACAAGTGTTTCAATACAATGTCGGTTGGCCGCCCATGATGAACCAGAGCGCACAGAGAAATACTATTCTTTCCGGTCTCTCCATATGTGGCTCACATGCATTTCGAAACTAAAGTAGGAACATTTAGCTAACCAATTAAACATCTCTCAGTTTTACTAATATCAGCAATAATATCAGATATGAATTTGTACAACTAAGCTTGTTTAGCTCGATGGGTGGAGCAGTGCTATTACGACACGAACCATGTAGGCTGACTGTGGTCATCATAAAATGGGGAAACCACAAGCATGATGAGTACAATGTTGACTGTGGCAGTGGGATGGCATATCTGAAGCTGCAAACCGCGCAAAGGGTAGTTAGCAACTGATGTTTGCTTTGAAATAACAACTAAGATTTGGTATGGACAAGAAAGTACGGTCAACAAGTGACAAAGAAATGCAATTATGCTGTCTCTCTATATGTTGCGACATGCATTTGGAAACTCAAGTGGGACCTTTACCTAACCAATTAAATGTGTCAGTTAACTAATATTAGTATCATATCACAATCATATTTGAACAACTAAGCTTTCAAATTCTGAGTGTTGTGTTGTTTAGCTTGAAGGGTGGAGAAATGCTAGTACGACAGAAAGCACCTACGCAGATCATAGTAGAGTAGATAAAAGGGGAAAACCCTAAGCATCAAGAGAAAAATCAGGAAAGTGGAACTAGCTAGACTAGTGGGTGGCGCACATGCTTTTTGAAACGAATATAGGAACATTAGGTGAACAATTAAACGTTCTCTATTTTAGTGATATGAGCATCATATCAGATTCATATTTCAACATGTAAGCTTTGGGTTGTGGTCTTGAGGAGCAGTGCTAGCATGACACGAAGCACCTATGATTATGGTAGTGAATATAAAGGGGGGGAAACCATAAGCTTTACGAGTATAGTGCCCGTGCCATGGCGGATCTGAAGCTGCAAACCAGACAAAGCTACTTCGCAACCAATGTTTGCTTTCAACTAGCCACTACGATTTGGTACAGACAAGAAAAGTACAGTAAACAAATTATGATCTATTTTCCGGGTGAGATCAATAACGTAAGCACATATGGAAGAGTACCACCTCTCTTGCGACACCGTGTAGGCCTATGCTGATACGTTGAGGGTGCTGTAGGTGCGATGGCTGTCGGCGGCAGGGAAGAAGACTTTAGATGGCAGACGACCGGGTCAGGGGATATATCTTGTTGCCGTGGACGAGGCGGTTGTAGGAGCGGCAACAACAAGGTGGACGACGGCACCGATGAAGCGAGAGGAGGAGATGAAAGGATCCTCGTCCAGTGTCGTGGATGAGAGACGTCCATCTCTTGTAGTGGACGACAGGGTAGGGGTAGCGGCTCCGGCAAGGTGGAGGATGGGGTGGCGGACGGAGGAGGCTGGCCACAGCGCGGAGGTTGTTGTGCCGCCGACGGTGTATGAATGGGGAAATGGAGGGGAGGGGGGATCTCAAACTTTGGGACGCGCTTCTGTGAAATGTGGGAAAGTTATGAATTTATCCCCCGTTTAAAATTTCGGACATCGCGTCGGTTGGGGATAGGACGGTAATCTCCCATCTCCCAAATATTTGCCGGTAACTATTTCAGGCGAGGAGAGGGTGTTTTGCTGCCCACGGTTGGCGCCCACGGTGTATGAACGGGGCTGACAGGTAGGGCGGTTGTGTCACGTCTGAAGGAAGTTACACATCTGCCCCTATTTAAAATATTAGCCTACATCGATTTCGGACGAGGAGAGTTTGTTTTGCCGCCCACCATGTATGAATGGGGAAATGGAGGAAGAGACACATGTCTTTTTGACGAGCTTGAATCAAATGTGTTTTGCCGCCCACGTTTGGCGCCCACCGTGTCTGAATGGGCTCAGAGGCTGTCGTGTCACGTCTGATTTAAGTTACTAGTCTACCCCTATCGACAACAGTGTAAATCCGGTCGATAAGGATGTCAAGTGTCAGGGGTAGACAGTAATTTCCATCTCACAAACACTTGCTTCGGGCAGCCCACAAATTATAGTGGGTGTTTAGCCACTTCATTCAAAACTTGGGAGAATTAGCATTCACGTTTGCCCTGGGCCCTGGCAAACTAAATTCAAATCCAATTTCGATTATGAATATCCACAGATAATTCTACGCTTTGTTATTCATTTCTTCAAAACCACAACAAAGATTTATTCTACCTTTATATATGATTATGATTTAGAAATGTCATGATCTTCGAATTCAGTAGGTTGGATACACTCTGAGTCAAACATTTATTTCATCCAATACAATATGCTCACACGAAAAACAGTTCACCTTATGTCAATCATACAAGTACTGAGGATTACCTCGCTTAAAAAATTTGGATCATTACAACACATGGAAAACATAGGGGGTCTTGCAACATAATCCATTCAGAGACATGACACAGCATGCAAGTACAATAATCTAATGACAATTTCAACAGGTATCTAAAGAAGATCCGGGATTACCTTGGGCTTCAAATAGCAGAAACAGCAGGACCTCCTCCATCTTCAAATGCAACATTCTTACTTCCTCCAATTCTTGGGTTGCTTGCATAATGCGTGCCGCTAATTCCATAATTTCCAGCCTCAAGATAAAGATTACCTCATTCATGGCAGCCACACCATCTCTTTCTGCCTCTAGTAGAGCCTCAAGCACTATAATATCTGTGCTCAGACTGCTCTCCGGCGGTGTTGCCTCTGAACTACTACCATCTGGTAACATGGATGGCACGCTGCTTCCACAAATAGATTCTGGGGTTGTACATTGTGTCCTAGTGTGAGCGACATCCTGAAAGGTTTCCGCTGGACATAAGTAAGAGATAGTTATAGTATGATCCAGGCAGTAAGCTTACATGGTAAACGACAGACGAATTATTGCCGAGCATGGCAAGCTATATATAAATGGTTCGAAGCAGCATCAACCGAAAAGAAATTAAAATGGTAAGATGAAACTAGGGATGTAAGTGGCAAATAAACGACATCTGCCAGTCCCACCTAGTTAGTTTTTGCTACCTCCCTAGTTCATTTTCCTCAAAAAACAAAAACTCTTTTGAACTATCATACCACTAGTGGACTTTAATCGGGATTAAACGGGACCCAGTTGGCATCCCTAGTTGAAAGGGAGTGTACCACCGCTATATTTAAGTTGCCAAGGCATCTAAGCAGTTGAAATAATCCGAGAAAGCACTTAACAGTGTGGCCTCATATAAACTATGAAGACAGTCTTGTGATGAAGTTGAGAGGAAAAGTTAAGGACTCAAATGAAATAGGCATGCATTTCTTTACGATAGTACAGCAGGCACTGCTGACATATTGACCAACTCAGGTATAGCGTAACAACAAACAAGCATTCGAATCAAGCAATATAGCAAAGCAGCCAACTGAACTATTTGTAATTCAGTAGGATTACAGGTTGAGGGCACAAGCCAAGAAAGCAACCCACTCGCATCACATTTCACATGTACTAAAACACACTGGCTTTGTTGGAAATATGCCCAAGAGGCAATAATAAAAGTATTATTATATTTCATTGTTCATGATAATTTTCTTTTGTTCATGCTATAACTGTATTATCTGGAAATCGTGATACACGTGTGAATACATAGACCACAATATGTCCCTAGTGAGCCTCTAGTTGACTAGCTCGTTGTGATCAACAGATAGTCATGGTTTCCTAGCTATGGACATTGGATGTCGTTGATAACGGGATCACATCATTAGGAGAATGATGTGATGGACAAGACCCAATCCTAAGCATAGCACAAAGATCGTGTAGTTCGTTTGCTAGAGCTTTGCCAATGTCAAGTATCTCTTCCTTCGACCATGAGATCGTGTAACTCCTGGATACCGTAAGAGTGCTTTGGGTGTATCAAACGTCACAACGTAACTGGGTGACTATAAAGGTGCACTACAGGTATCTCCGAAAGTGTCTATTGGGTTGACACGGATCGAGACTGGGATTTGTCACTCCGTATAACGGAGAGGTATCTCCGGGCCCACTCGGTAATGCATCATCATAATGAGCTCAAGGTGAACAAGGTGTTGGCCACGGGATCATGCATTACGGTACGAGTAAAGTGACTTGCCGGTAACGAGACTGAACAAGGTATTGGGATACTGATGATCGAGTCTTGGGCAAGTAACGTACCGATTGACAAAGGGAATTGTATACAGGGTTTGATCGAATCCTCGACATCGTGGTTCAACCGATGAAATCATCGAGGAGCATGTGGGAGCCAACATGGGTATCCAGACCCCGCTGTTGGTTATTGCCCGAGAGTCGTCTCGGTCATGTCTGCATGTCTCCCGAACCCGTAGGGTCTACACACTTAAGGTTCGGTGATGCTAGGGTTGTATGAATATGAGTATGCAGCATACCGAATGTTGTTCGGAGTCCCGGATGAGATCCCGGACGTCACGAGGAGTTTCGGAATGGTCAGGAGGTAAAGAATAATATATAGGAAGTGGTATTTCGGCCATCGGGAAAGTTTCGGGGTCACCCGGTAATGTACCGGGACCACCGGAAGGGTCCCGGGGGTCCACCGGGTGGGGCCACCCATCCCGAAGGGCCCCATGGGCTGACGTGGGAGGGGAGCTAGCCCATAGTGGGCTGGTGCGCCCCCCTAGGCCCACCCCCTGCACCTAGGGTTGAAACCCTAGGGTGGGGGGGGGGGCGCACCACATGTCTTGGGGGGCACTCCTCCCCCCTTGGCCGCCGCCCCCCTTGGGAGATCCCATCTCCCAGGGCTGGTGCCCCCCCTGGGGTCCTATATAAAGGAGGGCAGGGGGGAGGGCAGCAACAGCCTTGTGCTTGGCGCCTCCCTCCCCCTGCTACACCTCGTCCTCCTCCCGTAGTCGCTTGGCGAAGCCCTGCTGGAGTTCTGCTGCATCCACCACCACGCCGTCGTGCTGCTGGATCATCATCAACCTCTCCTTCCCCCTTGGTGGATCAAGAAGGAGGAGACGTCTCCCGTCCCGTACGTGTGTTGAACGCGGAGGTGCTGTCCGTTCAGCACTTGGACATCGGTGATTTGAATCACGTTGAGTACGAATCCATCATCACCATCCCCTTGCAAGCTTCCGCTCGTGATCTACAAGTGGTATGTAGATGCAAACTCTCTCCCTTGACTCGTTTCTTAGATGAACTCATAGATGGATCATGGTGAAACCGTAGGAAATATTTTAATTTTCTGCAACGTTCCCCAACAGTGGCATCATGAGCTAGGTCTATGCGTAGTTCTCTTTGCACGAGTAGAACACAATTTTGTTGTGGGCGTGGATCTTGTCAACTTTCTTGACTCTACTAGTCTTTTCTTGCTTCAGCGGTATTGTGGGATGAAGCGGCCCGGACCAACCTTACACGTACGCTTACGTGAGACCGGTTCCACCGATTAACATGCACTAGTTGCATAAGGTGGCTGGCGGGTGTCTGTCTCTCCCACTTTAGTTGGAGCGGATTCGATGAAAAGGGCCCTTATGAAGGGTAAATAGAAGTTGACAAAATCACGTTGTGGTTATTCGTAGGTAAGAAAACGTTCTTGCTAGAACCCAATTGCAGCCACGTAAAAGATGCAACAACAATTAGAGGACGTCTAACTTGTTTTTGCAGCGATTGATCATGTGATGTGATATGGCCAGAAGTTGTGATGAATGATGAATTGTGATGTATGAGATCATGTTCTTGTAATAGGATTCACGACTTGCATGTCGATGAGTATGACAACCAGCAGGAGCCATAGGAGTTGTCTTTATTTTTTGTATGACCTGCGTGTCATTGAAGAACGCCATGTAAACTACTTTACTTTATTGCTAAACGCGTTAGTCATAGAAGTAGAAGTAGTCGTTGGCGTGACAACTTCATGAAGACACGATGATGGAGATCATGATGATGGAGATCATGGTGTCATGCCGGTGACAAGATGATCATGGAGCCCCGAAGATGAAGATCAAAGGAGCTATATGATATTGGCCATATCATGTCACTACTTTATATAATTGCATGTGATGTTTATTATGTTTATGCATCTTGTTTACTTAGGACGACGGCAGTAAATAAGATGATCCCTTACAACAATTTCAAGAAGTGTTCTCCCCTAACTGTGCACCGTTGCTAAAGTTCATCGCTTCTAAGCACCACGTGATGATCGGGTGTGATGGATTTTTACGTTCACATACAACGGGTGTAAGACAGTTTTACACAGCAAAAACACTTAGGGTTAACTTGACGAGCCTAGCATGTGCAGACATGGCCTTGGAACATGGAGACCGAAAGGTTGAACACGAGTCGTATGGAAGATACGATCAACATGAAGATGTTCACCGACGATGACTAGTCCGTCTCACGTGATGATCGGACACGGGCTAGTCGACTCGGATCGTGTAACACTTAGATGACTGGAGGGATGTCAAATCTAAGTGGGAGTTCATAATTTGATTAGAACTTAATTATCATGAACTTAGTCTAAAACCTTTGCAAATATGTCTTGTAGATCAAATGGCCAACGCTCATGTCAACAAGAACTTCAACGCGTTCCTAGAGAAAACCAAGCTGAAAGATGATGGCAGCAACTATACGGACTGGGTCCGGAACCTGAGGATCATCCTCATAGCTTCCAGGAAACAATATGTCCTAGAAGGACCGCTAGGTGACGCTCCTGTCCCAGAGAACCAAGACATTATGAATGCTTGGCAAACTCGTGCTGATGATTACTCCCTCGTTCAGTGCGGCATGCTTTACAGCTTAGAACCGGGGCTCCAAAAGCGTTTTGAGCATCACGGAGCATATGAGATGTTCGAAGAGCTGAAACTAGTTTTCCAAGCTCATGCCCGACTCGAGAGATATGACGTCTCCGACAAGTTCTACAGTTGTAAGATGGAGGAAAATAGTTCTGTCAGTGAGCACATACTCAAGATGTCTGGGTTGCACAACCGTATGACCCAGCTGAATATTAACCTCCCTGATGAGGCGGTCATTGACAGAATCCTCCAGTCGCTCCCACCAAGCTACAAGAGCTTTGTGATGAACTACAACATGCAGGGGATGGAAAAGACCATTCCTGAAGTGTTTTCTATGCTGAAGTCAGCAGAGGCTGAAATCAAGAAAGAACATCAAGTGTTGATGGTCAATAAGACCACTAAGTTCAAGAAGGGCAAGGGCAAGAAGAACTTCAAGAAGGACGGCAAGGATGTTGCCGCGCCCGGTAAGCCAGTTGCCGGGAAGAAGTCAAAGAATGGGCCCAAGCCTGAGACTGAGTGCTTTTATTGCAATGGGAAGGGTCACTGGAAGCGGAACTGCCCCAAATACTTAGCGGATAAGAAGGCCAGCAACACCAAAGGTATATTTGATATACATGTAATTGATGTGTACCTTACCAGTACTCGTAGTAACTCCTGGGTATTTGATACCGGTGCCGTTGCTCATATTTGTAACTCACAGCAGGAGCTGCGGAATAAACGGAGACTGGTGAAGGACGAGGTGACGATGCGCGTCGGGAATGGTTCCAGAGTCGATGTGATCGCCGTCGGCACGCTGCCTCTACATTTACCTACGGGATTAGTTTTGAACCTTAATAATTGTTATTTAGTGCCAAGTTTGAGCATGAACATTGTATCTGGATCTCGTTTAATACGAGATGGCTACTCATTTAAGTCTGAGAATAATGGTTGTTCGATTTATATGAGAGATATGTTTTATGGTCATGCTCCGATGGTCAACGGTTTATTCTTAATGAATCTCGAGCGTAATATTATACATGTACATAATGTGGATGCCAAAAGATGTAAAGTTGATAACGATAGCCCCACATACTTGTGGCACTGCCGCCTTGGTCACATTGGTGTCAAGCGCATGAAGAAGCTCCATGCTGATGGACTTTTAGAGTCTCTTGATTATGAATCATTTGACACATGCGAACCATGCCTCATGGGCAAAATGACCAAGACCCCGTTCTCCGGAACAATGGAGCGAGCAACCAACTTATTGGAAATCATACATACCGATGTGTGCGGTCCAATGAGCGTTGAGGCTCGCGGAGGATATCGTTATGTTCTCACTCTCACTGATGACTTGAGTAGATATGGGTATGTCTACTTAATGAAACACAAGTCTGAGACCTTTGAAAAGTTCAAGGAATTTCAGAATGAAGTAGAGAATCAACGTGACCGGAAAATAAAGTTCCTACAATCAGATCGTGGAGGAGAATATTTAAGTCACGAATTTGGCACACACTTAAGAAAATGTGGAATCGTTTCACAACTCATGCCGCCTGGAACACCTCATTGAAACGGTGTGTCCGAACGTCGTAATCGCAGTCTATTGGATATGGTGCGGTCTATGATGTCTCTTACCGATTTACCGCTATCATTTTGGGGATACGCTCTAGAGACAGCTACATTCACTTTAAATAGGGCACCGTCTAAATCCGTTGAGACGACACCGTATGAAATATTGTTTGGGAAGAAACCTAAGCTGTCGTTTCTAAAAGTTTGGGGATGCGATGCTTATGTCAAGAAACTTCAACCTGAAAAGCTCGAACCCAAGTCGGAAAAATGCGTCTTCATAGGATACCCTAAGGAAACTGTCGGGTATACCTTCTACTTAAGATCCGAAGGCAATATCTTTGTTTCCAAGAACGGATGCTTTCTGGAAAAAGAGTTTCTCTCGAAAGAAGTAAGTGGGAGGAAAGTAGAACTCGATGAAGTACTACCTCTTGAACGGGATAGTAGTGCAGCTCAGGAAGATGTTCCTGTGATGCCCACACCAACTGAAGAGGAAACCAATGATGATGATCAAGGTACTTCGGATCAAGTTGCTACTGAACTTCGTAGGTCCACAAGGACACGTTCCGCACCGGAGTGGTACGGCAACCCTGTCCTGGAAATCATGTTGTTAGACAACGATGAACCTTTGAACTATGAAGAAGCGATGGCGGGCCTAGATTCCAACAAATGGCTTGAAGCCATGAAATCCGAGATAGAATCCAAGTATGAAAACAAAGTATGGACTTTGATAGACTTGCCCGATGATCGGCGAGCGATAGAAAACAAATGGATCTTTAAGAAGAAGACGGACGCGGATGGCAATGTTACCATCTATAAAGCTCGACTTGTCGCTAAGGGTTATCGACAAGTTCAAGGGATTGACTACGACGAGACATTCTCTCCCGTAGCGAAGCTAAAGTCCGTCCGAATCATGTTAGCAATTGCCGCATACTATGATTATGAGATATGGCAGATGGACGTCAAAACGGCATTCCTTAATGGGCATCTTAAGGAAGAACTGTATATGATGCAGCCGGAAGGTTTTGTCAATCCTAAGAACGCTAACAAAATATGCAAGCTCCAGCGATCCATTTATGGGCTGGTGCAAGCATCTCGGAGTTGGAATATTCGCTTTGATGAGATGATCAAAGCGTTTGGGTTTATGCAGACTTATGGAGAAGCCTGCGTTTACAAGAAAGTGAGTGGGAGCTCTGTAGCATTTCTCATATTATATGTAGATGACATACTCTTGATGGGAAATAATATAGAATTTCTGGACAGCATTAAGGCCTACTTGAACAAATGTTTTTCAATGAAGGACCTTGGAGAAGCTGCTTATATATTAGGCATCAAGATCTATAGAGATAGATCGAGACGCCTCATAGGTCTTTCACAAAGCACATACCTTGATAAGATTTTGAAAAGGTTCAAAATGGATCAGTCCAAGAAAGGGTTCTTGCCTATGTTACAAGGTGTGAGATTGAGCTCGGCTCAGTCACCGACCACGGCAAAAGATAAAGAAGAGATGAGTGTCATCCCCTATGCTTCAGCCATAGGATCTATTATGTATGCCATGCTGTGTACCAGACCTGATGTAAACCTTGCCGTGAGTTTGGTAGCAAGATACCAAAGTAATCCCGGTAAGGAACACTGGACAGCGGTCAAGAATATCCTGAAGTACCTGAAAAGGACAAAGGACATGTTTCTCATTTATGGAGGAGACGAAGAGCTCGTCGTAAAGGGTTACGTCGACGCTAGCTTTGACTCAGATCTGGATGACTCTAAGTCACAAACCGGATACATGTATATGTTGAATGGTGGAGCAGTAAGCTGGTGCAGTTGCAAGCAGAGCGTCGTGGCGGGATCTATGTGTGAAGCGGAGTACATGGCAGCCTCGGAGGCAGCGCATGAAGCGATTTGGGTGAAGGAGTTCATCACCGACCTAGGAGTCATACCCAATGCGTCGGGGCCAATCAAACTCTTCTGTGACAACACTGGAGCTATTGCCCTTGCCAAGGAGCCCAGGTTTCACAAGAAGACCAGGCACATCAAGCGTCGTTTCAACTCCATCCGTGAAAATGTTCAAGATGGAGACATAGAAATTTGCAAAGTACATACAGATCTGAATGTCGCAGATCCGTTGAGTAAACCTCTCTCGCGAGCAAAACATGATCAACACCAGAACTCTATGGGTGTTCGATTCATCACAATGTAACTAGATTGGTGACTCTAGTGCAAGTGGGGGACTGCTGGAAGTATGCCCTAGAGGCAATAATAAAAGTATTATTATATTTCATTGTTCATTATAATTGTCTTTTGTTCATGCTATAACTGTATTATCCGGAAATCGTGATACACGTGTGAATACATAGACCACAATATGTCCCTAGTGAGCCTCTAGTTGACTAGCTCGTTGTGATCAACAGATAGTCATGGTTTCCTGGCTATGGACATTGGATGTCGTTGATAACGGGATCACATCATTAGGAGAATGATGTGATGGACAAGACCCAATCCTAAGCATAGCACAAAGATCGTGTAGTTCGTTTGCTAGAGCTTTGCCAATGTCAAGTATCTCTTCCTTCGACCATGAGATCGTGTAACTCCTGGATACCGTAAGAGTGCTTTGGGTGTATCAAACGTCACAACGTAAATGGGTGACTATAAAGGTGCACTACAGGTATCTCCGAAAGTGTCTATTGGGTTGACACGGATCGAGACTGGGATTTGTCACTCCGTATAACGGAGAGGTATCTCTGGGCCCACTCGGTAATGCATCATCATAATGAGCTCAAGGTGACCAAGGTGTTGGCCACGGGATCATGCATTACGGTACGAGTAAAGTGACTTGCCGGTAACGAGACTGAACAAGGTATTGGGATACCGACGATCGAGTCTCGGGCAAGTAACGTACCGATTGACAAAGGGAATTGTATACAGGGTTTGATCGAATCCTCGACATCATGGTTCAACCGATGAAATCATCAAGGAGCATGTGGGAGCCAACATGGGTATCCAGACCCCGCTGTTGGTTATTGCCCGAGAGTCGTCTCGGTCATGTCTGCGTGTCTCCCGAACCCGTAGGGTCTACACACTTAAGGTTCGGTGACGCTAGGGTTGTATGAATATGAGTATGCAGCATACCGAATGTTGTTCGGAGTCCCGGATGAGATCCCGGACGTCACGAGGAGTTTCGGAATGGTCCAGAGGTAAAGAATAATATATAGGAAGTGGTATTTCTGCCATCGGGAAAGTTTCGGGGTCACCCGGTAATGTACCGGGACCACCGGAAGGGTCCCGGGGGTCCACCGGGTGGGGCCACCCATCCCGGAGGGCCCCATGGGCTGACGTGGGAGGGGAGCCAGCCCATAGTGGGCTGGTGCGCCCCCCTAGGCCCACCCCCTGCACCTAGGGTTGAAACCCTAGGGTGGGGGGGGGGGGCGCACCACATGCCTTGGGGGGCACTCCTCCCCCCTTGGCCGCCGCCCCCCTTGGGAGATCCCATCTCCCAGGGCCGGCGCCCCCCCTGGGGTCCTATATAAAGGAGGGCAGGGGGGAGGGCAGCAACAGCCTTGTGCTTGGCGCCTCCCTCCCCCTGCTACACCTCATCCTCCTCCCGTAGTCGCTTGGCGAAGCCCTGCTGGAGTTCTGCTGCATCCACCACCACGCCGTCGTGCTGCTGGATCATCATCAACCTCTCCTTCCCCCTTGCTGGATCAAGAAGGAGGAGACGTCTCCCGTCCCGTACGTGTGTTGAACGCGGAGGTGCTGTCCGTTCAACACTTGGACATCGGTGATCTGAATCACGTCGAGTACGACTCCATCATCACCATCCCCTTGCAAGCTTCCGCTCGTGATCTACAAGTGGTATGTATATGCAAACTCTCTCCCTTTACTCGTTGCTTAGGTGAACTCATAGATGGATCTTGGTGAAATCGTAGGAAATATTTTAATTTTCTGCAACGTTCCCCAACAGGCTTACCATATGTTGCTGTGAAGCCTCGCTGCTGTTGCAATCTTCTTTGAAGATATCGTCAGCATCCCGTGGTTGCAAATCTAGTTGTTGTAGTTTATTCTGCACCCTCTATTTAGGTAAAATTAATTTTAATCGCATGCAATGGTCCGAATTGATCATCAATGGTTCATCTAAACTGATGAAAGAAGGGTGTGTGCATACATGACAATATATCTGCTTCCCTCTATTTTTATGCTTGTTTGAGGTGCCAGCCCCAAAAGAACAAATATTTTGCTTGATGGGGTTGGCAGTTCCATAATTAATAGAAGCATCAAACTAGTCATGCAACTTGGGAAGATCAAGAACACACAAACAAGTAACGAACAGAGGCTCAGAGCAGTGAAGTAATAGCTAGCATCAGAAAATGTAGGGTAAAATGAACAAAAAGCAGCGGAACCACATGCTAGTTTGCTGATGTGTAATTAAGCATAGAGAACATTAAGCAGTCTGATGGAACCAACTAGTGGCATCAGAACAACACCATTATCATAAATATAGCATTCAAGAAGTAAAATAGTAGGCTGTGATATCTAGGAAGTATAGTAATACTCCCTCCATTCCAAAATAGATGACTCAACTTTGTACTAACTTCAGTACAAAGTTAGTACAAAGTTGGGTCATCTATTTTGGAACGGAGGGAGTACTTAGGACAAAACTAAAGCATATTAACTATATGTGCACTGGTATGTAATTCAGCACATGTAACATGTTCAGTGCCAGAAGTATGGCCCTACAGGTGCAAGCAGAATAACGCGTCTCATGAAAAACTGAATGATGCCCTGAAGAAATTCAAAGGTGCGGTGCTTATGCTAGGAAAGTGAATGTAGGCGCCGGCCATTGGATAATAGTACCTGATTCTCAGTGGCGTATGGGTATCCTTGTCATACTTGATATCTAAGGATCGTCGATGGTGCTCGTGTTGCGGTTGAGTTTGGGCCGGCTATCGCCATCGTTGAAGCGGCTCCGGTGCTACGTTTGCGGTGCCTGTTGACATACAAGAAAGCTCATCTGTGGTAAGTGAACAATTGCATGATAAAGAGAAAAACTAAAGGAGTTCAAATCGAAATAACCTGATGAGGCTGCAGCATCGGTAAAGCAGGGCCGGTGGAGTTGAATATGTTGTCCGTGGAGCGGGTCCGGTGCAGTGGACGAAGGCTTCGGCGGACGTGTTGTATAGTGCTTTCGGTGAGGCGGATCTGTTGCGGCGGACGAGGGCTTGTATGAAGGGCCAGCGAAGGGGCGGACGAGGGAGTCAGTGAACGGCCTACAGTGTGGTGGACGAGGGTGCCGGTTAAGCAGATCCGGTGCGGTGGACCATGATGGCGGTCAAGGAGATCTGGAGCGGTGGACAAGCCAGTCGCTGAAGCGGCTCTGGTGAAGTGGTGAGTTGGCAGTTGGGGGTTCCAAGGTGCGGAAGGTAGATACAGCGGGGTGTGAGGTCCACCGCTGCGGCGGAGGACTAGATTCGGCGGCTTGCCGTGGTTCGGGGGGTCAAGGAGGGGAAGGGGAGGGGCTCTGGGGAAGAATGTTGGGGGCAAAGAGGGGAAAACAATGGAGTTACCAAAGCAGCCATTTTCCGTTCATGTGGCAGGGGTAAAACAGGAATATCGCAGGGCTAAACTTCCGGGCGCGTGATATTTTGATGTGAGTGGGAAGTTTGAAAGCTTTTGGCGCCTAAAATTAAGTATTCTGCTCTCGTACGATCGACTCTGATATCATGGCCGACAATTTGTTTGTTTTGCACGCAAAAAAAGTGTATGTTTTGAAAATCAATGTCTCCAACTTGAAACTTAGATTGCCCATTCAATTCAAATATGGATCATTGAGCTACTACAAGCAAATACCATCATACGGTCCAATTCAAATGAAATTTCAAATGTGTTTATCCTAAATATGATGAGAAAAGCAAAAATGTGTATGTGTATGAATAAAGTGGATTATTATAAAGTTTGAACATGCCCGTATGTGTATATCTCTAGGTTTGATATATGAATTTGAAATCACGAAATCCCGGCTTAAAAAATGTACCTCCGTTTAAATGAATTACAAAAGCTAATGATGGAGTCGAATTCCAAAATTCCAATCTTAGGTTTGTAATTCTGGTACATCAAGGTATATCACGCATGTCCAAAAGTATCGTTATCTCACAGTCCAAACTGTGAAACAAATTGATCAACCATGAGTGCACATATCTTAATTACACTAAAGTCCCTCAAATATATACACCTCACTCTTTATCTGAAGCCACCGCCCCTCGCCCCCACACACACATAGATAAGTCATTCTCTCCCCCAAACACCAACACACGAGCACATTAACACCCCTCTCTCTTGTAAAGTCCAGACCCAATATAGGTCTCTATCACTTTGTCTCTCGGGCATGCACACATCTCTTCCCTCACTCTCTAGCTCTCCCGCTATCTCTCTTTCCCAAGCACACGCACTATGTAGAGTGTATATTTCCCATACACACAAAACGTCGCCCCCAAACGTCTATCTCCCTAGTTATGTGGTTCTCGCGCACTCACCTCACACACCACCCCCACTGCAAACAAGCACACTTTGTCTCCTTGTGCACCACTCTCCTTTTTCTATCTCTCCCACATGCGGACCCGCCCCAACTCCTTCCCTGTATACATATATGTCGTGACTCTTTCCATAGCTCCCTAATGTATCATCGTTCTCGATTTCGCACATTGTTCTCTACACCATCTATTCTAGATCTCTCATGAAGTCCCTATCACACACACGATGACTCACTTCCCTTGCGTCTCCGTACATAGGCCAATTTCGAACAACATCAACATTGTCTCCCTATCTATACGCCATTTATGGACACAAACGACCCCTCTCGCCCCTCTCTTCCTCTCTCTCTCTCTCTCGCTCTCTCTCTCTCTCTCTCTCTCGCTCTCTCTCTCTCTATCTCTCTCTCTCTCTCCGTCACTAGCTCTCTCTCTCTCTCTGTCGCTAGCTCTCTCTCTCTCTCTCACACACCCCTCTCCCACACACACTCGACGTCTCTTCCAAATAGTCTGCTCCCCCCGCCCGCACCGTGCTATCTCACTACTACACATGTCACACCATGCCCCCTTCCCTTATAATAGGTTTACATCATTAGTGGTCTCTCTAATCCACATACACACACTCCCTCTCATACAGAAGCGCGTGCACAAACACACACAAACACCCATTTATCTGGATCCTCATCTCTCACCATGTCCGCATGTGTATCTCACACACTCACTCTCTAATTATGTATATGTGTCTCCATGTTACACAACACAAAACCCCATGTACATGTCTCTCTCTATCCTCCACACACATAGACACAAAGAATCTGTTATCATTGCCTGAGTCTCTAACATATCACACATGCACACTCTCTCTCTCTCTCTCTCTCTCTCTCTCTCTCTCTCTCTCGCAAACACGCTCAACAAGGGTTTCCCTGTGAATAACTTACCGTCTATTCATCAACAGTCGTGGCAGTACGGCAAACACGAGAGGTGAAAAAGAATAAATCTACACGTGCTTAGACCACCTAGTATGACTACTAGGACTAGAGCAAGCCAAAAAGCGCGCGCCGTCACCCCCTCTTTATGGGCGACGAGAAAATCTTTGTTTTACACAGTCGAGAAGTCATTGTGATAAGGCCCCACATGCCGAGGCGTTGAATAGAATGTAGATGCTAGTTTACGGAAGGAAGTATCGATAATACGTTTGTATCTCCATACTTATATTTCTTCTCTTATAAAAAACCGAGTTGGTGATGATGGTACGTGTGCCATCTTGCAATATAGACCGTCCGATCTATATCTGACGGATGGAAATTAAACTAAAAGATACCCGCACCCCTCTCCACATTTGCAGACAAGGCCTTCCCTCGTTCATCCTTATCTCCAACAAACCGAGCAAGTAAGAAAGGAAGCCTCTAGAACAAACTGGCCTGGTGGCCGCTACCGGCGTTGTCAATCCCCATGCCTCCGCTCAGTTCGACCACCAATCACCACCACACCCCACTCCTCTTCACCTTATCTCATATTTCTTGAGATATCATTAGTTTTTACACATGCGATTACTCCCGCAAGGGTCAATCACAACAAGTGTTTTATAAAAAAATGCATCTTGATGTTCCGTGCAATACACGGATCTTGCTAGTACTCCTACAGAAGACTAAGTTGGTGATGATGGTGTGTCTGCCATCCATCGTTTCTGAATTAGATCTACATCTAATGACTGTGAGGTAAGTTGTTACCTTTTCTCACCAACATCCCACTTGTCTACCAATTTGCAGAAAACCCCATAATTAGTATCTTAAAACCAACCACATCTCTCCCTGACCTCACCAAAACAACCCAAGGAATATATTCTAATTGAAACATAATATATCTCTAGTGACATATGTATATCAAAATTAGAGTATTTTGTATCAAGTTTGTGAATAAGTATTATTCTAATTATGATTCGTTGCAACGCACATGAACATTGCTAGTATTTCCAACCATGCATTTTTTCCTAGTATTCCATAGTTTCGAGTTTTCCATCAAGATATTAGTCACTCATGGTTGATATTTACTTTCAATCATGTACACATATGCACTATGTAACAAGCCTTGCTTATTGGCTTCCAAAGCTTGACTTCCACTCCTACTTACAATATGTAGAGTATTTAACAAAAAACTACCACTTTCAACCAGCCCTAGTGAGGGAGTCCTGGACTAGGGGGTGTCCGGACAGCCGGACTATCATCGTTAGCCGGACTCCAAGACTATGAAGATACAAGATTGAAGACTTCGTCCTGTGTCCGGATGGGACTTTCCTTGGCGTGGAAGGCAAGCTTGGCGATATGGATATGTAGATCTCCTACCATTGTAACCGACTCTGTGTAACCCTAGCCCTCTTCGATGTCTATATAAACCGGAGGGTTTTAGTCCGTAGGACGAACAACCATTACAACAATCATACCATAGGCTAGCTTCTAGGGTTTAGCCTCCTTGATCTCGTGGTAGATCCACTCTTGTACTACCCATATCATCAATATCAATCAAGCAGGAGTAGGGTTTTACCTCCATCGAGAGGGCCCGAACCTGGGTAAAAAGATCGTGTCCCCTGTCTCCTGTTACCATCCGCCTAGACGCATAGTTCGGGACCCCCTACCCGAGATCCGCCGGTTTCGACACCGACATTGGTGCTTTCATTGAGAGTTCCTCTGTGTCGTCACTGATAGGCTTGATGGCTTCTTCAATCAACAACAACGCCGTCCAGGGTGAGACTTTTCTCCCCGGACAGATCTTCGTGTTCGGCGGCTTCGCACTGCGGGCCAATTCACTTGGCCATCTAGAGCAGATCGAAAGCTACGCCCCTGGCCATCAGGTCAGGTTTGGAAGCCTAAACTTCACGGCTGACATCCGCGGGGACTTGATCTTCGATGGAGTCGAGCCACAGCCGAGCGTGCCGCACTGTCACAATGGGCATGATCTAGCTCTGCCATTGGACAGTACCCTGGAGGCCGCACACAAGTCCGCTCTGACCCATTGTTCGGAGCCGACCGCGCAGATCGAGGACAGGTGGCTGGACACCGCCTCGGGAGCTGCAACTTCCACGGTGATGGAGCCGAATAATGACCTTGTCCCTTATAAAGCTCGTGACTCCGAGGCGCCGGACTCCTTGCCGGACTCCGAACCTCCTGCGCCCCTGCCAATCGAATCCGATTGGGCGCCGATCATGGAGTTCACCGCCGCGGACATCTTTCAGCACTCACCCTTTGGCGACATCCTAAATTCGCTAAAACATCTCTCGTTATCAGGAGAACCCTGGCCGGACTGCGGCCAGGACGGTTGGGATGCGGACGACGAAGAAATTCGAAGCCCACCCACCACCCACTTTGTAGCCACTGTCGATGATCTAACCGACATGCTAGACTATGACTCCGAAGACATCGACAGTATGGACGACGATGCCGGAGACGATCAAGAACCAGCGCCTACAGGGCACTGGAAGACCACCTCGTCATACGACATATACATGTTGGACACCCCAAAGGATGGGGACGGCGAAGAAGCAGCGGAGGCGGATTCTTCTAAGAAATAGCCCAAGCGCCGACGTCAGCGGCGCCGCTCTAAATCCCGCCACAGTAAGAATGGAGAGTCCGGCACCGGAGATAATAACACCCTAGAGAGTGCCGAAGACAACCCCCTCCAGCAAGATTCAGCACAGGAGGACGGAGTAGCCAGCCCTCAGGAGAGAGCGGCAGACGAGGAGGACAAAAATTCCATACCTCCCTCCAAAGACGAGGCAAGCCTCAAAGATGATGAATTCATCGTGCTCGAGGATCCCGTCGAACAAGAGCATTTTAAACGCAGGCTAATGGCCACGGCGAACAGCCTAAAGAAAAAGCAGCAACAGCTTCAAGCTGATCAAGACCTGCTGGCCGACAGATGGACCGAGGTCCTCGCGGCAGAAGAGTATGAACTCGAACGCCCCTCCAAAAGCTACCCAAAACACAAGTTGCTCCCCCGACTAGAGGAGGAAGCGTACAAACCTTCATCACCAGCGCACAATACGGCAGACCGACCACACCGTGGTCGCGACAGAGAGGCATCTAGGCCCTCCATCAGAACCGTACCCCGACACCGCTCGAAAAGTACGAAGCCACGGGGGAATGCGCCGGACTTGCGGGATATATTGGAGGACAAGGCAAGAAAATCCAGATCTATCTACGGATCACGTGGGCGCCCCACGACCCACGACGACCACCGTCGCGCCGGATAAAGCAACTCCGGCCGGGCCGAACACAGCAGACAACGCTCTCTTGAGCTAGGTCGTGATATTGCTCAATATAGAGGTGCCGCACACCCACTATGCTTCACAGACGAAGTAATGGATCATCAAATCCCTGAAGGGTTTAAACCCGTGAACATTGAATCTTATGATGGCACAACAGACCCCGCGGTTTGGATCGAAGATTATCTCCTTCACATCCATATGGCCCGCGGCGACGATCTCCACGCCATCAAGTACCTCCCACTCAAGCTTAAAGGACCAGCTCGGCATTGGCTTAACAGGTTGCCAGCAGAGTCAATTGGGTATTGGGAGGACCTGGAAGCCGCATTCCTCGACAACTTCCAGGGCACATATGTGCGACCACCAGACGCCGATGACCTAAGCCACATAATTCAGCAGCCAGATGAATCGGCCAGACAATTCTGGACACGGTTCTTAACAAAGAAAAATCAAATCATCGACTGTCCGGATGCAGAGGCCCTCGCAGCCTTCAAACATAACATCCGCGACGAGTGGCTGGCCCGGCACCTAGGACAGGAAAAGCCGAAATCCATGGCAGCCCTCACATCACTCATGACCCGCTTCCGTGCGGGAGAGGACAGCTGGCTAGCTCGCAGCAACAACCTCAGCAAAAATGCTGGCAGTCCGGATACTAAGGACCACAATGGCAGGTCGCGTCGAAACAAAAACAAACACCGCATTAACGGCGATAACAATGAAGATACGGCAGTCAATGCCGGATTCAGAGGCTCTAAACCCGGTCAGCGGAAGAAGCCATTCAAAAGAACCACTCCGGGTCCGTCCAATTTGGACCGAATACTCGACCGCTCTTGCCAGATACATGGCACCCCCGAAAAGCCAACTAACCACACCAACAGAGATTGTTGGGTATTCAAGCAGGCAGGCAAGTTAATTGCCAAAAGCAATGACAAGGGGCTGCATAGCGACGATGAGGAGGAGACCCGGCCGCCGAACAATAGAGGACAGAAGGGTTTCCCCCCACAAGTGCGGACGGTAAATATGATAAACGCAACCCACATACCCAAGAGGGAGCGGAAGCGTGCACTTCGGGACATATATGCGATGGAGCCAGTCGCCCCGAAGTTCAATCCATGGTCCTCTTGCCCGATCACTTTTGATTGAAGGGACCACGATTCGCCGCATTGGTTTTAGACCCAATCATCGATGGATTTCACCTCACTAGAGTCCTCATGGACGGCGGCAGCAGCCTGAACCTGCTTTATCAGGATACAGTGTGCAAGATGGGCATAGACCCCTCAAGGATCAAACCTACAAAGACGACCTTCAAAGGCGTCATACCAGGTGTCGAGGCCAATTGTAAAGGCTCAGTCACACTGGAAGTGGTCTTTGGATCCCCGGATAATTTCCGAAGCGAGGAGTTAGTCTTCCACATAGTCCCGTTCCGCAGCGGCTATCACGCCCTGCTCGGACGAACCGCGTTTGCAAAGTTCAACGCGGTGCCGCATTATGCATACCTCAAGATCAAGATGCCAGGCCCTCGTGGAGTCTTCACGGTCAACGGAAACACTGAACGCTCCCTCCGAACGGAGGAACACACAGCGGCTCTCACGGCAGAAGTTCAGAACAGCCTCATAAGGCAATTTTCGAGTCCGGCCATTAAAAGACCGGACGGGATTAAACGCGCCCGGAGTAACATACACCAAGACCACCTGGCGCATTCCGAGCACACATAGCAATGCGGCCCCAACCCCAGCCCTTACATGATTGTAAGACAAGCTCCCCGCGTACATCATTACGCTCGGGAGATACCTTGGGCATAGGGGGAGGGACACGACCACGACAGGCCCAGAGTGCGGCTCAACCACACCAGGGGCTCCTAAGTGTGTCGCTCTTTTTCTTTTCCATTTTTTATTTTATTTTATCCACAGGACTCCGTTTACAAGAGGCCCTGTCCGGCAGTAGATCTGCCGAACTCACGATGCAACAGCCAGGGAGGAACAAGGGCTACGACGAACACTCAGGTGGTCTCCATTAAGAGCATTAAATCTGTTTATTACACCATTCCGCAGCCTATCCCTGGAGGGGGACATGTCTAATAGTCCAAACCCTTGCTTACCGCACTATTTGTATCGTTCTGCACTCATAGCAGGACTCCTCGAATAAACAATGCATCATTTTTCGCTTATAATTGCATTCCCTTTATTTATATATGTATGTTCATTTATGACATCTTGCATTCGTACAATTCGGTACGGCCGAATACACCAGGGGCTTATGTTCCCCGCATTATGGTGTGAAGTCCGAACACTTTCACAAGTGCGGCACCCCGAACTTATAGCACTATATGCATCGGCTCCGAATCATGTCTTAGGTCAATAGTTGGGTTTGCCCGGCTCCCATGTTTTGGTACCTTACGTTTCGTTCCGTCGGCTAAGGTAGCACTGGGAGAACCACTGCGATTGCGCCCCGGTTGAGCTGGGCGACCGCCTCAGTGGAGAAAGCTAAAACTGACTGTCATGATAAGGCGAGAGCTGGTCGCTGTTCGAGAGGTCTTTTCGAGTCCTTAAAGACTTATGACGCTTAGAGCGAGGAACCGGCTGTATCCGGCCAAGGCGTGGATAGCGCCCCGAATTCGGCCTTCCGAACACTAGGGGCTTCGCCGAAATTTAAAATTATAGAATTCTATGGCTAAGTGAGAGTGTTCAAGCATTATAAGTCCGGTTGCCTTGTTCGTTGTGTTGAGCGCCTCCCTAGATGGACCCAAAATTGGGAACAAGAGTGATCAAGTTTATCCCGAACACCCCAACACTCGTGGCATGGGGGCTGAAGCCGACGACTTGCCATCTTTCAGATTTGATAAACGGCCGCATAGAAGGTAATATTTTAAATCAAACAAGTGTTGCTTAGCGCATATGAACAAAGTTTCAGCGCACAGGATAACACATTGCGAGTCTACTCAAAAATTACATCTCTGGGGCACTCATCCGCAATCTTGCGGGCACCCTTCAGGATAGTCTTATAGTACATTTCGGGCGTACGATACTCCTTGCCCACCGGCGGCGCGTCCGTCAGAAGCCTCTCAGCATCCAGCCTGCAAGGCCCCGACAGGCACCTTCAATGCAGGCGGAGCGCTTGATGACCTCCACCCAAGGGCACGCATCCACCAGCCGCCGCACGAGGCCGAAGTAGCTCCCAGGCATGGCCCCTCCAGGCCACAACCGGACTATAAGGCCCTTCATGGCCTGCTCGGCTACCTTGTGGAGCTCGACCAGCTGCTTCAGCTGGTCGCTAGGGGGCATGGGATGTACGGCCTCAGCATACAGAGACCAGAAGACCTTCTCCGTTGAGCTCCCCTCCTCGGCCCGGTAGAATGCGGTGGCATCGGACACGCTGCGAGGCAGATCTGCAAACGCCCCTAGAGAGCTCCGAATTCGGGTAAGTAACAGGTAATTTACATTCACATGCTTGCTTTGCATGAAAAATGCCTTACCCGCCGCTATCTTCTTCATCGCCTCAATCTCCTGGAGGGACTTATGGGCCTCGTCCTTGGCGGCTTTGGCACTTTCAAGAGCCGAGGCAAGCTCGGACTCTCGAGTCTTTGAGTCGCGCTCCAAACTCTCATGCTTTTCAATGAGAGCCTGGAGCTCTTGCCGCACCTCCGCCACCCGCGCCTCCTGCTTCTCTCGCTCCGCCCGTTCTGCGGCCGCATTGCGTTCGGCCGCGGACACGGCCTCCTTCAGGGTTGCCACCTTGTTCGTGGCCCATGTAGTACCCACGTTATCCTTGTTATTTCTATTGCAACCAAAATCCTTTTCTGTAAGGTACAAATTTCAAAGTGGTGTTACTCACCTTCTTTGTCCTCGAGCTGCTTCTTGGCAAGGCCGAGCTCTCACTCGGACCACTCGAGGTCCTGCTTCAAAGCACCGACCTCCGCAGTCAGTGCGGCAGAGGTCAGCAGCGCAGCCTGCAAACCCATATTGACATAATTTTTAGCACTCCTGCGTATATCTTTTTTAGATCCTCAGTCCGGTTTTTATTTCCGAACATCGAACCGAGCATCAGGGGCTACTGTCTATGCGGTATCACATTACATATTTTAAACATCTTACCTCAAAGCCTGTTAGAAGGCTGCTGCAAGCTTCGGTCAGCCCGCTCTTGGCGAGCTGAACCTTCTGAATCACCGCACTCATAATAGTGCGGTGTGCTTCCTCGATGGAAGCGCCGTTGAGCGCCTCCAACAAGTTGTCCGGTGCCTTCGGTTGGACGGAGGCTGCCGGTGTCACGGTCTTGCCCTTCTTACGAAGGGGCCGCCTGCCGGACTCCGGAACCACTGCGGGTTCCGGCACGGAGTCCGGCACGAAGTTCGGGAGGTTGCCTTGTGGCACCTCCGGAGCCTCCCCCTCCTGGCGGGTCCCCTCCTGGGATCCCACCTCGGCGTCCTCAGCATCGCGAGGGGTGGAGGCGGTCGGAATGGAATCTACATCCGACGGGGCCAAGGACCCGCTGGATGAAGCGGGAGGGTCCTCCTCGGTCGGGCTACAGATAGTATGCGGCATTAGAAGGACACTATGTGGCACAAAAAAGAAATTACAAATCACTCAGGAATCTGGATACTTACGATCTTGCCAGGGGCTTGGCCCTTGAGGGCCACTCCTCGTCGCTGTCATTGGCGTTGGCGGAGCTGTCCGGAGGAAGGGTCCTTCCCCTCTTGGACCCCTCGGCTTCCCCCGTTGGGGAAGCCTTCCTCTTCCTCTCTCCCCCCTCCAGGGGAGAGTCTTCTTTCTCCTCCTCGCCTTCGGGGGAGGAGTCCGCCTTGGAGTCATCGGACACCTGAAAACGGGAACTCTTTCGAGTACCCGTGGCCTCTTTATTGGCCTTCTTCTCCGGCACCACATGCGGTGCCGGAACCAGCAGCCCCGCTAGACGGGCGTCTATTGGGTTTTCTGGCATCGGAGCCGGACAGATAATCTGCTCGGCCTTCTTCATCCAGTCCTTTCAAAGGAAAGGGGAGATTAAATCCCGCGTAAGGTCGAACTATTAAAAACAAGTGTCCCGTAAAGGGGTAGAATCACTTACCTCGTCAGCTGGACGCTGCGAGCGAAATCCGCTATCTTCAGTGGCGGATTGGGGAGCTTCGGCGCCCTTGAAGAGCACCTTCCAGGCATCTTCATACCTAGTGTCGAAGAGCCTGCTCAAGGTTTGGTGCTGTGCCGGATTGAACTCCCACAATTTAAATGCCCGTTCTTGGCACGGGAGAATCCGGCGGATGAGCATGACTTGGACCATGTTGACAAGCTTGAGCTTCTTGTTCACCAGCTTCTGGATACAGGCTTGGAGTCCGGTCAGCTCCTCCGAATCGCCCCAGGTTAGGCCACTCTCCTTCCAAGAGGTGAGCCGCGTGGGGATTCCAGATCTAAATTCAGGGGCCGCTACCCATTTAGGGTCGCGTGGCTCGGTGATGTAGAACCACCCCGATTGCCATCCCTTGATGGTTTCCTCGAAGGCGCCCTCGAGCCAGACGACGTTGGGTATCTTACCCACCATGGCGCCTCCGCACTCCGCCTGATTCTCCTTTACTACCTTCGGTTTGACATTGAAGGTCTTGAGCCACAAGCTGAAGTGGGGCTGGATGCAGAGGAAGGCCTCGCACACGACGATAAATGCCGAGATGTTGAGGATGAAGTTCGGCGCCAGATCATGGAAATCTAGGCCGTAGTAGAACATGAGCCCCCGGACAAAGGGGTGAAGTGGAAAGCCCAGTCCGCGGAGGAAATGGGGAAGGAAGACCACCCTCTCATGGGGCCTGGGGGTGGGGATGAGCTGCCCCTTGTTGGGGAGACGGTGCGCGATGTTGCTGGACAGGTATCCGGCGTCGCGCAGCCTTTTGATGTTCCCCTCCGTGACGGAGGAGGCCATCCACTTTCCTGCCGCTCCAGACATGACTGGAGAAGGTTGAGACGAGATGTGCGAACTTGGGCGCTGGAGCTCGAGTGCGCGAAGATGGATAAGCAAAGGAGAAAGAAGGCGTAGGTAAAAAGGTGGATCCTTATCCCCTTATATATGGGCGGACGAACACTATGCGTCCCCACCGGCCTGGTAAAACTCGCTCATCCCCCAAGAGCCACCATCAATGGCACGGTTGGGCTACCCACGTTCGGATTGATGGGAATCCCGGAATAAGGGGAACACGATCTCTGCTTCGACAAGACGTGCCAAGGTAACCGCTTCGCTAAATGCGCTGAGGTGGTATAATAAAAAACGATTCAAGTAAAGGCTTGGTAGTGGTGTGACGTCATGCCACCAAATACGTCAGCAGATTGAACTTGTGTACATATTATTCTCTCTACGGTGGAATGTGGAATTTATTTTGCAGAGCCGGACACTATCCTGGTGTTCACAATCTTCTATGAATTATTCGGAGGAGGAACCCGCCTTGCAATGCCGAACAATATGCGCACCGGACTCATCGTCATTGAAGCCTGGTTTAGGGGCTACTGAGGGAGTCCTGGACTAGGGGGTGTCCGGACAGCCGGACTATCATCGTCAGCCGGACTCCAAGACTATGAAGATACAAGATTGAAGACTTCGTCTCGTGTCCGGATGGGACTTTCCTTGGCGTGGAAGGCAAGCTTGGCGATACGGATATGTAGATCTCCTACCATTGTAACCGACTCTGTGTAACCCTAGCCCTCTCCAGTGTCTATATAAACCGGAGGGTTTTAGTCCGTAGGACGAACAACCATTACAACAATCATACCGTAGGCTAGCTTCTAGGGTTTAGCCTCCTTGATCTCGTGGTAGATCCACTCTTGTACTACCCATATCATCAATATCAATCAAGCAGGAGTAGGTTTTACCTCCATCGAGAGGGCCCGAATATGGGTAAAACTATCGTGTCCCCTATCTCCTGTTACCATCCGCCTAGACGCACAGTTCGGGACCCCCTACCTGAGATCCGCCGGTTTCGGCATCGACACCTAGGAAGAATCTATTGTACAAAAAATAGCAAAAACATACCCAAAATTTCTTAATCCACGCCAAAAACTACTACCTAGTACTCCTACCGATTAGGTTCATTTAAACCCATTTATGACAGGGTTGGCCCACATGTCCGTGCTGAGGAGGCAGCTTAAACCAACAAATTTTGTTTGACCGTTCACAGAGGGACCCACATCTGACCTTCTATCCTGTTATTCCCCCTCAAATCATTATTTTTCCCGAACATTACTTCAAACAATACTGATGCGTGTTTGTCGGTGGCGCCGGTGATGAGCGAGTTGACCGCCGCTCCGCCGGACGGGCCGGACGCCGCGCTGGTCTCCACACGGGTTGGCAGGCTGGCCCGAGCGTGACTCACGAGCGAGCAAGCTGCCGCGCTGGCCTTCGCTCGAGCCAGATGGCTGGCCTTAGCACGGCGCGCGTGAGCAAGCCGCCGCACTGCTGTGCCAATCTAGCTAGCAAACCTTGCAGACAAGCAGCTGGACAGAGCTATCTTGGCTAGCTAGCGGCCGCAAGCACCGGATGGAGCTGGCATCCGGGCTACCGCAACATGGGCTCCTCACCACCGGCGGTTTTGACCTCGCCTTCTGCCGGCGGTGGTAGCTGCGTCCCATGGCCGAGGATGACTAGGTGGACGGGTCGGAGGTAGGAGGTCACTCGGGGATTTTTGTGCAGACTGACATGTAGGTCCCACAAGTCATAATGCCCGGTCGAATAGAAGGCGTTGACTTAATGGGCGACATGGGCCCTGTCAGAGGTTAGAGTTAGATCCTAACACTGAACTAACTCTAACCAAAGTGGTGTTTGGATGGCAGGGTTAGATTGACAACAAATGTATCCAAACAGGGCCATGGGTTGAAATGTGCCTATAACGACACTTTGTAGAGTAGTCGTTTCTTAGTAGGGCTGGTTGGTAAGAGCATGTACAATGGTTGATAAGGTAGTCTTTCTTAAGTCTGCCACGTATGCAAGTGGTAGTAGTTTCTTGGCATTTTAGTGGTTTCTTGCATTATTAAGGGTTTCTTGTAAGGAACAATATACGTACTACTAGCGACAAAAGGCGATTCTAGGTTGCGTTGTACTCCAACGAGTACTACTAGTGGTCGCGGGAGTGTACACCTCATTTTGTGGGTTCGATCCCGGCCGAACGCATGGCGGCCTTTTTTTTAAATAGTACTACACTTTGCTACGAGCCAATATTTTACACGGGTAGTTTGAGTTTTGAAGTCAAACGGACGTGCGGCCCCACAATCTGGGTGCACTAGATAGCCCAGCCACATGAACGGGTTTTCCTTCCCAGCATCCCGTGGCTCGCGTGCTCGCCCTAGCCGCACCTCGCTTGCAGCTTCTTCATCAGCTAGTAGCATATTTAAACTAGCGCCTCCCAATTAAGCCCGAGGAGCCGGAAAATCCTGGCAGGGCATTGGGAACTGTGCAATATGGCTCTGTACGTAAAGTGCTCTACTACTACTCTGTAGCTTATGGCGTTGCACGCATGGACTTCACTCCATTATCGACCCTACTATAAAAGAAATTCCTCTTGACGTGTTTTTTTGAAACGGAGGCAAAAGCTTTGCTTCATCTCATTCATAAAGAAGGAACTACTAACAAAGTTCGACAAGATCCATTACACCTCCACAAATGGAAGCGAAAAGCCTAGTCTCGCTGTATCAAATAACTCAAATGTTCTGCCCCTGCAGTAACCTTTGCTGATAAACATGCTGCTAGTGTGTGCGTGAGAGGAGCGGCTGTGTACGCCAGCTACATGAGAGGAGCAGCTGAATAGAGCACCGAGAGTACCCACTAGGCCACTACGCAGGTGTACTTTCCCTGCATTGATAGTATAGCGATGGTTCTAGAGAACAGCAGTACCCTCCACTTCCAACTGTAGCTCCTTGGCCGTGAGATTCAAGAGTTCAAAACTGGTGAACTATACTAGACTAGACTAGAAGTACAGTACATCGCACTACTAGTTGAGAAAAAGTAGTACTAGTACTGCTACAGTATGAGTACATACTCCTCCATCACATAATGTAAGAAGTTTTTTGACACTAGTTGGCGTGTACAAATAATGGCAAAAACATACCCAAAATTTCTTAATCAACGCCAAAAACTACTACCTAGTGCCAAAAATTTCTTACTAGTGCTATTATTTACAGTATAATGCAATCCCATAATGTTCCATAATGCTAGTACTAGTAGTAAATAATAGCCTCACCCCTTCGCTAAGGAACGATCTACAGTTGGAAGGGACGAGGCTGTCAGGACCCCGACTCAATGCCACATCGATCTAGCATGTAACACCTCATATCACTTTGCGGCCTCACGCACGGTATCCCCACGGGTGTCGCCTTACCTTTGCCCGGGACCGTTTGCGCCTTTTGGCACACGTATATGATGGTGTCGCTAGCATCCATATGATAAAGAGCCCGGGCTGACATGGCTAGTCGTAAACCCAAAGTGGCACTAACTTACGGGGACAGGCATCCATGACCCAGCATCGAACGTGTCGGTCATCAGCGAGTGAATCCAGGCTGTAGCACTGGGCTAACAGGACTCCGGTGAACCGGGCTGTAGCAGGCTAACAGGACTCCGGTATTCATCGCGTGACATTTCCCCGAAGGGACAGACACAGGATCGAAGAAGGACACATGCCGGCCTGCCTAAGTGTTCCGGAGCAGTAGCAAGCTACCAGGGCTCAGTGGAAGCACTAGGAGACATTTCCCGGTAAGAGAGGCTACTAAGAATAAACAACTAGATAGTCAGATCCCACACATAGCAATACACATTACACGTACGCATAACATGCAAGTATGTGCTGTACAACATGGCATCACAGCATAACTCAACAATCATATAGATAAAGGCTCAGAAGAGCCATCATAGCATTTATTGCAAACAGGGGTCACAGGACCCATCATACAGAGCATACAAGCAACAAGAGGAAGCATTACATGTCTGGTTACAGACATCTACAAATGAAAAAGGCTGAAGAGCCTGACTATCTACAACATCCGATCAAGATCGTAGCTGAGGTACTAGCTACTAGTTGAAGTCCACGAGAACACTAGTAAGACCGAAGTCTCCGCTGCAAAAGCATAAATGAAGCAACATGAGTACAAAGGTACTCAGCAAGACTTACATCAGATCCTATCATACATGCATTTGTATCAAGAGGGTAATGTGGGGTTTAGTTGCAGCAAGCCAGCTTTGACTCTGTGGCTATCCTGTTCTACGACTACCAGAAACTCTTGAGGTGAGACAACGTACACGAGTCCACTAATCACCATACAATACACTACTATGGATTCATCCCCGTCTCCCTACGAGAAGGTCATCCATAGCACTCACACTTGTCTTGAGCATTTTAGAGTATCCACTTCAAGTTGTCTATGTACCATGTAAGCATCCAAGAAGTCCATAACCGCGGACCCGGCTATTCGAATAGATCATGTTAACCCTGCAGGGGTGTACTTCTTCACACACGCTCTCGCCACTTACCGCCATGTACACGTCATGTATCTCGGCAACCTTCAAGCGGAAGCCTGGCGAGGGTGTCGGCCACGACCTGACTAACCACACAAGACTCTAGTCCAGGTTTATCGCCTATTCGGGTTCCACCCGCAAGGAGATCCGGCCGCGGGTGTCGCTTACGGCCCCAAATGATGTGAGCAGGGTTCCCAAGCCCACCATCCGGGTGCCACTTGGTACACCGTGCCACGTGTGCCTAGTTTGTCCCAAGCCCACCCTGCCGGGTGCCACTTGGTAGAAAAATAGCACTACCTACAAACACCAGAAACTAGTTGCGACTCCTGGACAGAGATCATGTCGGTTAATAAGTCGAGAGGGGCACTTAAGCATCCCAATGTGTGGTAGTATCGAGTCATTGGACAACATACATAGAACTCAGTGCTTAAGGACGGTTCCAATGAGACAACCCACCATGTACTCCTACATGGCCTCTCACCGCTACCTTTACCAAATCGTGTTCACACACTTCACTCTCAGCACCAGAACATATTGTAACACTCCAATTCATTCCCAATGAACCAGACCTGACACAACTCTAAGCAATAGCAGGCATAGCATGGTAGGAACACAACAATGGCTTCAATCAACTCCTACACATGCTAGTGGGTTTCAACTATTTACTGTGGCAATGACAGGTCATGCAGAGGAATGGGTTCAACTACCGCAGCACAAAGTAGCAGATGAATCGTTGTTGTCCTAATGCAATAACTGAGAGCAGGAGCGAGAGAGTAGGGTTTTATCGGAATGAACAAGGGGGGTTTGCTTGCCTGGTAAATCAACAGAGGAGGCACTGCTTCACAGATAGGTACTCTGGAACAGCTCCGGAGCAGGACCTATCGAGAAGGAACGGTGCCGGCAATCAATACACAAACATATGCAACAATATGATGCATGAACATGGCATAAGGATGTGATGTTGTTTGAGCTAATGCAACTAGTAATCATGGTTTGAAGTCCATTTGAACCAAAGGTTCAAATGCATCTCCAAATTAAGCTCCTATATATGCCATAATGTGTTTTCTCATATTCAGCATGTATAAGTTGGTTTGTCATGCATGAAACTAGTACAGATGGAAAGATTGCATATTTCTGATAATTTTTCATATATAAATTATTTTAATCTGAGCTACGGTTGAATTGTTATGAAATTTTGAAGTTTAAAACAATTTCTGGAATTTTCTGATTAAATTTAAATCCAGAAATCATATATTGCGTCAGCATTGAGTAAGCATGACGTCAGCAGTCAACTGCGGCTGATGGGGTCAAACCTGACGTGTGGGGCCCACACGTCAGTGACAGGGGTTAAACAGGGGGTTAATTTAATCCTAATTAGAAGTTAGTGGCGCTGGGGCCCACTGTCAGTGTCAGGGGGGTTAGTTAACGGTGATTAGCACTAAGCTAATCACCTGGCCGACGGGGCCCACGCGTTAGTGACCCTGGGGGGGTCAAACCTCAGGTCGAACAAGTCAAACCCGCCGGCGGTTAGCCGCCGGCGAGGTCCGCGGCGTACATGTGCCCCGGGTTTCCTCTGTGGTGCTCCAAATGGCGTGCGGCTAGGTGCGTTGGAAAGCTAGCTCGATGGCGCGTCGGGCGGTGGCCGTGGCTGGGCCTGGGGTGGCCGGAGTCGACGGCGGCGAGCTCGGCTGCGGCCGCCGGAGTTCGGTCGTGCACGGAAACGCGGTTGGAGCTTGAAGGCGAGCGAAGCAAAACGCTAGGGATGCTCTACGGGGCCTTACGGACTTGTTGGACTCGCCGGGGTGACCAAATGGTCACCGGAGCTGCGTCGCCGGCGAGCTCGGCGACGGCGGAGGTTCGGCCGTGGTGGGGAACTGAGTTACGGCGCGGGAACGAGGGGGAGAAGAGAGGGGAACGGTGGCGGAGCTCACCGCGGTTGCAGCGGGCGTCGAAGCGGGCTCGGGGACGCACTGGAGACGGCGAATCGACGGCGATGGTGGTCGGAGCCCGAGGAGGAAGACGATGGCGACGGCGGCTCCACAGGGCGTCCGGCGTCTTGTGGCTTGACGGAGAGCTTCAGGGCGAGGGGGCGGAGCTCCTGCGCGTGTCGGGGAGGCGAGGGGAGGCCGGTGGCGGCGGCTATGGCGAACGGCGGCGACCGACGCGTTCGGACACGGGAGAGAGAGAGCGAGGGAGAAGGGGAAAAGCACGGGAGAGAGGGGGGTGAGGCCAGGGGATCGGGGCGGCACCGAGAAGAAGCAACGCGGCGTCGCGCTGGCAGGGCAGGCAGGCATGCGAGCTAGTGGCGTGGCGCGGTGGCGCGTGCGCGCGCCGGGCACGCTCCCCTCCCTCTGTCGAGGACGAAGACGACAGAGGAGGGGGCGGGCTGGGCCGCCTGCTGGCTGGGCCGGCCTGCTGCTGCTGGGCCAGAGGCGCCAGGCAGAAGCCCAGGTAAGGTTTTCCTGTTTTATTTCTTTTTCTATTTTTTTTCTGACATTTGTTTTGATTTAATAAAATACTAAATCAATTTATTACCTTATGCCAATTTTTGCAGGAGCTAGATATATTATTCCAGAGCTCCTTTATAATTAGCATAATTTTTGGACCATATTTCATATATATAACAATATATATCCAAAGCAAATAATTATCGGATTAATCCAAATGGCCAAAATTAAATATCCATGAGCTCCTAAAAATATTGGTTTGATTTTTATCTCTGTCCAATATTTTCAGAGGGCAACATGAGCATTTTCTTGGACCCTTTTGGAGAAATTTTTATTTGGGTCATTTTCAAAAATGATTTTGAGGGTTCCACCAATCCTCATTTCAAATTTAAATGAAATCTAAATATGATGCACAAATGGCTAGCTAGTCTAAGTCATACCAGACTAGGGATGTGACAACTCGCCCCCACTTGGAAAAATCTTGTCCCGAGATTCAGGGGTCGACGGAAAGAAAGCGGGATACTCCAGTCGAAGACGATCTTCTCGATCCCAAGTAGCCTCTCTCTCGGAATGATGAGACCACTGAACTTTGAGAAACTTGATGTTCTGACGTCGAGTGACACGCTCTGCTTGATCAAGAATGCGAACCGGGTACTCTCGGTATGTGAGGTTATCTTGGAGATCAAGCGTTTCGTGGTCCACTCCGCGGATGGGATCCGAGAAGCAACGCCTGAGTTGAGAGACGTGGAAGACATCATGAACTCGAGAAAGATATGGGGGTAGTTCCAACTGGTAGGCAACCTCTCCTCGTTTAGCGAGAATGCGAAAAGGACCAATGTAACGAGGAGCCAACTTGCCCTTGATACCGAAACGATGGTTACCCTTCAAAGGAGTAACCCGAAGGTAAACTTGGTCGCCAATTTCATAAGTCATATCCTTATGATGACGATCGTACTAGCTCTTCTGACGAGACTGGGCTGTTTTCAAATTCTCACGAATTATGCGAACTTGCTCTTCTGCCTCCTGGATCATGTCCGGTCCAAAGAATTGTCTTTCCCCGGTTTCTGACCAGTTCAAAGGTGTTCGACATCTTCGTCCATAGAGAACCTCAAAAGGAGCTTTCTTGAGGCTGGATTGGTAGCTATTGTTATAAGCAAACTCGGCGAAAGGAAGACATTTCTCCCAATCCATACCGAATGAGATAACGCAAGCTCTGAGCATGTCTTCGAGAATTTGATTGACCCATTCCACCTGACCACTCGACTGGGGGTGGAAAGCGGTACTGAAGGAAAGATGGGTTCCCATGGCAGTTTGGAAACTCTCCCAGAAGTGAGAAGTGAAAAGACTGCCACGGTCTGAATTGATCTCTAGTGGAACACCATGAAGTGACACTATTCGAGAAATGTATAAGTCAGCAAGCTGACCAGCAGTGATACTCTCTCGAACAGGAAGGAAGTGAGCCACTTTGGAAAGACGATCAACGACTACGAAGATAGCGTTATTCCCTCTCTTGGTCCTGGGAAAGCCGGTGATGAAGTCCATACCAACTTTATCCCATTTCCATTCAGGAATAGCTAAAGGCTGAAGGGTGCCAGCAGGCCTTTGATGCTCTGCCTTAACGCGACGACAAATGTCACAGTTAGCAATAAACTGAGCGATTTCTCTCTTCATCCTAGTCCACCAGAACCTCTGGCGTAGGTCCTGATACATCTTAGCGCTACCGGGATGAATCGTGAGAGGAGATTCATGCGCCTCCTTAAGAATCAATTGTCGTAGATGTTGATTCTTGGGAACCACCAAGCGATTCTCAAAGAAAACAACACCACGATCATCCATAGAGAAACATCCACCAACTCCCTTCTTAATGTTTCTCTTAATGCGGATAACCCCCCTATCAAACTTCTGGTCAGAGATGATCTGATCCTCAAGGGTAGGTTTCGCCACCAAGGTAGAAAGAAATCCGCGAGGAGCTATGTGAAGATTAAGCTTACAGAATTCCTCATGGAGAAGTGGTTGGCCTTGCTGCAACATGAGATTGTTGCAATAAGATTTACGGCTTAGAGCATCAGCCATGACATTGGCTTTGCCTGGGGTGTAGGTAATCCCTAGATCATAATCTGTGATTAACTCCAACCAACGTCTTTGCCTAAGGTTCAGATCCGGTTGGGTGAAGATATACTTGAGACTCTGGTGATCGGTGTAGATCTCGCAACGTTTACCAAGAAGGTAATGTCGCCAGGTCTTGAGTGCATAGACTACGGCTGCAAGCTCTAGATCATGTGTAGGATAATTATCCTCATGTGGATGCAACTGTCGAGATGCATAGGCAATCACATGACGATCCTGCATAAGAATGCAACCTAGTCCCTGTCGTGAGGCGTCGCAGTAGATAATAAAGTCTTTAGTGAAATCCGGTGGCACAAGTATGGGAGCAGAAGTCAGGCGTCTTTTCAGTTCCTGAAAACTGTACTCACACTGTGGGGACCACTCGAACTTTTTATCTTTCTTGAGAAGTTCCGTGAGGGGTTTGGCTACTTTGGAGAAGTTTTCAACAAAGCGGCGACAATAGCTGGCTAGACCAAGGAAGCTCCTAACTTGTTTAACGGTTTCAGGTGGAGTCCAATCGAGAACGGCTTGAACTCTCTCGGGATTGACAGCAATGCCCTTACCAGAGATTACGTGGCCTAAGTAGGTCACTTTTGGCAACCAAAATTCACACTTGGAGAACTTGGCATAAAGGCGGTGCTCTCTGAGTTTTTCTAGCACAAGTCTAAGATGTTCGGCATGCTCTTCCTCGTTCTTCGAGTAAATAAGAATATCATCGAGGTAAACCACGACGAACTTATCTAAGTACTCCATGAAGATCGAGTTCATCAAGCAGGAGAAAGTGGCTGGGGCGTTGGTTAGGCCAAAGGACATGACGGTGTACTCGTACTGGCCATAACGAGTGACAAAAGCTGTCTTGGGAATGTCCCTGTTTCTGATTTTGATTTGGTGGTAGCCTAACCTTAAATCCATCTTGGAGAAGACTGAGGATCCAGCGAGCTGATCATACAGATCGTTGATCCTGGGGAGCGGATACTTGTTCTTTATCGTGACCAAATTAACGGGACGATAATCTACGACCATCCGATCCGTACCATCCTTCTTCTTGACGAAGAGGACGGGGCAAGCCCAAGGAGAAGAACTAGGACGGATGAAACCCTTTTGCAAGGACTCATCAAGTTGTTTCTTAAGCTCGGCTAGTTCTAAGGGTGCCATCTTGTAAGGTCTCCTGGAGATTGGAGCTGTTCCTGGGATAAGATCTATGACGAACTCTACATCTCTGTCAGGTGGAACACCTGGCAGTTCCTCTGGAAAGACAGACTACCGGGATATCTTCAAGGTCTGGAAGAGGGCTGGCATTAAGAGAATAGAGCTGACGCTTTGCAACTCTAGTGGAGACGGTGACTATCTTGCCAGATGGGTGTGTAAGCTGAACAGATCTGGTGTAACAATCAATCTTGGCATGATGAGCTGTCATCCAGTCCATACCCAAGATGATGTTAATATCTGAGGACTTGAGGGCTACAAGTGATGCAAGGAATACAAGTCTGTCAACAAGGATTTCATTACCATGGCTTACACTATAGGTTTGCCATTTGGATCCAGGAGTTTGGATGACTAGCGGAGTTGGCATATCACAAAATGACAGATTGTGCAAGTTAGCATAGCTTTCCGAAATGAAGGAGTGAGATGCTCCAGTATCGAATAGAACTGATGTTGGGTGACAATTGACAAGGAGTGTACCAAGAACGACATCTGGATCATCATGAGCGTCTTTAGCTGAGACGTGATGCACACGTCCATGTTCAGTGGGGGCTGACTTGACACTGATCATCTTGCGTGATGGCTTAACACAGCCAACAGTCTTCTCGGCCTTGGGTGGAGCATAACTAGTTTGAGAACAGTCACGTGCATAGTGTCCTGGCTTCCCGCATGTGAAGCAAGTCCCTGAGGTTGGACGGGGACCCGCACTGACAAACGGTCTACCAGTAGACATGGGTGGAACATACGACTGAGCTGGGGGAGGCACCACATAGGATGGCCTCGGTGTATATCCGGAAGGAAGAGCGGACTTTGGAACCCAAATCCGGCGCTTCTGGGAACTAGAGCCAGAGGAAGATCCCAAACCACGGGTGTGCTTACGAGACTCCTCGTAAGTGAGCTGAGCTGTCTCTGCATTAATGGCCTTGTTCACAAGGGCTTGGAATGTATCACAATGATGCAAGTGGAGATCACGGCACAACTTGGGGTTGAGACCCTTTCGGAACCTAGCCTGCTTCTTGGCGTCCGTGGACACTTCTGCTGTGGCATAACGGGCGAGGTTCTCGAACTCTCTGCTATAAGCATCAACAGCCATCTTACTCTGGGTGAAACTACAGAACTCTTCTCTCTTGCGATCAAGGAGGGCCTGGGGAATGTGATGCTCGCGAAAAGCCTCAGTGAAATCCATTCAAGTAGGAATCTGGCTAGCTAGAAGCATAGCCTCATAGTTCTGCCACCAAAGACTAGCAGGACCTTCCAGGTGGTATGCGGCATAGGTGACCTTGTCATCTTCAGCTACGTTCGCAGAACGCAGCTTATGAGTGATGCTACGGAGCCAGTCATCTGCATCGAGTGGCTCGATGGAATGATGAAAGGTGGGGGGATGCAAACGAATGAAATCATGAATGGTAGCAGACCCTTTGAACTGATGTGCGGTGTTCTCTTCGATACGTGCCAACAAACGGTTAGACTCACGCTTGTTCCTCTCCATTTCTAACATGAACTCTGCCAATGAAGGCTGGTCGGGAGGATCCTCATCCCTACCATCTCCGTGGTGCTGGCTACGAGCAACGGAACTTCGCTTAGCTGATGACATCCTGAGAAACGAACCAAGGACGGAATCAGCATCAACTATGGACTGTAGAATGTAGGACAAGGAATTAGTATCTCTCGAACTCCTAGGGAAATTTCGGCAGCATAACGGCAGTAAAATGCTCAGAATGAGACATCCTACTAAAAATGGGGTGGTAACATACTCATCAACATTACTCAAGGTTCTGAGATCATACTAAACAGACTACACCGGAAATACTCAAAACTGGGGTATGACTCTGATCAACCAATCCTATGGGACTACGGAGTAGTAACACGTGATCCTGATAGACGGAAGAGAAAGCCTAGTTCCTTAACCCCGTAGAAAGGATAGGATGACTCAGATCAGAAGACCATGGGGTATAAGGAGTAAAAAGAGCCTTACGTTCCTTCCCACAATCAATTCCCTTACATAACTAAAGAATTTCTAGACTCAACTTCGACCAGTTTGGCTTGGTAATCCTACAGGCAGTCAGGCTCTGATACCAGCGCTGTCAGGACCCCGACTCAATGCCACATCGATCTAGCATGTAACACCTCATATCACTTTGCGGCCTCACGCACGGTATCCCCACGGGTGTCGCCTTACCTTTGCCCGGGACCGTTTGCGCCTTTTGGCACACGTATATGATGGTGTCGCTAGCATCCATATGATAAAGAGCCCGGGCTGACATGGCTAGTCGTAAACCCAAAGTGGCACTAACTTACGGGGACAGGCATCCATGACCCAGCATCGAACGTGTCGGTCATCAGCGAGTGAATCCAGCCTGTAGCACTGGGCTAACAAGACTCCGGTGAACCAGGCTGTAGCAGGCTAACAGGACTCCGGTATTCATCGCGTGACATTTCCCCGAAGGGACAGACACATGATCGAAGAAGGACACATGCCGGCCTGCCTAAGTGTTCCGGAGTAGTAGCAAGCTACCAGGGCTCAGTGGAAGCACTAGGAGACATTTCCCGGTAAGAGAGGCTACTAAGAATAAACAACTAGATAGTCAGATCCCACACATAGCAATACACATTACACGTACGCATAACATGCAAGTATGTGCTGTACAACATGGCATCACAGCATAACTCAACAATCATATAGATAAAGGCTCAGAAGAGCCATCATAGCATTTATTGCAAACAGGGGTCACAGGACCCATCATACAGAGCATACAAGCAACAAGCGGAAGCATTACATGTCTGGGTACAGACATCTACAAATGAAAAAGGCTGAAGAGCCTGACTATCTACAACATCCGATCAAGATCGTAGCTGAGGTACTAGCTACTAGTCGAAGTCCACGAGAACACTAGTAAGACCGAAGTCTCCGCTGCAAAAGCATAAATGAAGCAACATGAGTACAAAGGTACTCAGCAAGACTTACATCAGATCCTATCATACATGCATTTGTATCAAGAGGGTAATGTGGGGTTTAGTTGCAGCAAGCCAGCTTTGACTCTGTGGCTATCCTGTTCTACGACTACCAGAAACTCTTGAGGTGAGACAACGTACACGAGTCCACTAATCACCATACAATACACTACTATGGATTCATCCCCGTCTCCCTACGAGAAGGCCATCCATAGCACTCACACTTGTCTTGAGCATTTTAGAGTATCCACTTCAAGTTGTCTATGTACCATGTAAGCATCCAAGAAGTCCATAACCGCGGGCCCGGCTATTCGAATAGATCATGTTAACCCTGCAGGGGTGTACTTCTTCGCACATGCTCTCGCCACTTACTGCCATGTACACGTCATGTATCTCGGCAACCTTCAAGCGGAAGCCTGGCGAGGGTGTCGGCCACGACCTGACTAACCACACAAGACTCTAGTCCAGGTTTATCGCCTATTCGGGTTCCACCCGCAAGGAGATCCGGCCGGGGTGTCGCTTACGGCCCCAAATGATGTGAGCGGGGTTCCCAAGCCCACCATCCGGGTGCCACTTGGTACACCGTGCCATGTGTGCCTAGTCTGTCCCAAGCCCACCCTGCCGGGTGCCACTTGGTAGAAAAATAGCACTACCTACAAACACCAGAAACTAGTTGCGACTCCTGGACAGAGATCAGGTCGGTTAATAAGTCGAGAGGGGCACTTAAGCATCCCAATGTGTGGTAGTATCGAGTCATTGGACAACATACATAGAACTCAGTGCTTAAGGACGGTTCCAATGAGACAACCCACCATGTACTCCTCCATGGCCTCTCACCGCTACCTTTACCAAATCGTGTTCACACACTTCACTCTCAGCACCAGAACATATTGTAACACTCCAATTCATTCCCAATGAACCAGACCTGACACAACTCTAAGCAATAGCAGGCATAGCATGGTAGGAACACAACAATGGCTTCAATCAACTCCTACACATGCTAGTGGGTTTCAACTATTTACTGTGGCAATGACAGGTCATGCAGAGGAATGGGTTCAACTACCGCAGCACAAAGTAGCAGATGAATCGTTGTTGTCCTAATGCAATAACTGAGAGCAGGAGCGAGAGAGTAGGGTTTTATCGGAATGAACAAGGGGGGTTTGCTTGCCTGGTAAATCAACAGAGGAGGCACTGCTTCACAGACAGGTACTCTGGAACAGCTCCGGAGCAGGACCTATCGAGAAGGAACGGTGCCGGCAATCAATACACAAACATATGCAACAATATGATGCATGGACATGGCATAAGGATGTGATGTTGTTTGAGCTAATGCAACTAGTAATCATGGTTTGAAGTCCATTTGAACCAAAGGTTCAAATGCATCTCCAAATTAAGCTCCTATATATGCCATAATGTGTTTTCTCATATTCAGCATGTATAAGTTGGTTTGTCATGCATGAAACTAGTACATATGGAAAGATTGCATTTTTCTGATAATTTTTCATATATAAATTATTTTAATCTGAGCTACGGTTGAATTGTTATGAATTTTTGAAGTTTAAAACAATTTCTGGAATTTTCTGATTAAATTTAAATCCAGAAATCATATATTGCGTCAGCATTGAGTAAGCATGACGTCAGCAGTCAACTGCGGCTGATGGGGTCAAACCTGACGTGTGGGGCCCACACGTCAGTGACAGGGGTTAAATAGGGGGTTAATTTAATCCTAATTAGAAGTTAGTGGCGCTGGGGACCACTGTCAGTGTTAGGGGGGGTTAGTTAACGGTGATTAGCACTAAGCTAATCACCTGGCCGACGGGGCCCACGCGTCAGTGACCCTGGGGGGGTCAAACCTCAGGTCGAACAAGTCAAACCCGCTGGCAGTTAGCCGCCGGCGAGGTCCGCGGCGTACATGTGCCCCGGGTTTCCTCTGTGGTGCTCCAAATGGCGTGCGGCTAGGTGCGTTGGAAAGCTAGCTCGATGGCGCGTCGGGCGGTGGCCGTGGCTGGGCCTGGGGTGGCCGGAGTCGACGGCGGCGAGCTCGGCTGCGGCCGCCGGAGTTCGGTCGTGCACGGAAACGCGGTTGGAGCTTGAAGGCGAGCGAAGCAAAACGCTAGGGATGCTCTACGGGGCCTTACGGACTTGTTGGACTCGCCAGGGTGACCAAATGGTCACCGGAGCTGCGTCGACGGCGAGCTCGGCGACGGCGGAGGTTCGGCCGTGGTGGGGAACGGAGTTACGGCGCGGGAACGAGGGGGAGAAGAGAGGGGAACGGTGGCGGAGCTCACCGCGGTTGCAGCGGGCGTCGAAGCGGGCTCGGGGACGCACTGGAGACGACGAATCGACGGCGATGGTGGTCGGAGCCCGAGGAGGAAGACGATGGCGACGGCGGCTCCACAGGGCGTCCGGCGTCTTGTGGCTTGACGGAGAGCTTCAGGGCGAGGGGGCGGAGCTCCTGCGCGTGTCGGGGAGGCGAGGGGAGGCCGGTGGCGGCGGCTATGGCGAACGGCGGCGACCGACGCGTTCGGACACGGGAGAGAGAGAGAGAGCGAGGGAGAAGGGGAAAAGCATGGGAGAGAGGGGGTGAGGCCAGGGGATCGGGGCGGCACCGAGAAGAAGCAACGCGGCGTCGCGCTGGCAGGGCAGGCAGGCAGGCGAGCTGGTGGCGTGGCGCGGTGGCGCGTGCGCGCGCCGGGCACGCTCCCCTCCCTCTGTCGAGGACGAAGACGACAGAGGAGGGGGCGGGCTGGGCCGCCTGCTGGCTGGGCCGGCTGCTGCTGCTGGGCCAGAGGCGCCAGGCAGAAGCCCAGGTAAGGTTTTCCTGTTTTATTTCTTTTTCTATTTTTTTCTGACATTTGTTTTGATTTAATAAAATACTAAATCAATTTATTACCTTATGCCAATTTTTGCAGGAGCTAGATATATTATTCCAGAGCTCCTTTATAATTAGCATAATTTTTGGACCATATTTCATATATATAACAATATATATCCAAAGCAAATAATTATCGGATTAATCCAAATGGCCAAAACTAAATATCCATGAGCTCCTAAAAATATTGGTTTGATTTTTATCTCTGTCCAATATTTTCAGAGGGCAAGATGAGAATTTTCTTGGACCCTTTTGGAGAAATTTTTATTTGGGTCATTTTCAAAAATGATTCTGAGGGTTCCACCAATCCTCATTTCAAATTTAAATGAAATCTAAATATGATGCACAAATGGCTAGCTAGTCTAAGTCATACCAGACTAGGGATGTGACAGAGGCCCTGCGGTTACTGCGCTCTTATCTCCTCCTCGCCAGCTCCCCTCCCCCCGAAGAGAAGGCAGTTCGTCGCTGCTCCCATGGATTCGCAAGGCGGTTCTCCTCCTCGTCGGGGCTGGGAGACCTTGGACGACGATCCTCTGGGAGAAATCACACGCCGCTCCAACATCCTCACCGTCGCAAGACTCGGTGCTTCCTACACCAACTTTTTCAAGACGGTGGTTAAACATGCTTGGGAAAAGGCCATGCTTGTTGGTATTCCATGCGTCCTCGAGGAGAAGGTTCTTCTATGGGACAATCCTTCGAACAGTCCACCGCTCCCTGGCCATGGTTGCGCATTGAATCCGCTAGAGTTGCTGACGTTGAGAGGTAGTCGGATTTTGTCCGATGAGTAGGTCAGTAATGGAGTTTGATCATGTAGTACTTAGTTATTCCATTTCCATCCCGTAATTTCTCCGCTGCCCACCGTCTTATATATAGGTCTGGGTCGGTGCCAACAAAGATTGGCTTGCATACCTCCGGCCGGATACCACCATCATTTTGCACAACATCCACAGCAGTGCGGCCGTTCTGGTAGACCCCTTCTCCACCATTGGGATCGGCCTTCCGGACTGGCTGGCTTGAATACGTATGATGATGCCTGCATGAGATTAAAGAAGATAGGAGTTGCAGACCCGCCGACAAAGCATTGCGGCTACGATGATTACTATCTCATCGCGGTGTTCGACATAAGGATTGCCTTCAATGCAAGAGGCAGTAACGGCAGAGGCTAGCGCATGTTGGCGGCGGCAGATTTGTACCCCTACACATTCGAAGACGTCGTGCA
Source organism: Triticum dicoccoides (assembly GCF_002162155.2). Taxonomy (NCBI): domain Eukaryota; kingdom Viridiplantae; phylum Streptophyta; class Magnoliopsida; order Poales; family Poaceae; genus Triticum; species Triticum dicoccoides. The sequence continues at coordinate 95,648,709 of NC_041383.1, forward strand.
CCATCTGGGCCACATCTTTGGGGTGACAAGCCAGGGGACTTGTTTCATCTGGTTGCCATCCTACGGTACGGGAGATTACAAACGGAATGCACAAACCATCATTTGCATCCCTAACGGTACTCCATTATTTTGCAGGGACCAGTCATCCTCTGATCAAAATAAGATCGCCAATCCTGGATGTGCATTTGCATCCGCAATTCGGTCTAACCTGGAACCTTGTAGCTGACTTTGGCATATTGGGATCAACTATCTTAGCAGTCGTTACCCATGGTACCACTGAATACTTGAATACTTGAACCCACTAGATGCCACCATTTTTGTTTTTCCATGTCTTACTATCTCATCCATGTAGCCAAGAGTGGCTATATATAATAAGCCGGTTATTTTACTTCCTCTATACCGGAGTAGTACTATTTCCTGCACAGTATTACCGACTGCCATATTTCAGCACAACATTATTATGCATGGACCTTGACTATGTACGTCACCATGTGTCCAGATCTAAGATGTTGCATGTACCAGATGAACGGCGCCGAGTTCGACCCCCGTGATGCTACGTGGGTGCCGAGGAACACTCTTGGGAGTACTCGCTTTTCATCAGGGACAGCTACCCCATTGTGAAGCGGATACCACCTTCCGTGCACGACGCGGAGGGCCTGCCGTTCATGAAGCATGATTGTGTCTTCAGTGCGCACCGCCAGATGAACGACATGCTGGGACACGCTATCCCTGATTTATGTCGCTTTAGCTTGGATGAGTCTCCATCGTGTGGAACCAGACTAGAAAGCTGCGACAATGATTTCCATTGCCCGCCGCAATGGATCGTGTCATCCATGAAGAACACCTAGGACTGGAACCTGGAGGAGGACATGTAGCCCATCTGTAACATGTAAGTGGAGTACGGTAATTGTGAACGATAGTGCTGTGAATATATGTAGACTAGTTGTGCACAAATTTATCACATGAATTGGAGATGAACTTGTGTGGCATACAAGCATTTGTCCTTTAGAATTTATTACTATTAAATGTGTTATGTGTACGTGCAACTTGTGTGGTTGTTGCACGGGCTCCAACAAGCTCTTTGAGAAAAAACGGTGGCACAACTTTGGATATACGTGACGTGGCGGCATCATACAGTAGCATCATTCACTATAATTGTAGTACACTCCTACTAGGATGACAACTCCTATAAAACCTTGCGCTTGGCTCTTTGCCTCTTAGGGAGGTTCAACAGTTCGTACTCATGTGAACCTTGCACTTGGCTCTTCGCCTCTTCGGAAAGTCCAACAATGATGATACTACAGTACAATATGCTTCTGGCAATCTGACACCGATTGAACTGTTGCACGTCCACCGCAAGGGCGAGGGCAAGGGAGAGGGATAGGGAGAGGGCGGTATAGTCAAAACCCTCTCCTCGTCCTACGAACCACCGCACGCGTGGGTGAGGGAGAGGCGTAGTAAGAAAGCTTCTCCTCGTTTGGTGAGTTGATGGGACACATCAAAGCAGTACTAGTACTAGTAGTCCATACTGTGTCCTTTCCGATTAGTATGTCTTAATTTGAAGCGAGAAAAATACACTGGCGATCAACGTATGTAACAATACGCTCTTTACTGTCACTATATATAGTTTTGCGGTGATAATACAATCACTAGCTCATCGTAGAGCACCGTATTGCACCCTACTAACCGGCCACATAGTCGACGTGGCACTTTGTTGACTGGTTAAATTGTCACCTGGTTTCTGGGTCCCACCTGTCAATTGGCAGAGCAAAGAAATCAGTTAAACAAAACTTTACGCAGGCGCGACACGAGTCCAACCCTTGCGCACGAACCACCCTGGCCGTGTATGTGAGTGCATGCACGTGTACTCCCTCGGTCTTCCAACAAAGAGTGTACATTGGCTAAAAAACAAAGAGTGTAGTACATGATGTACATGTACACCTCCAATGCACTTAGCCTTTAATCTAAATCGATATTGATTGACTAATGCACCAACTTGTGCTCTAGGTATAGGCTATATGTCTATCCTTAATTACAGCATGCAACAACCTTCATTTAATCTTCTTCTCTCAATGGTCGCATGCACACATAAGTCTGCTACTTTTGGGCGTTAATTATGCCCTGGTCAATATGTAAATCTCTAAATGTACAGTCTTTCACGAACGTAGGGAGTAGGTTGAGCACTTGAGCGTGAGCGTGTGTGTTGCGTCGTGTGCTGTGTGCCGCATGGGTGCGTGAGTGTTGCGTGCATCCATGTGTACGTGTGAGTGTTGCATGTTGCATGCATGCATGCATGCATGGGGCTTACTCCCTCCCATTGACATGTTCATATTTCAAGCTTCCTCTGTTCCCTCCATATGGTGATACTCCCTCTGTTCCCAAATAGGGAGTATTTGTCTTTCTACAGATTTCAACAAGTGACTAGGTACGGAGCAAAAGGAGTGAAGTGAGCGTAGAGGCATAGGGATACTGTAGAAAGGAAGTCTTCGTGATCCATTATTCCCCATATCGGTCAGAGAGAACTATTCAACTAGTCTTCGCAGTGAAGTGACAATACACGCTGCAACAGATGGGACATGTAATTAATAAGCTGAACCAGCTTGTTGATGTTACTAAATCAGCCTTACCCAGTACTTCCATCATGTCTGCCAGTAGAGCACGCTTCCACAAATATGCCTACGCACCTCTGTCCTCCATTAACTGACGTATGGGTCCTCTTGTGGTAGACACACATGTCATCGGTGTAACTATTTACACTCCGAAGGACGGTATATCCTGGTAGTAGTACTAGTAGAATTGAGATTTAATGCACTTTCTTCCCCGTCTTCCACTCTTCTTCCTCCTCTCTTATTCTTCCTCCTCTCTTCCCCATAGTCGGCCGCACACCATTTACCCCCGCTCACTGCTCGCCCGCCCGCGCCATCTTCCTTGGTAGCTCGCGCGTACCATATCCCCCCGCTCATTGCTCGGCCACATGAGGAGAAGCTTCTTTGCTCGCCTGCCCGAATCCACTTCCCCGCTGGCTCGCAGGCACCGAAAACCCCAATAGCAGAACCGATTGACATGCAGAGCCGCGATTGGAATTCCCTACCCGATGTTCTCTTGGAGCAGATTTGTAATCGTATGGACCTACTCAGCACTGTCCGTCTGGCCGCATGCTCGGTGTCTTTGTACCGTCTACTCATCTGCAACTGGCCGGCTCTTTTCAAGACACCCTGCTTGCTGATGCCCGATCCTCGCAGGTGGCCCAGACACCGACTTGACGATCCTATGGAGGTTGCCGTGGTGCCCCTCGACATGCTACCACTACTCGTACACCTGTCCTTCATGCGTGGCCACTACTGGGCGGGCATGAAGGCCAACTGGATCGTCCTCATCCACCAATCCGATAGTCCGTGGTGTCTCGTGGATATCAACACCCAGCAAGAGATCACCCTTCCATCGTTGGATACCGCCACCATCAAGCCTCGCGGCCCGCCGGACACTCCTGCTTACTACGCACGAGACGCATAAAGTTTTTGGCTCGACCCGTTTGCTGAAAGTTGTAATCTGCGAAGTGCCCACACCATCAGAAAGACTACATGGATTACAAGCTCATTGCCTTGTTCAACATGGGATTAGTCTATCTGGAATCCGGTCGGCATACATGGTTATGGCTCATCATCAATCCTGTTGAGGCAACATTTCTATCTGATGCTATAGTGCATGATGCCATCGTTTACGCGGTCGACACACAGATTGGCTGCCTATACTGGTGAAATCTATCATCGTGTAATTGTTCTATCTCATCTCATCTTTACCTTATGAATACGATTGCCTGTTCATTGTTACAAATTTAGATAGTATGTCTATAACCATATTATTGCTATATGTTCCTCTCATTTTCTAGTTTTTTATGACCACACATGTTATTTTTAGAGTTGATATGAGAACAATTGGCATCTAATGATTCTTAGAATACATATTATAAGCATAACATCATGATTGCTATATGTTACTCTCGTTTACAAGATTTTTTTAACAACGCATGTTATTGCTTAGAGTTGATATGAGAACAGTAGTAGTAAGTGCTATGGTAGAATATGAGTAGGCTCTATCATAGCTGTTTTCCTCTCATTGTTACGTGATGTTTGAACCATGACATATTGCTAGAATATGAAAGCCATTGGCTTATTATTTTAACTTGGGGTATGATTATGACCACGACATTGCAATTCTCTGTCTATGATACGTGTCACTGTTATAATAATCTTAATTCCACACATACTCTAAACATGATTTCTTATTTTTGTCCTTTTGGTCTCCAATTTGAATTGTTGGAGCAGACGCAAATGCGCTGGCCTTCATGATTCCAGGACCTGGAATCATACCAGCCGATGGGTGGTGGTTTATCGCTCGTTCAGTTGATAGCGATCATTTGATGCTCATTTGCACATACCAAATTGACCAAACCATTACATCAAACCACATGCAGTACAATGCGTGGGGCGTTCATGACATTGATGGCTATGGCTGCTTCGTGTTCGAGAAAGATCACAGCTCCGTTGGGCCAGGCGTATTCAACTGGAGGTGGGTTTACAGCCTCGGCAACCACTCCTTGTTCCTCGGGCTTAATTATCCGATCATCCAACCAATCAATGATCATATCACCGGCGATGATTACCGTGCTACGCAACATCCATTCGCCAGGGGGAACTGTGTTTACACATCATACCATGGGTTTCATGAATCACCATATCCAGAGATTCGTCGACACAGCTTGTTGCCAGATAATCTTCAGTGTGTGAAAGGCATCAAGCTTCCAAGTGATGGATGGCTTTTGCAAACCCGACATGCGGCGATGTGGTTCATGCCAACAACAAATATGCACAACTTGATTCGTGCTGATATCTAGACTGAGCCATGTATTCTGCTGCTGTAGCACAACCCTCTTTTGTTGGATATTATATACTATTGTTAGTTTGAAGCACTCCTCTGGTTTGAAGGATAGATACCTTCCTGGGATCAAGTGCATCTTAACTCACCTGCGTAGGATGTACTGATAATGATGATAGAGATGCTGTGCAGAAGCCATATATATATATATATATATATATATATATATATATATATATATAGGGTGGGACTATTTAGGAACCCCCCTCTAGAGTTCCTAAATAAGCTTATCTAGGAACCCCCCCGTATTAGGAAGCCACAAATCAAAATCATTGACCGATCTCGATCCACCAACCACCCGACCGACAACTTGTAGCTACAGGTAGTAGATGGCGCCAGCAAGCGAGCGACGGCGGTAGCCGGAGCGAGGGAGCGGGCGACGGAGGTGGCGGCTTCACCATGATTAACCTGTAGCTTCTCCTCGCCTCGCGCAAGCGAGCCGCGGCGGCAGCGGATTGAGCGGGTGCGCGGCGGCAGCTGTGTGAGGGGGTGTGGGCGGTAGCAGCGACCAGTTTCGCCCTGGCTAACCTCTAGCTTCTCCCCGCCTCACGCGAGCGACCGACGGCGCATCTAGATCGAGGGACTGCTACAACGACATAAGTTTCGCCCACCGGATGGAATCAATTGAGAAGGCTGTTGGCCCCTCGTCGAGGATGAAGCCGACGAACTCAACAGATCGATTTGGTACGATTCCGCTAGCAACCCAACTCTCTTGCTTCAAAAACATCTCAGTCATCCGTTCTGAAGCTCCCGGGAACAAGCGGAAGCTGCCTCTGGCGCGGATGAACGTGCTCGACGCTTTTCACACGCAATGTGGAGCTGCTGGACGACGACGAACTCCTCTATCTAATTCAGCTCAGGTACTTTTCGCTTCAACTATGAACATAACTGCTACACTCCCTTTACGTAACTGCTATCTTCTCTGTGCGTAACTGCTAAATGACTCAACCAGTTGGATCACCTATGAACATAACTGTTATAATCCCTTTACATAACTGCTATATTATCTGTGCTTAACTGCGCAATGATTCCCACTATGATTTGCTTTGTACCTGCCGAAAATGATCTTCTACATACTAGCACTGATTAATGCAGTTAACTGTTTCCCCCTTGTTTGCCCGTGCTATCAAACAAGAATTGAAGACTAGGATAAAACTTTTTTGCACATCCTTCAGTTAGGATTGTAGTGTGCCAACAGTTAACTATTCCCCTCATTGTGTGGTATCTAAACAAAAAGGTTGGATGTTAATGTACTGTTTGTCCATGATAAGTTAGCATTCGGTCTGCCGACAGTTAACTATATGTTTTTATGTTATGCGCTTACAAATAAACAAATCAACTGTGGAAGAAAGCCTAGAACTAGGAAATGCTGGTAACAAAGAAGGTGATGAGATTACATGCTGGACTGTTCAGATCGACACCCAACATTGCCCGAAAAAGAATGAGCAAATGTACATCTTGAAGCCAGAGGCACGATAAACTACAAGATACCCACCACCATAAACAATTGGTGATGAGAGCACTGTACCGCAACATGGACCTATGCATCAACGACGACGCCACACAAGCATGCTGGAACCAATCATAGAGACGAGTGAGGTAAAAAGACAAAAACGATTAAAGTTTACCTCTCCCCTTGTTAACAAGTCAGTTTACCTCTCCCCATGCCATGAAAGTTTAAACAAATTTTCAGTTTCATATTTTGCTTGCTACTTGTATACAGATAACTGTTTGTTAATTAAGTAGTATTTTAATGAGAACAAGAAAAAATGTTTGTTAACGCAGGTAGAAAATGGAGCTAATAATGGCACAGACACTGGCTACATTGAAAGCTGGACTAAAGTTGTTGATCAACAAACCTTAGATCAAGACTGGGAGCCTGTCCATGTTCTCAAACCAAAAACACGAGATTATGTGCAAGCTGCAACACGTGTGCAAGCAGAACACTCATTATCGCATGGTGTTCCGCCAACGAAAGATGGAGACATTGCCAACACCAAAACTGGGCATCCACAATTTTCTTTCGGCAAATCAATTTCAGCAACAAAGGTTCTGCTCAAAACGGTTTCCTCACAGAAGCCATTATGGAGCCAACATCCCGTGAGGAAATGCAGCAACAGACCAACCTCATCAAGACTGCTGCCACCGCGAGATCCACTACTCCATGTGCCTATCGTCACACCACCGTGTCCAATACAGCATGGACACTTGCAAACACTAGCAGAGCTCAGATCATACACGCACGTGAGTGATCATACATCTTTATTTTTTCACTTTTTTATATACAAAAGTTGCAGATATGAAAGCAAAAAAAATCACTTATGGTCCTTATTTGCATTTTTTTCAGAGCCCAGACATTCCTGCTCAACTAATTCCAGTGCTAGGACAGGAATTCAATTCATATGATGATGCATTCAATTTTTTTAATGACTACGCCAAACATGCTGGGTTCGGCATAAGGAAAGGGTAGAGAAATAAGAAGAAACGCTACTTATATTGCGTACACTCTGGCAAATACATATCCTCTGTTCACGATGCAGATCGTCAGCGCAACGAAGTAACAAAAAGAACTGATTGCAAGACAATGATGCTCTTGAAAGAAAGAGACGATGGGACTTGTGTTGTCAAAGAAATTGTGATTGAACACAACCACAGACCCTCAACAGCCCGTCCGCGCTTGTGTTTCTGCATTCACACAAAACGATAGACCCAACAGTGAAAGAATACATAAAAGACCTGCATAAGACAAATTTTAAGCAGGTGAATATCATGGGTCTCCTTTCTTGGTTATCTGGTGGGCGCGACAAATTGCCTTTTACAGACAAGGACGTGCTTAACATGTAAGTACCACTTATGTTGTTGTGTTCACTTTTTTGCAGTTATCTATATAATCATGGTGCACTTGTCTTGTGGGAAGAAAGCTAACACATTCGATCATTTTCACAGCAAAGCAGAATTTGCGAGGACTGACTCGCAAGATGACGTGGAGAAATTGTTTGCATTCTTTGAGGAGATGAAGAATGAGAATGAGAATTTCTTCTTTGATGTAGATGTTGGAACTGATGAAGATGGTAAGAAAATTATCAGAAATATATTCTGGTCCAATGCTAGCTGCCAGGCTGCATACGCTGATTTCGGTGACTGCGTCACGTTTGACACCACATACAAAACAAACAAGTATCACATGCCTTTGGGGGTTTTCGTCGGTGTGAATAATCATCTTCAATCTACAATTTTTGGAGTTGCCTTGGTGGGTAATGAGAGTAGCGACTCATTCGAGTGGATTTTTAATGCTTTTAAACGGTGCATGCAAAAAGACCCGACTTGCATACTAACAGGTATTGACTCCAATGCCTCCAAGTCCTAACACTTAATCCTTATATTATGCATACTACTTTTTTTAATAACAGAAACAACCAAAGAAATGACAAAAACATTGTTTTGCAGATCAATGCCCTGCCATGAAAGCAGCTATACCTAAGGTCTTCCTCAGAACTCATCACCGCCTCTGCCGATGGCACATTATGAAGAAAATAAAGGATCATTTGTCAAAATTATACTCAGAACATGACACATTTAAGGAAGACCTCACAACAGTCCTTAACCATCCACTCATGCCAGTAGAGTTTGAAGCGGCATGGCACGACCTCATGGACAGATACAACTTACAGAATGACACCATTCTGCTTGGCCTATGGGAAGAGAGAACAACATGGATATCTGCATACTGGAAGGAGATATTCTGTGCCAGAATGACATCAACACAGAGAAGCGAAAGCATGAATCATATCCTGAAAAAAGGTTTCGTGAAAGAAACACAAGTGCTTCACATATTTGCCAGACAGGTCAATGAATGCATACAGAAGAGGCACCAGCTTGAGGTTGCCAAGACAATAGCTTCAAAAGTAAGAGCAACTCATACATTGTAAAACCTCGCAGCAGTTATCTTTCATAACTCTGACAGTTAATTCATAACTCTGCCGTTTATAATTAGCAAAATTGTATCGCTAACGACAATGCGTGTACCATGTTACAGGGTGTCAGGAACCCTCTCACTAGGTACCTTTTTGAGAAACAGCTGATGGACGTGTACACAAGCGCGGTCTATAACTTATTGCGTGAAAGACTATTTGAAAGCGGCGCCTTCCGAATCAAACAGTCTACTGACCATCCAACGAAGTACTACGTACACCACTACAACCAGGAGAAAAAATTCGCATGGTCAAGGCACGAATTGCAGGTGGTTGCTGATGAAACAAATGGCGAATACGAATGCGAGTGCAAACTCTTTGATCACACAGGTAAGAAAAAAGAACTAATAATCATGCATATCTTCTTCCTGGGCAAATAAAAAGAAAAGATCAAACTGACAAATAAAAATGATGTCAATTCTGTCAGGACTATTCTGCCATCACATAATTGCGCTGTTGGAACACCTTCGAGTATCTATAATACCAGATCGATATATACTGCAACGGTACACAAGGGATGCAAACAGTGACTTAGCATTCAACCGCAGAGACTACAGGAATACAACTGCGGATTGTACACTAATTCAATACCGCCACACAATGCTGCCGAACGAGACACTAAAGACTGTGTAGAAGGGGGTAAAGACAGATGCAACTTACAACTGGCTGATGACATGCCTGAAACAGGTGCAACCAGAGCTGGATGCTCTGAACGGCGATGACATGGAGTCAACGGGATGCAAACAATCATCTGTAGATGAAAATGAAGTTGCCCCTGATATGGTTGAACAAAAAGATCCAGCAATTGAGAAGTCAAGTATAGATGATGATTGCGATAAAATACACCCACCCCCAGTGTGCAAAACAAAGGGCAGAAACAAAGTAAGTGCAACCATGAAAGAAGAACAGAAGCCAGCTAAAATCGGTGAGAAAAGCAGTTCAAAACCTGCTAGGCCAGAGCCAGTTATTGGGAAAGATGGCATGCCACTAGGGAGCAGACTTTGCAGCAACTGTAATATGATTAGTGGCCACAACAAAAGAACTTGCGTGAAAAGGCAACTAGAGCAAAAGCTACTGCAAGCACATGAGAAAACGTATGGGCCTGTGGACAATTCCAAGGTCGCCGCAACTATCAAGAAACTGCTGTCGAAAGCAACTATGAAGGAGCAAGCTATCAACGACAGCGAAAATATGAGTGAAAATAGTGATGAAACAAGTGATAGTGAGGAATATGCAGAGCCTTCACCAAAGAGGATGCGCACGAGCAAAGATGTTGGGCAAGGCAAGATCTTCAAGAAAAGATGCAAAAAATGTAACAAGGTTGAAGGGCACAACACTCGTACGTGCGACGTGGTCAGAATAGGCAATGAGATTCTGGAAATGACAGTGCAGATGGTTCATCAGGGACAGGATGGGGCGAGTAATAGAAAGCACATTACACCGTCTCGGAAGCTTGCAGGCACAAAAGGAGATCAGGTGCCAACCAGACGGAGCAGCAGGCTCAAAAACTAAAAAAAGAAAAATATATAGATACACATGTGAAACATATATACATAGCACTTGTAAAAACATGTCATTTTTTGCATGTAAAACTAGTCCACTCTGTTGCACTTTCAGAATTATGCAATTACCTCCCCCCTCCACTCTCCTTTCTCATCATGTTTTTTTAAAGGTCCAGTTAGCAAGAGTGTGTTGGTGCAGTTAGCATGTAAAGATCCTCGAGACAATAAATTTCATGAAAATACCCTTACAAACTTGGGTGCATTGCTACAGTTAGCATGCATAAAAACTAATCATAAAAAAAGGGTTCAGTTATCTCCCGTAAAATAATGCAGTTAACTTCATGCAGTCAGTGCAGTTAGCTGGTGGTCATCCTGACTAGTGGTTTAGTTGCTAAAAACCATTAAGTATACTGAAAAAATGCAGTTATCTTCACTCCACGACATGAAGTTACCATCTTCAGATAGTGCAGTTAACTACCACCAACGATAGGCAAGTTAACTTCACCATACTAACGTTTGGCTATAAAAACAAATCACACAGTTAGAATGCTGTAAGTACGTCCGTTATCTTCCTCTATAACAGTTAACTTTAGTCATTCGTGCACATAATTGCTTTAAAAATAAATAAAAAAAAGTTACCATTTGAAAAACACTGCAGTTAGGTTCCTCTTTTACAGGAAGTTAGCACCTTTACAAAACGCAGTTAGCTTCAAAAATATGTGATTATTATTTTTGTTACTCCACTGCGTGAAGTTAACATCTTGAGACAGAGAAGTTATATTACAGTTTCCTCCTACACAAATACGTTTTGGCTATTTAACAAGAATATTGCAGTTAGAATGTTGTAACTACATCCGTTAGCTTCCTATGTGGCAGTTATCTTCACTCCACGACATGAAGTTACCATCTTCAGACAGTGCAGTTAACTACCTCCCACGATAGGCAAGTTAACTTCACCGTACTAACGTTTGGCTATAAAAACAAATCATGCAGTTAGAATGCTGTAAGTACGTCCGTTAGCTTCCTCTATAACAGTTATCTTCAGTCATTCGTGCACATAATTGCTTTAAAAATAAATAAATAAAGAAGTTACCATTTGAAAAACACTGCAGTTAAGTTCCTCTGTTACAGGAAGTTAGCACCTTTACAAAACGCAGTTAGCTTCAAAAAAATGTGATTTTTTTGTTACTCCACTACGTGAAGTTAACATATTGAGACAGAGCTACACAAATACGTTTTGGCTATTTAACAAAAAAATTGCAGTTAGAATGTTGTAACTACAACCGTTAGCTTCCTATGTGGCAGTTAACTTCACGCACTCGTGTGCCAAGTTATAAAAATAAAACGAAAGGTACCAGTAGAAACAGTGCAGTTAACTTCATCCTTTGCAGGAAAGTTGCCATCTTTAGGCAGTGCAGTTAGCTCCACTATGTGATTGGCTTTTTGTCTCATAAACAATTGCACTTGACTGTACGATAGTCTTGCAGTTAGCATGCTATAACTACGTCTGTTACCTTCCTCCTACAAATATAAAAATGTTTATCTTAACAACTCCAAAAAATTTGGGCCCCCTACAAAAAAACTTCCTCTCGACTAGCAGTTAACTTGCTCGGAAAACATTTAGTAGAAATTGAATAAAAATGCACTCTGAAGTGCAGTTAACTTCCTCCACGACATGAAGTTACCTTCTTGAAAAATAGTGCAGTTAACCTCAATAGTGCAGTTAACAACATCCTCAATAGCAGCTAACTTGATGCACGAATGTAAAAATACCACACCGAAGCAAAAACTTGCATGTGCATAATGTTGCAGTTAACATGCTTGCTACAAAAAATACAAAAAACTGACAAAATTTTCATAAAAACACATCCACATATTCATCTACTTGCACCGCTGCCCTGCGACTACACTTGTAACAACTTGGCAATGTCAGCCATCTCCCGCGGCCACTCGTCGCGCCGAACATCACTACTAGGGTGAAAAGGAACATAAAAAAGGCACTCGGCCTTCCAGTAGGCAGAACATGGCTGCATAAAAACAAGATTGTTGTGTCAGTTAGCATTTTACTATATCTGATAATAAGAAATGGAAATCAAGACAAAAACATGAAAACACAATTAATTGAAAACAAAAGAAATGATCCAACAAAAATTACATCGCGCTTCTTCACTTCCTCTACTAGCTTGGTGCCATCATACAGATAAGCAGCTTTTAACATGTAAAAGCCGCATTCGTTAACCCCTTGCTCTGGCATTTTTGCATAGCTACATCTGTTTGCCAGATGTTCCCAACGGGGCTGCCTTGAAGAGTTGTATGCAGCTTCGCCATACACCTCCTTCATCAACAAAGACATCCTGGACATCTGTGCGAAACAGAAAAATTTGAGACTTGCAAAATACTTTAAAGAACAACACGCACGTAGAACATAAAAAAGGGGAAAAGTGGAAAAAAGACCACATACGATTTCAACACGTTCTCCATGGAATCTGTTCCTTGAAAGGTTACGCCCAGTGTATCTCCATGAGTCATGGATATCCAGGGACTCACGATACTTGTTCATAGTATACAGTGTGAAATGATTCTGATTCCAATATGGGAGCATGATCTGCCAACATGCAAATTATACGACAAAAATAGCCTAGCAAGTTAGCTACAATTGTCCCAGCAGTTTAGATGACCACACTACAAAAAAGGTAAAAATGACAACAAAAACGGCATGCACTAACCAGGTTTGCAGCGAGCAGGTTTTCTTTAATGTATAACTTGAACTTCTGAGTAGCAAGTTTAACATTGGACGGCGGCCTCGGGACCTCCTGTCCATCTTCATCAACTGGTCGATGGTACGGATCAATCTCCAAAAGATACTAGCAGCAAAGATAACAAAACACATGATGAGAAATTACAATGATCGATGAGCAGGCAAGGCGGGGTGCGCCGGCTAAGCCGACAAATTAACATAGAAAAAACAAAAATAATGATTCATAATAAATCATCATACATTTATCACATACGGGCTGAGCAACACCCTATCTCCAGATTTATACACATGGTTGCACTCAGGGCTTTCCTTCCAATAGCTGATCACAAGATCCATCAACTCAGTATCGATGCAGCCAGCGGGACCAAAACAGGTAACCAGATATTTAGCATCAACTATAAAATCGTCGCCAGTTGGAGGAGTGCACTTAAACAGAGGGACCCTATGGGGACAAAAACAAAAAGGAAAAAATAACCATGAAGTAGCACTGAGGGAGTCCTGGATTAGGGGGTGTGCGGATAGCCGAACTATCATCATCGGTCGGACTCCAAGACTATGAAGATACAAGATTGAAGACTTCGTCCCGTGTCCGGATGGGACTTTCCTTGGCGTGGAAGGCAAGCTTGGCGATACGGATATGTAGACCGCCTACCATTGTAACCGACTCTATGTAACCCTAGCCCTCTCCGGTGTCTATATAAACCGGATGGCTTTAGTCCGTAGGAAGACAACCATTACAACAATCATACCATAGGCTAGCTTCTAGGGTTTAGCCTCCTTGATTTCGTGGTAGATCTACTCTTGTAATACCCACATCATCAATATCAATCAAGCAGGACGTAGGGTTTTACCTCCATCAAGAGGGCCCGAACCTGGGTAAAACATCGTGTCCCTTGTCTCCTGTTACCATCCGCCTAGACGCACAGTTCGGGACCCCCTACCCGAGATCCGCCGGTTTTGACACCGACATTGGTGCTTTCATTGAGAGTTCCTCTGTGTCATCGCAATCAGGAAGGATGCCTCTTCCCGTCTTTAAAGACTGTGCCATTGCCAAAGGAGCCTTGGCCGCCGGTCAAGCTATCCGGCTAGGTGGTTTTCTTATGACCGCCTGTTCGGCCACCGCTTCGACGATGACCTCTCGGGTCATCAAAAGCGATCTTCGCATCAACTTGGAATTCGCCGAGCAGCTGGATCCAATGGAGCTCTCTTCCGTAAACGAGCTCTTGGATCACATCTCCGCCCTGGGAGTCGCTACAGACTACGATCAGATTGGGCTTAAACCCGATCTGAGAGAAATTAACTCTCCCCAGGCTACCCACCATGTTGCTGTGGTAGAAGAACAACGTGGCGACTCTTCCCCTACGTTAAAAACCAGTTATGTCCGGATTCCTGATCCCTCCATGCCGGACTCCCGCGGAGGGACTGACGTCAATCGAGTACTGAACCTAAAGTCAGGCAGCGGACTAGATTCGTTGGACGACCTCCAGCAGTCCAAGCTTCCAAATCCGGAAACTCCTCGGCCTTTGAGCCTCAGATTGGGTGGGGTTCCAATTTTAGTTCCACCTGCCCACCCAAATATAAGAGATCTATCACAAATACGGCAATAGCCTGACGAGACAGTACATCAATACTGGGCCAGATTCCTCCTGGTTATGGACAGGATAAAGGACTGCCATGAGGAAAGCACAATCTCTATTTTTTGCAATAATTGCACGGACTAGGGAATTATGAACGCCATAAATCGTCGCAAGGTCACGCACTTCGCCGACCTGGCAACCATAGTACGAAAGTACTGTGCGATGGAGAGTGCCTGGAAAACCAAAACTAGATTTTGGGACAATCCGGCCCTTAACACAACCTTAGTCCGGAATAAAAGGGTGCAGCATGTTCAAGCACCTGGATCAAAAACCAAAAAGCAAAAACCCCCTAAAGGGTACATAACCGTACTGGAGGGATGGCTCAGCGGACCCTGCAAAATCCATAGTGCAGAAGGCGCCACTCCAACACATAGCCTCCGGGCATGTTGGATACTACGGTAGGTGGCCAAAAGTGGCGAAGGGCTTCTAGCCCCGGACAACCAACCTAACAGTACCAGTATGGTATCAACAGTCTTCGAGACTTTTGCATCAAATAATATGCGGAAACGAACAATCTACAGCCTCGCCGAAGTCTACCAAGTAGCAACAGCAAATCCATGGAGCGACACGGCTATCACCTTCAATGCCAGCGACGAACCTAAATTCCGAACAGCCCGAGCACCAGCCGCATTGGTTCTCAGTCCCATAGTGGACGGCTTTCGTCTTACCAAGGTACTCATGGATGGCGGAAGCGGATTAAACCTCATCTACGAGGAAACTCTCCAAAAGATGGAAATAGACTGGAGCCGCATTGAGCGAAGCAGCACAACCTTTAGAGGAATAATCCCTAGTCGGGAAATACGCTGCACAGGCAAAATCACACTATATGTGGTGTTCGGCTCGCCGGACAACTATAGGTCCGAAGAAGTTATGTTCCAAGTGGCCCCGTTCAGCAGTGGATATCATGCTCTATTGGGGCGAGAGGCATTCACAACTTTCCAAGCCGTACCCGATTACGGGTACATGAAGCTCAAAATGCCCGGGCCCAATGGAATTATCACTCTGATCAGTGATCCGGACATAGCACTCTGCGCCGAGAACAAAACAGCCGCACTAGCCCTAGAGGCACTATCCGAAGCACTAGCGGCAGAAGAACTCACGGCATTACGCTCCACGGTGAATAGGGACGACATGATACTCGATAAGAGATCCAAGTCCACATCTTTCAAACCAGCAAACGAGATAGTCAAATTCCAGGTCCATCCCACGTACCCCACAAAGACGGCCTCCATCGGGTCACAATTAAACCCTGATGTAGAAGCCGCACTATGAGAATTCCTTCAGAAAATTGGGACATTTTTGCCTGGCACCCTTCAGATATGCCAGGAATCCCACGCAGGCTGGCAGAGCACACCCTAAACATCCTAAAAGGATTCAAGCCAGTCAAACAGGCTCTTCGACTATTTTTCGAACCCGAAAGACGGGCAATGGGAGAGGAGCTAGCCAAACTATTGGAAGCCGGATTCATCAGAGACATAAAACATCCGGACTGGCTAGCAAACCTGGTAATGGTGCCAAAAAAGGACAAATCCTGGTGCCTCTGTGTGGATTTTAAAGACCTCAATAAGGCTTGTCCAAAGGATCCTTTCCCCCAACCCCACATCGACCAAATCATCGATGCCACCGCGGGGCACGATTCATTGTGTTTCCTTGACGCATACTCTGGATACCATCAAATCAATATGGCAGAAATAGACCAGGCCGCAACGGCATTCATTACTCCATACGGACCATTCTGCTTCAACGTAATGCCCTTCGAACTTAAAAACACCGGCGCAACATATCAGCGCATGTTTCAGACATGTCTGGCTACCCAAATCGGCAAAACAGTGGAGGCATACGTAGACGATGTGGTTGTCAAGACCAAACACGTCGAAACTCTAATAGACGATTTGAGGCTCACATTCGACAACCTCCGAGCATACGACATTAAGCTTAACCCGGAAAAATGCGTCTTCGGCGTACCAGCCGGAAAGCTCTTGGGCTTCATTGTATCCGGTAGAGGAATTGAAGCAAACCCATCCAAGATCCGAGCTCTGTCACAATTGGACATCCCAAAAGACCTCAAACAAATACAAAAATTGACTGGATGCATGGCGGCCCTAAGCCGCTTCATCTCCCGTTTGGGAGAAAAAGCATTGCCTCTCTATCGCCTCCTCAGGCGCACCGAACATTTTGAATGGACGGACGCCGCCACAGCCGGACTCGAAGAAATAAAAGCCATACTGGCAACAAATCCGGTCCTGGCCGCGCCCAACTTGGGCGAACCAATGCTGTTATATACGCGGCAACACATCAAGTTGTAAGCGCGGTGCTCGTCGTCGAACGAGAAACAGAAGGGCACAAATTCCCCCTTCAAAAACCAGTGTATTACGTATCCACTGTCCTAACTCCATGCAAGTCCCGATACCCACATTATCAAAAGATAGCGTACACGGTGTTCATGGCATCCCGGAAGCTACGACACTACTTTCAAGAGTGTTCGATCACAGTGGCCTCCGAAGTACCTCTCAACGACATCATAAACAATCGCGATGCGACGGGCAGAATTGCAAAATGGGCCATTGAGCTTTTACCATTCGATATAACCTACAAACCACGGCGAGCTATAAAGTCGCAAGTTTTGGCTGACTTCGTCGCTGAATGGACGGAAGCCGAACTCCCTAAAGAGTACGGCGCATACTCCAATTGGATTATGCACTTCGACGGCTCTAAAATGTTAGCCGGCTTGGGGGCTGGCGTCGTCTTGACGTCCCCAACCGGAGATACAGTCCAATACATACTTCAAATAATGTACACGGACTCCAACAACGCAGCCGAATACGAGGCCCTTCTACATGGTCTCCGGATGGCCATCTCCATGGGCATTCAACGCCTAGAGGTCCGCGGGGATTCAAACCTCGCGATATCCCAAGTAAATGGAGACTTCGACGCCAAGGATCCGAAAATGGCAGCCTACCATAACGCCGTCTTAAAAATGTCAGCTCGATTCGATGGACTCGAATTCCATCACTTAGCCCAGGACAACAACCAGGCAGCCGACGTGTTGGCACGCATCGGCGCAAAACGCGACGCCGTCCCTCCCAACACCTTTTTGGAATGGCTCTTTAAGCCCTCCGTACTATTGGAAGAGGAGTCCGGAAATAGCAACCCGGAAACAACCACGCCACCCAACACGGAACATTCTGACACGGTAGGTGGCTCAGCCAATGAAATAACACCCTCAGCCCACAAAGTAATGGCAGTAATTGCCCCGTGGATAGAACCATTCCTAGCCTACTTAACTCGGCAGGAACTCCCCGAAGACCAAAATGAGGCCCGCTGCATAGTTCGGCGATCTAAAGCCTACAAGGTCCATGAGGGAGAGCTTTATAAGAAAAGCACAACCGGAGTCCTTCAAAGGTGTATCTCCGAAGAGGAAGGGCGAAATCTCCTGGCTGAAATTCATGCCGGACTCGATGGGCACCACGCCGCAGCTCGAGCCCTTGTGGGCAAGGCCTTCCGTACAGGATTTTATTGGCTGACGGCCCAGGCAGATGGTCAGGACTTAGTCCAATGATGCGTTGGTTGCCAGCTCTTTGCTAATCAAAGCCACATGCCACCCACCGCCCTCAAAACTATACCCATCACATGGCCGTTCGCGGTCTGGGGGCTTGATATGGTCGGACCCCTTAAAGGGGGAACCCACAAGCAAAAATACCTATTGGTTATGGTGGACAAATTCACCAAATGGATAGAGGCCAAACCAGTTAAAACGGCCAAATTCGGACCCGTGATAGACTTCATATCCGGGGTAGTACACTGTTATGGTGTCCCCCACAGCATCATCACCAATAACGGCACAAATTTCACGGCCGACGAGGTTAAACACTGGTGCAAAAACATGGGCATCAAGCTCGACTATGCTTCAGTCTATCACCCCCAAACTAACGGTCAAGTCGAACGAGCAAATGGTCTAATCATGAGCGGCATCAAACCCAGACTAGTGAGGTCCCTCAAGGAATCTAACACGCACTGGGTAGAGGAGCTCGACTCCGTACTCTGGGGGCTGCGGACCACGCCAAACCGCACTACCGGATTCACATTTTTTATGGTGTATGGCGCAGAGGCTGTTCTGCCCTGCGACATAATTCATGACTCACCTCGCCTGCGCATGTACGAAGAAAGAGAAGCCGAGTTAGATCGGCAGGACAGTTTGGACGCCTTAGAGGAGGAGCGAGACGTGGCAAAAGCTCGTTCCGCATTCTATCAGCAGCAGGCTCGAAGATACCAAAGCAGAGAAGTACAGGCCAAGACTTACAATGTTGGCGAACTCGTTCTACGCCTGCCAGACAAGAAAAAGGACAAACTTAAGCCCAAATGGGAAGGTCCCTTCATCATTGACCAAGTCCTGACCGGCGGAGCATACCGTCTACGTAACACATCTGACAACCGACTCGAGCCGAACCCATGGAACGTAGCCTGTCTCCGAAGATTCTACGCCTAGCGCCGGACTCAGAGTTTGTCTCCCTCCTCCGTCCACTTTTTACATTTTCACTGTCTCTTGTCCCCCTCCTTCTTCCCCTTTTTCCAGTAAAAGCCTTTGATAGGCTGATTTGTGCATTGTTCGCACACACTTGATGTGCTCCTAGCACTCATTATACCTGAGGGCTTCTTTAACAGAAGCTTATTTGTACGGGCTTCATGCCTAACACATGCGTCATACTTCCGCATGTACCTTTTATTCACTGTTATATGCATCGATATGCCTTAAGTTTTGGCCAAGCTGGGTTGCCTGGCTCCTGTGCTTACCCCTACGTTCCCGATTGTTCGGCTAGGAGGTAAAGGGAGCACCTCTGCGATTGTTACTACCGGGTCAGCCGGATGTGTACCTCAGACTGGGTGAAGCCAAAAGCTAGCGTTCTTAAGGGAATATTCGGTCGGTGACTTGAAAGATGATTTCTTACTTATTTAACTTATCTGCCCCCAGATGCTTTTTCTGCTCTTTTCGCAGTATGTGCATGCACCTTAGGGCATGCCTCCCAGGGAAAGGGACCCCTAACAGAACTATTCTCCCTGGAAGATGTTTCTTACTAACCATGTAATATAACATAACTAGTTGGGCACTTGTCTGATAAAGCACTTATGACCCCTACGCCTGGTCTCCATGCATGCCCCAGTTTTTTCATAACTGAGAGGGTATTCGGACACACTCCGGACTCTAGGGTCCCGAGGTTGAAGCGAAAAGGTCGGCAAAGACAAACGATCTACAATCCGGCTAGAAGGCATTTTACATGTCATTTCAAAATACATCGTCAAATTGACTGATTGTACTCCTCTTCAATCCCGTCTAACAGGCTGTCTAATTTACAGTCCTGTTGGGAATACTTAGCAGCCAACTCTACTTGGCCGTACATTAAGCTCACATGGATCTCCTTCCCATTGGGCCCCACAGGTCCGACCTCGGCCATGTGATTCGGATCCGCCTTCTTGTACCACGTCTTCACCATGGCCCAGGCCTCCCTGGCGCCTTGACGACAGGCCGATATCTTCCACAGACGGAAGCGCTGCCGTGCTCCCTGAAGCTTCTCGGCAAGCCCTTCAAGGCTTTCGGGTAGGGAAACGGATGGCCATAAGGCCTGGGCGACACCACTCATCGCTTGCTGCACACGTTCGTGCAGTTGCATCAGCTCGAGGAGTTGGTCACCCGTTGAACCGGGCATTTCCTCCGCAGGGCGACCTGTGAGCACACCTAAAGACACATTTCTGTCAATCGACTTCCTCGCCGAACTCTTCTTTTCAAAATAGTTTGCTCAAGCACTTACTATAAATGCCGCGACGAAGCCGCTGATTCTCCTTTACGGAGCCAGACAGCTGGGCCCGCACACCTTTCAGCTCTTCTCCCAGCTGGGTGTGGGCATCTTGGAGCTTTTTCCTCTCCTGCTACACCTTCATAAGCACCCTCTCACCGGCCTTCACCTGGCGCAGTAGTTGTTGCTTGTCCGGATCTATTCTGGCACCATCTGCAAATATTGTTGTCAGCTTTACGCACACGCCGCACTTTATTAACTGCTTATCTTTTCGAAGTATGTATTACCGGCAGGGGTCTCTGTAGCTTCCCCTGTGGCGGCCAATGCGGCCTCAAGTTGGGCCTTGCACCCTTGTAGCTCCTGAGACAATTTGGCATTTTTCTCCGTGAGATCCTGCATATCAGATGATCCTTAAATCAGTTATTTTAACTACTTTAAGTCTCGGGGGCTACTGGCATATACAACTATTAAAATCCTTTACCCGTATGTCTTTTACATACTGCTCCATGGCTCTGGCTAAACCATCTTGAGCGGCATGGAGGTGCACGTCTCCCGCGTTAAAGGCATTCAACGCCTCTGGGAGAAACACGCGTCACGAAGAACTATCCGGCGGCGCCTATGATTCATGGCGCTCTCCACCTCAGACCCGGTGGCGGACAGCCTGTCGGCATCCTCCGCTGGAGGAGTATCCGGCTAGCGCCTTGCGCTCGCCTCCCCCTCCGGACCAGGTGTTGGAGCCTGGCTGGCGGAGGCTTGGTTGGCAACCTCTCCGGGCACAGTCCGGCGAGCACTCTTTCTCCTGGAAAAGTCATGAGCATTAATACACCTCCTAGAAATCTTTTTCCTAAACAACAGTCGCGAGCTATACCGTTGCGGTGACGTTTCGATTCGTACCACACCCCTCTTCCGCCTGCTGGGCTGGACTAACCCTTGTTGGTCAGCCGCTGCAGGTTCGGCTTCCCGCCTTGAAGGCACCTCCTGCAAGACACCGTTGTATACGGTGGTAAGAAATACGCAAGGAAGAAGTGATGGTGTCAAGACTCCGGTCATAATTACCTGGGAAGCCGGAGATAAGCCGGGGTAGTCAGCCGTGATGGCGACTAGAGCATTGTCCATGCTGAGTTGGTGGAACACCCCGTCGATCAGCTCCACCTTTATATCCGGATCCTCTTCGGAGGCCGGATCAAGGGATCTTCCCGGATCCTCGGGTTGTGGAGCCGGACTGTGTATGTCATCCACATCCCGGCGCAGTTCCTGCGTCAAAATCATAGAGTAAGGCACTTAACTTTGAAAGCACGGGTCGGATGAATAAACGTCCGCTTACCCAGCTCCGAGGGTTATTCATGGAGAACCCATTCAATGGGCTCGTCTGGAGGAAGTCCTCCTTCTCCCCCTTGTACAGGCCGGACAGGATCTTCACCAGATCCGCGGCTGATCCCGGCCCCTTGCGGCAATGACGGGTGGCGTCATTCTCCCCGTTGAAATCCCACATGGGGTGGCCCCTATATTGGAGCGGCTGCACCCCTCGCATAATGCATGTGTCCATGACTCCAATCATGGTCAATCCGGATGGGCCAGCAACCTTATCCGGCCCATCAAATAACGGACGCTCCTGTCTTCCTCCTGTTGAGGGCTCCGCGGGCACCAACTTAGGCGTTTCTTCAGAGGAGCCTTGCTGAACTCCGGGAGGCCGATCCGAACTGGGTCCGGCAGTGGAGCATCTTCCACATAAAACCATTCCGAGGGCCAGTCTTCGGACGCCTTCTTTGGGGTTCCGGATAGATATCCGGTCCCGGCGATGCGCCATATTTCGGCTCCGCCCACTTGATATATTGACCCCTCGTGAGAACGGGGTACGAGGCAAAATAGTCTCTTCCACAGCGCAAAATGGGGCTCGACGCCCAGGAACAGCTCGCAAAGAGCTACGAAACCCGCGATGTGCAGAATAGAGGCGGGTGTGAGGTGATGAAGCTGGAGTTCGTAGAACTCCAGAAGCCCCCGGAGAAACGGATGTATGGGAAATCCGAGCCCCCTTATTAGATAAGGGACGAAGCACACCCGCTCCCCTTTGGAGGGGCTAAGGGTGGCCTCCGCTTGCTTTCCACCTTTGTAGGTGGCCAGCCCGGCTCGAACCGGGACCATAAAGGCCGGAGGAAGGTATCCCTCCGTTTGGAGCGTCACCAGCTCGTGGTGCGGAACTGAACATCTCCTCCAATCTCCTGGCTGAGGGCTAGGAGCGCGAGAGGAGGAGCCGCGTCGACGGTCCATGATGGAGTGGATTTTTGGTCAGAAGCGCTCCGATGAGTACTCGCGGAAGGAAGATGGTGTGATTTGGATCTGGATTCTTGCCTCTCTTATAGGCAGATTATTTGCGCAGCTAGGGGGTAAACTATGAAAATACCCTGGCCTTTCGCATTCGTGCGACACGTGGAAGAGGGCCATTATTGGGCATGGAAGCCAAGGAGCGCAACATTTGTAAGGAAGCCGGACACTATTCGGCAAGCACATGGAATTTGGAGGAGAACCCGCCTTGCAACACCGAAGACAATATACGCGCCAGACTCGTCGTCATTGAAGCCTGGTTCAGGGGCTACTGAGGGAGTCCTGGATTAGGGGGTGTCCGGATAGCCGAACTATCATCATCGGCCGGACTCCAAGACTATGAAGATACAAGATTGAAGACTTCGTCCCGTGTCCGGATGGGACTTTCCTTGGCGTGGAAGGCAAGCTTGGCGATATGGATATGTAGATCTCCTACCATTGTAACCGACTCTATGTAACCCTAGCCCTCTCCGGTGTCTATATAAACCGGATGGCTTTAGTCCGTAGGACGACAACCATTACAGCAATCATACCATAGGCTAGCTTCTAGGGTTTAGCCTCCTTGATCTCGTGGTAGATCTACTCTTGTAACTAGATGATACCCCGCGCGTTGCTGTGGGAATTGGTTGCAAAATACTTAAGTGAGATTTTTTTTCTTTTGTAGGAATATGAACATTGGTAATGAATCGACAAACTGGTAATGAAAATAGTATAATTTATTGTACTTAAGTATGTTGTATAGTTTCAAAATATCCAATACATATAAGTAGCATAATAGAATGCATGGCGGGTCTATACCCATGCATGAATATGCCAGACTCATTTCAGAAAAACCAAAGTGTATAGTTGGATTATCATAGTAAACAGTAAGGATGAATTGAGGGAGCATCTCCCATCTGTGCAGTTTTGTATAGTATGGTTGCACTTAGTTTTTCCCACGCTGTTATTCCCTGAACGTAGATATGTCAGTGGAATTAAAGGCTGTCAATGGACTCTGAATAGAAATATATAATCCATGGAATTACTCTGGTGGATAGGTTAAGTGTCATCCTAAAAGCGACTGAAGTTTTGCAATGATAAACATTAGGTCGATTGAGGAGTCGAGAAAATAAATCTTAACCTATCAGTCATATGTGGGATCCTAATCAAAGGGGTGTGACATCATATTGATATGGGAATATTATAAGAGAATGCCCAGACAGCAATGCATACCTTGATGTTTCATGTTCTCTTTATATAACTGGGCCACTCATGTAACGTCTCAGTTCCCTTTTCATTAGGAGTTAGTTTGTCTATCTCACTTGGATGCATGGATAACTTATCATAGTTTAAAAAGTATTGAAGGCTGGCTTGTGACTATATTCTATGTTAATATAACCAAAGGGATGTTAAATGCACTATATATTTGGAAATTAAAATGTTCATCATTCATACCAATTCAAAAGCAGCGAAGGTTGTCGGCCATTGTGTGAGATCATAATGATTTGGGTAAAATATAAAAGAATGCCTAGAATGTTTTGTATACCTGTGGGCATAAAGGAGCAAACCATGTTATTGCTAGAACATCTAGATTACAGAACACAAAGTGACTATATTAACCGTAATTTTTTTGAAAGGATCATCTCATCATACAAAGTATAGTGTTAATCTCTATGGAAGAATGGGGAATGGAGCAAGAAGAAACCTCAGTGCTTACCTCCGTGGGGTAGTAGAAGTAAGGTTTGTCGAATAGCTGATGGTGTGAGGGCTGCGGCTAATCAAGAGATTCAGCTGCATAGAGCCATAAAAAACAGAAAATAAAGATGATGGATCTACATGCTATGTCAAAGAGGAATATAGGGATTATACGAATCGGAAACAAATTGTGTCATTAATGAACCAATCTTATTATGCACGATCAGATCTTGATTACGCATGAAGGATACTTCATTGTGCAACGCTTCATTATCTCAAAATTGCAAAGAAAAAAAATTCCACAACTTTGGTAGAGTGTGTAGCAGAAACGTCTATAGGAGGAGCGCTACGTCCGATATGGTTTCTGGTGGTTGTGCTGCCTGCTTGGCTGGGATTCGTTGTGTGGCCACCTTGGCTTGGACAGATGACCGGGGGAGGTAGGCGACGTAGGTATGGACACACGGAGAGGCAGGCTTCAGCTGGCTTGGGCAGGGCAGAGGACTGGTGGAGGAACGACGCCGGATCGACCTTGGCCGATATAGAAACAGAGAAGGAAGGGGAGGATCAGGGCATTGCACCGGTAAGGGGAGGCACGCCCAAGAAAATCCCGTATTGCCATGGAGGAGATCCGGACCGACGTTGTGCAGAAGAAGCCACATGTGTATTATCCACCTTGGCTATATACCTGCACATATGCATCCGAGATAACATGCGGGAACTGAATCCCTCCCATCACCAGAACGCCCGGCCGGGCAGCGCGATCGTTGATGACACTCACTCGCTGCTGGAGGCGTTTGCCTGCCCTCGCGTGTGTGCTGCTCCTGGGATGTGAGTCGTCGTGTGTTGCGTGCGTCACCGCTGTCGCCCTACCGTGTGGATGATCCTCGCTCAGATCGAAGTAGGCTCCTGTCGACGTTGGAGCCGGCGGGATCTGTGTAGTTGTGTGCTGTCTCTAGGTTGGAGTCTTCGATTTGCTTGGAGTAGTCATGAACACGCGCGAGATCGGCGGCGCTGCCACTTGCACCGACTTGTGTTGGATTTCTTCAATGGAATTTTGATGAGCGTCTGGCCTTAGAGATGGCTCCCCAGCCGCCGCACGAATATATAAGGGAAAAGAGAAGGGCTCGACGGGTTGAGGGCTCAATCGTTTTTCTATTTTATGAGAGAGAGAGAGGAGTCGATGGGTTGCATAGTTTACCACCTGAAGATGAAACGAAAGGGCTCAATTTACACACCGGTAACGGAAGGCACGACCTGACTTCATACGGGAAAAAGTTGCTCATGTGGCACTATGGCTGATGATGTGGCTAGACTGCTGAGGTGTAGTAAGATGGATGGTTGCATGTTATTAGTGATGTGGATAGCTTGCACGTTAAGAGAAATAAGATAGTGAGGATGAACTATTTAGGTATTATAGATTCCCACATCATCAATATCAATCAAGCAGGACGTAGGGTTTTACCTCCATCAAGAGGGCCCGAACCTGGGTAAAACATCGTGTCCCTTGTCTCCTGTTACCATCCGCCTAGACGCACAGCTCGGGACCCCCTACCCGAGATCCGCCGGTTTTGACACCTACAAGCACCAAAACAAAAAATGAAAAAAGAATTTTGAAAGAAAAACTTGGACTCACTCTGCATATTTGTCAAGAAACTCATTGCTAAGTATTAGGTCCAAAATTTGTTTTGCAACACCCATGAATGGAAACTTGGATGGCTTGAGTGCACGCACAGGCATTCTCAGCCTAGTTGACAAAGAAACTGGCCTTTTATTGGACACTACCAATGGCTCCTCCACTGATTTGCTCCTAGTGAACATTTATCTCTCACCACGCAAAACAAAATCATCATCATCACTCAGAATAAGAGGCGATTTCACTGCCACTTTGATAGGACTAGCACATATGGGCCAAACCCACTTTTTAGGTGCCGGAGGCATAAAAGAATCATCATCACTCTCCACAGCACGATCCACAGCCTTCGGGACAGCACAAGCCACCCCCTTTGATTTTGACTCCACGCTGCCCTTCTTTAGCTTAACAGCTTGGACTGACTTCAATATTTCATCATCCGATATTACCTGAATTTCTGGCGTCTCACATTGGCTCTCGAATAAACTAAATTTAGGCTCGTCTAGCCCTAGATCTGCAACACAAAAACCGCAAAAAGAAAGGCACACGGGGAAGATACTTGAGCGCGTGGACAAAAATATAGAAAGGGGCCTTGTGCTGAGAGTAAAATAGGACGACCAAAAAAAATGCAATCCAACAAAAAAGCAAACAAAAAGAAAAAGCAATACCTCCAGAATAACCCAGCACCTCACGAATATTAATGTCAAAAACCCCACAAGTAATCCACCTGTACAGGGTTTGAACCCTAACCATATATATATATATATATATATATATATATATATATATATACATATATATATATATATATATATCTTTTTGAGAAAACGCAACATAACTCTCACCATCATATGTCTCCAGTAGTTCATTCATGAAAAAACCGCAGTCGGTGCTGCATCAAAAAATTATTAAAGTATTATCAGCATGCACGCATGAAAAAGGTCATGATTTGCAAGTTAGTTCAGTCCAACTGTGCAGTTACCAGCCATATGAATATGTTGTGTGACAGTTGGCTTGAAAAGATACATGAAAGAAAATAGTTCATAAAAGCATTGTCTAAAGATATTTTAGTTAGCTAATAATGAAGGAAATATGCCCTAGAGGCAACAATAAAGTTATTATTTATTTCCTTAACTCATGATAAATGTTTATTATTCACGCTAGAATTGTATTAACCGGAAACATGATACATGTGTGAATAGATAGACAAACATAACGTCACTAGTATGCCTCTACTTGACTAGCTCGTTAATCAAAGATGGTTATGTTTCCTAACCATAGACATGTGTTGTCATTTGATTAACGGGATCACATCATTAGGAGAATGATGTGATTGACATGACCCATTCCATTAGCCTAGCACTTGATCGTTTAGTATGTTGCTATTGCTTTCTTCATGACTTATAGATGTTCCTGTAACTATGAGAATTATGCAACTCCCGTTTACCTAAGGAACACTTTGGGTACTACCAAACGTCACAACGTAACTGGGTGATTATAAAGGAGTACTACAGGTGTCTCCGAAGGTACATGTTGAGTTGGCATATTTCGAGATTAGGTTTTGTCATTCCGATTGTCGGAGAGGTATCTCTGGGCCCTCTCGGTAATGCACATCATTATAAGCCTTGCAAGCAATGTGACCAAATGATTTGGTTACGGGATGATGCATTACGGAACGAGTAAAGAGACTTGCCGGTAACGAGATTGAACTAGGTATTGGATACCGACGATCAAATCTCGGGCAAGTAACATACCGATGACAAAGGGAACAACGTATGTTGTTATGCGGTTTGACCGATAAAGATCTTCATAGAATATGTAGGAGCCAATATGATCATCCAGGTTCCACTATTGGTTATTGACCAAGAATAGTTCTAGGTCATGTCTACATAGTTCTCGAACCCGTAGGGTCCGCACGCTTAAGGTTTCGATGACAGTTATATTATGAGTTTATGAGTTTTGATGTACCGAAGTTTGTTCGGAGTCCCGGATGTGATCACGGACATGACGAGGAGTCTTTGAATGGTCGAGACATAAAGATTGATATATTGGAAGCCTATGTTTGGACATCGGAATGGTTCCGGGTGAAATCGGCATTTTACCGAAGTACCGGGAGGTTACCGGAACCCCCCGGGGGGTTAATGGGCCTACATGGGCCTCGAGGGAGAAGAGGGAAGGAGCCAGGAGGGGGCCGCGCGCCCCTCCCCCTCCTAGTCCGAATAGGACAAGGGAAGGGGGGCGGCGCCCCCCCTTTCCTTCCCCTCTTCCTCCTCTTTCCCCCCTTCTCCTACTCCTACTTGGAAAGAGGGAGTCCTACTCCCGGTGGGAGTAGGACTCCCCCCCTTGGCGCGCCCTCTAGGCCGGCCGCCTCCTCCCCCCTGGCTCCTTTATATACGGGGGCGGGGGGCACCCCAAAGACACACAAGTTGATCTACGGATCGTTCCTTAGCCGTGTGCGGTGCCCCCCTCCACCATATTCCACCTCGGTCATATCGTCGCGGAGTTTAGGCGAAGCCCTGCACCGGTAGAACATCATCATCGTCACCACGCCGTCGTGCTGACGGAACTCATCCCCGAAGCTTTGCTGGATCGGAGCGCGGGGATCGTCATCGAGCTGAACGTGTGCTGAACTCGGAGGTGCCGTACGTTCGGTACTTGGATCGGTCGGATCGTGAAGACGTTCGACTACATCAACCGCGTTGTCATAACGCTTCCGCTAACGGTCTACGAGGGAACGTGGACATACACACTCCCCTCTCATTGCTATGCCATCACCATGATCTTGCGTGTGCGTAGGAAATTTTTTGAAATTACTACGTTCCCCAACAGTGGCATCCGAGCCTAGGTTTTATGCGTTGATGTTATATGCACGAGTAGAACACAAGTGAGTTGTGGGCGATACAAGTCATACTGCTTACCAGCATGTCATACTTTGGTTCGGCGGTATTGTGAGATGAAGCGGCCCGGACCGACATTATGCGTACGCTTACGCGAGACTGGTTTCACCATTACGAGCACTCGTGCTTAAAGGTGGCTGGCGGGTGTCTGTCTCTCTCACTTTAGCTGAATCGAGTGTGGCTACGCCCGGTCCTTGCGAAGGTTAAAACAGCACCAACTTGACGAACTATCGTTGTAGTTTTTGATGCGTAGGTAAGAACGGTTCTTGCTCAGCCCGTAGCAGCCACGTAAAATTTGCAACAACAAAGTAGAGGACATCTAACTTGTTTTTGCAGGGCATGTTGTGATGTGATATGGTCAAGATGTGATGCTATATTTTATTGTATGAGATGATCATGTTTTGTAACCGAAGTTATCGGCAACTGGCAGGAGCCATATGGTTGTCGCTTTATTGTATGAAATGCAAACGCCCTGTAATTGCTTTACTTTATCACTAAGCGGTAGCGATAGTCGTAGAAGCAATAGATGGCGTAACGACAACGATGCTACGATGGAGATCAAGGTGTGGCGCCGGTGACGATGGTGATCATGACGGTGCTTCGAAGATGGAGATCACAAGCACAAGATGATGATGGCCATATCATATCACTTATATTGATTGCATGTGATGTTTATCCTTTATGCATCTTATCTTGCTTTGATTGACGGTAGCATTTTAAGATGATCTCTCACTAATAATCAAGAAGTGTTCTCCCTGAGTATGCACCGTTGCGAAAGTTCTTCGTGCTGAGACACCACATGATGATCGGGTGTGATAGGCTCTACGTTCAAATACAACGGGTGCAAAACAGTTGCACACGCGGAATACTCAGGTCATACTTGACGAGCCTAGCATATACAGATATGGCCTCGGAACACGGAGACCGAAAGGTTGAACGTGAATCATATAGTAGATATGATCAACATAGTGATGTTCACCATTGAAACTACTCCATCTCACGTGATGATCAGACATGGTTTAGTTGATTTGGATCACGTGATCACTTAGATGACTAGAGAGATGTCTGTCTAAGTGGGAGTTCTTAAGTAATATGATTAATTGAACTTAAATTTATCATGAACTTAGTACCTGGTAGTATTTTTCAAATTATGTTGTAGATCAATAGCTCGCGTTGTTGCTTTCATATGTTTATTTTGATATGTTCCTAGAGAAAATTGTGTTGAAAGATGTTGGTAGCAATGATGCGGATTGGATCCGTGATCTGAGGTTTATCCTCATTGCTGCACAGAAGAATTATGTCCTTGATGCACCGCTAGGTGACAAACCTATTGCAGGAGCAGATGCAGACGTTATGAACGTTTGGCTAGCTCAATATGATGACTACTTGATAGTTTAGTGCACCATGCTTAACGGCTTAGAATCGGGACTTCAAAGACGTTTTGAACGTCATGGATCATATGAGATGTTCCAGGAATTGAAGTTGATATTTCAAGCAAATACCCGAGTTGAGAGATATGAAGTCTCCAACAAGTTCTATGGCTAAAAGATGGAGGAGAATCGCTCAACTAGTGAGCATGTACTCAGATTGTCTGGGTACTACAAAGCTTGAATCAAGTGGGAGTTAATCTTCCAGATAAGATAGTGATTGACAGAATTCTCTAGTCACCACCACCAAGTTAGTAGAACTTCGTGATGAACTATAATGCAAGGGATGACGAAAACGATTCCCGAGCTCTTCGTGATGCTAAAATCGATGAAGGTAGAAATCAAGAAAAACATCAAGTGTTGATGGTAGACAAGACCACTAGTTTCAAGAAAAGGGCAAAGGGAAGAAGGGGAACTTCAAGAAGAATGGCAAGCGAGTTGCTGCTCAAGTGAAGAAGCCCAACTCTGGTCCTAAGCCTGAGACTAAGTGCTTCTACTACAAAAGGATTGGTCACTGGAAGCGGAACTACCCCAAGTGATTGGCGGATAAGAAGGATGGCAAAGTGAACATAAGTATATTTGATATACATGTTATTGATGTGTACTTTACTAGTGTTTATAGCAACCCCTCAGTATTTGGTACTAGTTCAGTTGCTAAGATTAGTAACTCGAAACGGGAGTTGCAGAATAAACAGAGACTAGTTAAGGGTGAAGTGACGATGTGTGTTGGAAGTGCTTCCAAGATTGATATGATCATCGTCGCGCACTCCCTATACTTTTGGGATTAGTGTTGAACCTAAATAAATGTTATTTGGTGTTTGCGTTGAGCATGAATATGATTTGATCGTGTTTATTGCAATACGGTTATTCATTTAAGTAAGAGAATAAACTGTTGTTCTGTTTACATGAATAAAACCTTATATGGTTACACACCCAATGAAAATGGTTCATTGGATCTCGATCGTAGTGATACACATATTCATAATATTGAAACCAAAAGATGCAAAGTTAATAATGATAGTGCAACTTATTTGTGGCACTGCCGTTTGGGTCATATCGGTGTAAAGCGCATGAAGATACTCCATAAAGATGGATTTTCAGAATCACTAGGTTATGAATCATTTGATGCTTGCGAACCGTGCCTTTTGGGCAAGATGACTAAAACTCCGTTCTCCGGAACAATGGAACGTGCTGCTGACTTATTGGAAATAATACATACCGATGTATGCGATCCAATGAGTGTTTATGCTCGTGGCAGGTATCGTTATTTTCTGACCTTCACAAGATGATTTGAGCAGATATGGGTATATCTACTTGATGAAACATAAGTCTGAAATAGTTGAAAGGTTCAAAGAATTTCAGAGTGAAGTGGAAAAATCATTGTAACAAGAAAATAAAGTTTCTACGATCTGATCACAGAGACGAATATTTGAGTTACGAGTTTGGTCTTCAATTAAAACAATGTGGAATAGTTTCACAGCTCACGCCACCTGGAACACCACAACGTTATGGTGTGTCCGAACGTTGTAACCGCACTTTATTCGATATGGTGCGATCTATGATGTCTCTTATCGGTTTACCACTATCGTTTTGGGGTTATGCATTAGAGACAGCTCCATTCACGTTTAATAGGGCACCATCTAAATCCGTTGAGACGACACCGTATGAACTATGGTTTAACAGTAAACCTAAGCTGTTGTTTCTTAAAGTTTGGAGTTGCGATCCTTATATGAAAAAGGTTTTCAACCTGATAAGCTCGAACCCAAATCGGAGAAGTGCGTCTTCATAGAATACCCAAAGGAAATTGTTGGGTACTCCTTCTATCACAGATCCAAAGGCAAAACATTTGTTGCTAAGAAAGGATCCTTTCTAGAGAAGGAGTTTCTCTCGAAAAAGTGAGTGGGAGGAAAGTAGAACTTGATGAGGTAATTGTACCTTCTCCCTTATTGGAAAGTAGTGCATCACAGAAATCAGTTCCAGTGATTCCTACACCAATTAGTGAGGAAGTTAATGATGATGATCATGAAACTTTAGATCAAGTTGCTACCAAACCTCGTAGGTCTTCCAGAGTAAGACCCGCACCAGAGTGGTACGGTAATCATGTTATGGAAGTCATGTTACTAGACCATGATGAACCTACGAACTATGAGGAAGTGATGATGAGCCCAGATTCCACGAAATGGCTTGGGGCCATAAAATCTAAGATATGATCCATGTATGAGAACAAAGTATGGACTTTGATTGACTTGCTCGATGATTAGCAAGCCATGTTAAATAAATGGATCTTCAAGAGGAATACGTACACTGATAGTAGTGTTACTATCTACTAAGCTCGACTTGTTGCGAAAGGTTTTCAACAAGTTCAAGGTGTTGAATACGATGAGATTTCTCACTCGTACCGATGCTTAAGTCTGTCTGAATCATGTTAGCAATTGCCACATTTTATGAAATCTGGCAAATGGATGTCAAAACTACATTCCTTAATGGTTTTCTTAAAGAAGAGTTGTATATGATGCAACCAGAAGGTTTTGTCAATCCTAAAGGTGCTAACAAAATATGCAAGCTCCAGCAATCCATCTATGGACTGGTTCAAGCATCTCGGAGTTGGAATATACGCTTTGATAAGTTGATCAAAGCATATGGTTTTATACAGACTTTTGAAGAAGCCTGTATTTACAAGAAAGTGAGTGGGAGCTCTGTAGCATTTCTAATATTATATGCGGATGACATATTGTTGATTGGAAATGATATCGAAATTCTGGATAGCATGAAAGGATACTTGAATAAGAGTTTTTCAAAGCAAGACCTCGGTGAAGCTGCTTACACATTGAGCATCAAGATCTATATAGATAGATCAAGACGCTTGATAAGATTTTTCAATGAATACATACCTTGATAAATTTTTGAAATAGTTCAAAATGGAACAGTCAACGAAGAAGTTCTTGCCTGTGTTGCAAGGTGTGAGGTTGAGTAAGACTCAAGACCCGACCATGGCAGAAAATAGAAAGAGAATGAAAAGTCATTCCCTATGCCTCAGTCATAGGTTCTATAAAGTATGCTATGCTGTCAACCAGACCTATTGTATACCTTGCTCTGAGTTTGACAAAGGAATACAATTTTGATCTAATAGTAGATCACTGGACAGCGGTCAAGAATATCCTTAGTGAGGACTAAGCAGATGTTTCTCGATTATGGAGGTGATAAAAGAGTTTCTTGTAAAAGTTACATCGGTGCAAACTTTTACACTGATCCAGATGACTCTAAGTCTCAAACTGGATACATATTGAAAGTGGGAGCAATTAAGCTAGAGTAGCTCCATGCAGAGCATTGGAGACATAGAATGTTTGCAAAATACATACGGCTCTGAATGTGACAGACCCGTTGACTAAGCTTCTCTCACGAGCAAAACATGATCACACCTTTGTACACTTTGGGTGTTAATCACATAGCGATGTGAACAAGATTATTGAATCTAGTAAACCCTTTAGGTGTTGGTCACATGACAATGTGAACTATGGATGTTAATCATATACAGATATGAATATTGGTGTTAAATCACATGGCGATGTGAACTAGATTATTGACTCTAGTGCAAGTGGGAGACTGAAGGAAATATGCCCTAGAGGCAATAATAAAGTTATTATTTATTTCCTTAATTCATGATAAATGTTTATTATTCATGCTAGAATTGTATTAACCGGAAACATGATACATGTGTGAATACATAGACAAACATAACTTCACTAGTATGCCTCTACTTGACTAGCTCATTAATCAAAGATGGTTATGTTTCCTAACCATAGACATGTTTTTGTCATTTGATTAACGGGATCACATCATTAGGAGAATGATGTGATTGACATGACCCATTCCGTTAGCCTAGCACTTGATCGTTTAGTATGTTGCTATTGCTTTCTTCATGACTTATACATGTTCCTGTAACTATGAGAATTATGCAACTCCCGTTTACCTGAGGAACACTTTGGGTACTACCAAACGTCACAACGTAACTGGGTGATTATAAAGGAGTACTACAGGTGTCTCCGAAGGTACATGTTGAGTTGGAATATTTCGAGCTTAGGTTTTGTCACTCCGATTGTTGGAGAGGTATCTCTGGGCCCTCTCGGTAATGCACATCATTATAAGCCTTGCAAGCAATGTGACAAAATGAGTTGGTTACGGGATGATGCATTACAGAACGAGTAAAGAGACTTCCCGGTAACGAGATTGAACTAGGTATTGGATACCGACGATCAAATCTCGGGCAAGTAACATACCGATGACAAAGGGAACAACGTATGTTGTTATGCGGTTTGACCGATAAAGATCTTTGTAGAATATGTAGGAGCCAATATGAGCATCCAGGTTCCGCTATTGGTTATTGACCAAGAATAGTTCTAGGTCATATCTACATAGTTCTCGAACCCGTAGGGTCCGCACGCTTAAGGTTTCGATGATAGTTATATTATGAGTTTATGAGTTTTGATGTACCGAAGTTTGTTCGGAGTCCCGGATGTGATCACGGACATGACGAGGAGTCTCGGAATGGTCGAGACATAAAGATTGATATATTGGAAGCCTATGTTTGGACATCGGAATGGTTCCGGGTGAAATCGGCATTTTACCGGAGTACCGGGAGGTTACCGGAACCCCCCAGGGGGTTAATGGGCCTACATGGGCCTCGAGGGAGAAGAGGGAAGGAGCCAGGAGGGGGCCGCGTGCCCCTCCCCCTCCTAGTCCGAATAGGACAAGGGAAGGGGGGCGGCGCCCCCCCTTTCCTTCCCCTCTTCCTCCTCTTTCCCTCCTTCTCCTACTCCTACTTGGAAAGAGGGAGTCCTACTCCCGGTGGGAGTAGGACTCCCCCCCTTGGCGCGCCCTCTAGGTCGGCCGCCTCCTCCCCCCTGGCTCCTTTATATACGGGGGCGGGGGGCACCCCAAAGACACACAAGATGATCTACGGATCGTCCCTTAGCCGTGTGCGGTGCCCCCCTCCACCATATTCCACCTCGGTCATATCGTCGCGGAGTTTAGGCGAAGCCCTGCGCCGGTAGAACATCATCATCGTCACCACGCCGTCGTGCTGAGGGAACTCATCCCCGAAGCTTTGCTGGATCGGAGCCCGGGGATCGTCATCGAGCTGAACGTGTGCTGAACTCGGAGGTGCCGTACGTTCGGTACTTGGATCAGTCGGATCATGAAGACGTTCGACTACATCAACCGTGTTGTCATAACGCTTCCGCTAACGGTCTACGAGGGTACGTGGACATACACTCTCCCCTCTCGTTGCTATGCCATCACCATGATCTTGCGTGTGCGTAGGAATTTTTTTGAAATTACTACGTTCCCCAACAAATAACACTTGCCCAGTTAGTTCACATAGACCTAATTTACAGGCATGGAAAAAATGATCATATAATCAACACTATTAAGGCAGTTAGGTTTAATCTCACTTGAGCAGATTCCAGAAAAGTTAAAAAGACAAACAAAAACAAAAAAAGAGTAAAAACGACAATTCTAATCGTCAGTTATATTTAATAAATAGAGATAACACAAGCTACGCATAAAATGAAAGCAAAAAAGATGTATTACGGGTTTTCCTGATGGGGCACAACGGCATGGTGCAAACGGAAATCGTCAATGTTTTATGGATCCAACTTCTTCGTCTTGCGATCAGACGAGCCATTCCTCCAAAGCTGCTTGATGTTCTTCGCCATCCTGTTTATGACCCTTATGCCACTCTCGCTACCAGGGAGATGCCAAGAGTCAAGCAGCTCAAAACGACGATGCTTGATGTTTAACGCTACAACACAATTGTGCCTCGCAACTTCCCTGGTAGCTGGAGGGTCAAAGACACCAAAGAGTACAATGTCTTTCTTATCTAGCGGCTCATCGGCATAGGCAGAGAAAAATCTGATCAAGTGCCTATTATCAAAGGACCCCTTCTAGATAGATTGCTGCAAAATGAAGAAACATCTCTGTTAGCAATAAAAAGCTCATGAAAAAACAAGAAAAAAATGAACACTATAATAATGTATATAAGATCTTACCGAAATATGAAATGGAGCCACCATCTTAGAAGAATTTTGGTATTTCGAATGAAGAAGAAAAATTCCTACAACAGCAACCGTAGTGCTCAGCATGCCACCAACTCTGAAAGACTCAGCAACCTGCTTCACAGTTTCTTTGCAAAACGCATTCTCAAACAGCACCTCATCCCTAGTATTTAAAAAAACACACGAAAACCTTTTAACAAATGAAAAGAATAAAAATGTTGGCAACAAATCAGAAATGGGGGAATGACAAAAACACAATGATGTTTGGTGCATACTTTTTATTCTTGTCCTTCCTTAACCTCAAAACAGCAAAGTATAAGTCCTTCATGCGTTGCACCGCTTCTGGTGTAGCAGTGGTTTGCGGAGAACTAGAGACTGTTTGAGATGAATCTACAATAAAGGGCAAAACAAAGGTTGGCAGTTAGCAAAACAATACTAAGCAGTTCATAAAAAGGAAAAAAGCAAACAAACCATACACCCAGAAAGAAGCAAGAAAATCGTTACCTATTTCATTTACTGACAATCCCAAGTCATCACTATCTGTCTCCTCGGAAGCGCCATCAACACCAACTTCATCAACGTTGGTGTCGGTGTCAAAACCGGCGGATCTCGGGTAGGGGGTCCCGAACTGTGCGTCTAGGCGGATGGTAACAGGAGACAAGGGACACAATGTTTTACCCAGGTTCGGGCCCTCTTGATGGAGGTAAAACCCTACGTCCTGCTTGATTAATATTGATGATGTGTGTTACAAGAGTGGATCTACCACGAGATCAAGGAGGCTAAACCCTAGAAGCTAGCCTATGGTATGATTGTTGTTCGCCCTATGGACTAAAGCCATCCGGTTTATATAGACACCGGAGAGGGCTAGGGTTACACAAAGTCGGTTACAATGGTAGGAGATCTACATATCCGTATCGCGAAGCTTGCCTTCCACGCCAAGGAAAGTCCCATCCGGACGCGGGACGAAGTCTTCAATCTTGTATCTTCATAGTCTTGGAGTCCGGCCGATCATGATAGTTCGGCTGTCCGGACACCCCCTAGTCCGGAACTCCCTCAGTAGCCCCTGAACCAGGCTTCAATGACGACGAGTCCGGCGTGCATGTTGTCTTCGGCATTGCAAGGCGGGTTCTTCCTCCAAATAATTTATAGAAGATTGTGAACACCAGGATAGTGTCCGCCTCTGCAAAAAATAAATTCCACGTACCATCGTAGAGAGAATAATATTACACAAGTTCAATCTGCTGACGTATTTCGTGGCGTGGCGTCACACCACTACCAAGCCTTTACTCGAATTGTTTTTACTGTACCACCTCAGCGCGTTTAGCAAAGCGGTTTCCTTGGCACGTCTTGTCGAAGCAGAGATCGTGTTCCCCTTATTCCGGGATTCCCATCAATACGGACGTGGGTAACCCAGCCGCGCCCGTTGCCATGCCCCCTCCATCGAAGGCGGGTTCCAAATGGTCACGGGGACGGCTCTTGGTATTCTTCCTCTTTATAATGGGACGAAGGCCCGTTCTTTTCCTTCAATCCTCTATCGAATCCGCCCCTCGCCCCGAGTTCCAACGCCCAGGACTCCAGATTCGGGTACCTTCGATCTTCGACAATGTCCGGCCCCGACCTACGAGGCCGGTGGATGCCCTCCTCCGTCACGGAAGAGGACGTGCTAAAGCTGAGAGACGCCAGGTACTTAACCTACGAGATTTCGCATAGGCTGCCCGCCCAAGGGCAAGTTATTCCTACTCCCGAGCTTGGCGAGAGCGTCATGTTTGTGTCTCACCTCCGTCGGGGATTAGGCTTCCCGACGGATCCCTTCGTGAGGGGGCTCATGTTTTATTATGGGCTGGAGTTCCGCGACTTGGCTCCGGAGTCCATCCTCCACATCTCATCATTCATTGTCGTCTGCGAAGCCTTCCTCCGCACTACCCCTCACTTCGGCTTGTGGCTCAAAACCTTCAATGTGGAGCCGAAGATGATCGAGGGGTGTCAGGCAGAGTGCGGAGGGGCGGTTATAAGCATGAGGGCCGATGCTCCATGGCCCGAGGGCTCTTTTCAGGAGGAGCTTGGCTTGTGGCAACAGGAGTGGTTCTATATCACCGCTCCTAGGGGCAGCAGGCAGAGGCCACCGCCCATCTTCCACTCGGGCCCTCCACAATGGCTGACATCATGGGTCAACAAGGGGCGTGACTGGGGGCCTTCCAAAGACGTACCCCTATTGCAGGACCGGATTCGAAGCCTCTAGGAGAGGGAGATCAATCTGGTCGTAGTGGCACAGGTTATGTTGATCCGGTGCCTACTGCCCTGCAAACATCGCCCCCTCCGCCTGTGGGAATTTAATCCAGAGGGGCCACGAGTTCTTCAACACTTCATGGGTTTGACACCCGCGGAGATGTACAAACTATTCTTCAGATCGCAAGAAATGCATCCGGAATTGACCGAGGATGCTGGCCTAAGCTGCAATCGCCCGGATACTCAAGTAAGTAGCCCCGTGTCCGGACACATCGTCCATTTATTTATCGTGGGTTTGCCTTTTAACCAGCTATCCCTTGGACAGGAGTGGATAGCACAAGCAAAACTGATACGGTGTCCGGCCCCCCTCCCTGAGACCACGCAGGATCCCGTGTTAATCAAAATGTTGGAGGTCGCACCTTTGGAGGAGGGCGAAGGGGGCACAGGGGAACTACCACCTCTGCCAAGGAGGCTTTCAATAAGGGAGGAATCGAGAGTTCCTCTTTCCAGGGGGAGAAGAGGACCGCTTCCGAAGACCCGGAGGCCAAGGCCTCAAAGCGGGGAAAGAAATCAGTACCGGAAGGTCCTGTGCCGGGAAGAGCCCCGGCCGTACTGTCTCCTCAGAGGAATCAGCCCTCTAGCGAGCCATAAGTAAAAAAGGGGGAATTTTGTAATAGTGGGCACCCCTGCTTAATTTCTAAGGGTAACCGAAGTTTTCACCTTGTAGTTCGGATCTCAGCCCATCGCAGCACAGCTCATCTTTGGGAGACCTTCGTCCGGAGATGATGGAGAGCGAAACGCCTCCATCTTCCGCCCCGTCGTGCGGGGCGGGCGACCCTGAGGTGTCGTCACGGAGGGTCTCCCCGAGTCCGGCGGGGCTGGAGAGTTCGGCACCCATTCGAGTACGGCCGATGGAGCTGCAGGATTTGCTTAAGAGGGCGTTTATCTCAGAAGATCACCGCACATTAATGAGTATGGTGATTGAGAGGATCTCGTCCGCCGAAAGCGGGTTGTGTGAGGCCGTCGGAAGTTTGCTGACGAGGTTTGAGGTAGGCAAAAAATGACATACCTTTTGACAGTTTTGCACATGAAGTGCGCCCTGTATAGATAGTAGCCCCTGAGACTCGGTATGCTGTCGGAAGCGACAGCATGCCGAGGATCATAATCTCAGGTAATAATTCTCGCCTTTCCTTATGCAGGTGGTTGATAGTCTGGTGGCCAGCCGGACTGATGGAGTTGCCGAACTAAAGCGGCAACTTGACGTTGCGGATGCGGACATCGCGCTGGTCAATAAACGACTTGACGAGTCACAAGGTAGGTTGCTTCTCCATGGTCACCTGGTAAGGGAGTTGACGCCCATTCCTTACAATTTGTATGCTTGATGCAGATGGTGTTGTTGCTGTGGAAGACCTTCGAGCAGAACTTGCTCGGGCCAAGGAGCAAGCCAGAAAAAGCGAGGCGGCTGCCTCGAAGGTAGTGGAAGAGCTAGAAGCTGAGAAGGCTGCTCACTTCCGAAGCCGGGAGGAGATGGCTGGAATGGCCACGAAATTGAAAGTTGCTACCAACCGCCAGGAGGTTCTTGAAAGAGAATGCCGAGCGGAGCGAGAGGACCTGAAGAAGGTCGACGCCAAAGC
The DNA here is from genome assembly GCF_002162155.2 of Triticum dicoccoides. Taxonomy (NCBI): domain Eukaryota; kingdom Viridiplantae; phylum Streptophyta; class Magnoliopsida; order Poales; family Poaceae; genus Triticum; species Triticum dicoccoides. The sequence goes on from NC_041383.1 coordinate 95,689,164, forward strand.
CAAGGATGCCTGTAGTGCGATGCGGGCTATGAAGGAGGAACTGCGTCAGGTCGGAGACATTGTGGCTGGAAAGCCCTTTATGCTGCATAGGAAGTTCACGGATCCGAAGTATGCTCAGCTGGGCCGATTGTATGGTGCGGAGGATCCTTATCTGGACTTGGCGGCGAGTGCGGCGGATGCAGTCGTGCACTTCCGAAGCCAGAAGGATCACGAAATGGAAGAGCTTTTCTGGTCTCAATTCCATAGTCCGGAGCGTCCACTTCCGTTGAGTGATCGGCTGGTTGAGTGGGCTGAGCTGAATAGATTGTCCGGACTTGCCATGACGGATGTGGTCACTCATCTGTGGCCGGAAAGGCCCAATCCGAAGAGTTATTTTGGCTTGTTGTAGCAATTCCTTGGGGCGGTGCTGCATATTGGGGCGATGAAGCGATCGGCGTGCATAGAAGGTGCACGGATGGCTCTCGCCCTTGGTAAGACATACTGGGCAGAGATGGATGCCACCGCTGTTGCATCCCGGGGTTCGGACAAAAGCCGATTCCCCACCGAGCACTATTTTGAGGAAGTCCTACAGGGCGCTCGTTTAATAGAGTCGCAGTGCTCGAAAGATATTATGTTTGAATGACATGTATGATTTCTGAGATCATGTTTATAATGCAATAGCTTTTTATACTTGTGTGTTCAAGTATTGAACTATCTCCTGTGCGGCCGTATATGTATGTATAATCTGAAAGATGGCAGTCTTTGGCTTCAGCCCCCACGCACATGGTGCGGGGGTGTTTGCAAAAAGAAAAGTGCTTTTTCACACTTAATCCAACGTCTTGGTCCTTTTAAGGAGGTGATAGCGTAGCAAACTAGGCAACCGGACTATAATGATTTATCACTTTCACTTAGCCATAGGAGCTCGAATGTGGGGCTACCATATATAGCCCCTGGCGGCACCGCTCTTCTCCGAACTCGGGGCGCGTATGTGCCTGACCGGGAAGTGGTCCTTCGTCAAAGCGGAGGAATTCTAAACATTCCAATGGTCGATCGAGTGGTTGGCCAGTCTCTCGCTATATCATGACAGTCAGTTTTCGGCTTTCTCTACTGAGGTGCTCGCCCGGCCGAACCGGGGCACAATCGCAATAGTTCTCCTGATGCCGCATTAGCCGACGATGCGGCACGTAAGGCAGCAAAACACAGGAGCCGAGCAAACCCAACATTTGACCAAAGACATGATTCGGAGCTGATGCATATAAGGCCTAACTCGAGACGCCGAACACTCCCTGAGGTGTTCGGTCTTTCTGATACCGGGCAGAACAATGCCCTAAGCCCCTAGTGTCCAGGTACAGGCGGGAACTTCTGACGCGGCCGATGCCAAAACGCCAGCCTCCTCCTCGGCTATGGTGGGAAATCGGGGGATGTGTATTAACAAGAGACAGTAAGAAAGGTTTACGCAGGGTCTTAATCAGAAAAGAATCCTTGCAACGGGTCCCTGCTGCACGTCTGCGCCTGTGTCTCCGTTGTGCTGTATCCTGGACGGGTGTAGCACGTGCTTCATCTGTAAAAGAGAAGGACTTAGTTTCCAAAAAATATCGTGCAGAAGTTGTATTAAAATATAATATAATTTGGAGGATGAAGAAAGCTGAGCTTTATTGGCTCTCATCATTTAACCCCGCGGCCCCTAATAAAGGGGGTATGCAGCTAGGAAGCCCCTTGTTTAGCTACGCCAGACTCGCCTAACCATGTCCGAGGTCTGAATGACCTGTTTTTAGGGGCTTTGACCTGCAAGGTCTGATCGGTGTGTGGCTGTTGAGGCAGTCTCACGTTCTCCGTGGTCGAGGAACACTCAGAGTTACTTTTTAATGAGATTATGCCACGTGGACCGGGCATTTTTTAAGCGTAAGAGACGCGTAATGTGGTATTGCATTAAAGCGGGCGAAAGCTTCGCACCCCAGTAGTGCTTAAGGGCTACTGTTAAATGGAGCGATGGAGAGTGAGCTTTTCGCGACGGAGGTTGTCGGATGAACCGAACATTACCCCTAGGGCACAAAGCCTGTATAATTGGCTTAAAGGCCTAGCATCACTCCTTTGAAGGAAGTGCTGCTATGGCGAATTTTGGTAGGGTCTATCCCCATTCTGTGGGTGGTATCCTGGTATGGCAGGTGCCGCGCTGTGTTTTCGTGTTACCACATGAAGTGAGTTCACTGTTTTGACCTCTAGTGGGAAAGTCTTCTGCTTTCCGGACTGCTGCTTTTGGGGTTCGTCACTTTCGCTTGGTGTGTCGAGCCCCTTGCCTTCGGTGTTAAGTCGGCCGGACTGCTTGAAGACCCAACAATCTCTGTGGGTATGGTTTGCAGGCTTCCCGCGGTACTATGTATTTGACATAGCCTATCCAGAATTTTGTTTAGGTTGGATAGCTCATCACTGTTGTCCTTGAGGGGCAGTGTTTTGTTATTTGGCCGAGAGCTTTTGAATCCGGCGTTGACCGCCGTACTGTTTGGGCCATTTTCCTTATTCCGGCGCTGATCTTTTCTGCGTCGTGACTTCCCATTTCCATCCCTGACTTCGGATGTACTCAGGTCGCTGGTGCTGCATCTAGCCAACCAGCTGTCTTCCCACGCGCAAAAGAAGGTCATGAGGCTTGTTAGTGCGGCCATTGTTCTTGGTTTTCCTGGCCGAGGTGTCTGGCGAGCCATTCGTCTCGGACGTTGTGTTTAAAGGCTGCTAAGGCTTCAGCGTTCGGACAGTCGACTATTTGGTTCTTTTTAGTGAGGAACCTGTTCCAGAATTTTCATGCTGACTCTCCGGGCTGTTGAGTTATGTGACTTAAATTGTCTGCGTCCGGAGGGCGGACATAATTCCCCTGAAAATTTGCTCGAAACGCATCCTCAAGATCTTCCCAACTTCCAATGGTGTTTTCTGGGGGGCTTTTAAGCCAATGCCGAGCTGGCCCTTTGAGCTTGAGGGGTAGGTATTTTATGGCATGGAGATCGTCTCCTCTGGCCATATGTATGTGTAGGATATAGTCCTCAATCCAGACTCCGGGGTCTGTTGTTCCGTCATATGCCTCTATGTTTACGGGTTTGAATCCCGCTGGAAATCCAAGATCCAGTATCTCGTCGGTGAGACATAGTGGGTGTGCGGCGTCACTGTATTTGGGTGTGCCGTTGTCTTCAAATGCTCGGCGGGTTATGTTGCTTCCTGGAGTCTTCTTTTTTGGCCCATAGATAGACCTGGCTGGGTCATCCTTTTTCCGAGGATCTTTATGTTGATCGTGTGCCGGCTTGTGTGCGGCGCCCCTTGTTGCTCTTGGCCTGTCATCTGGTCGTCTATCCGGCCAGGCAGCTTCTTTCTTTTTTGACTACGGGGGCTCTAAGGCCTCCTCGTCAAATTCGGGCAACAGCTTGCGCTTCGGGTAGCTCTTTGTCTGGTGACTGGCGCCATATTTATCTGCGGTGTTGAGTACTTTGCTCCATCTCATTCTGAGTGCGTCCTCCGCTGTTTTGAGCTTCCGCTTTTGCTTCTTCAGACTTCTTGAAGTGGCGACGAGCCTTTTATGAAGGTTCGTATGCTCTGGTAATGTGAGATCGTCTTCGCCGGGGATGGGTTGCTTGTCCAGTTCATCATGCTCGGATGGCTGCTTGGTGGCATGTGCGTCGTCCACTGCTTCGCCCTGCTCTAGGGCCGGGTCCGTATGGGTGCCGTTTTGATCGAGGCCGGTCTTCGGGCGGCGCTTTCGTTGCTGTTTTGGTTGTTTGTTGGGGGAGTTGTCCTTCGCCACGTCCCGTTTTTCCTCATTATCGCTTCCTTTTGGTGTATCCACCATGTATACGTCGTGAGTTGGGGTGGCCTTCCAGTGCCCGGTAGGCGCTGGTTCTTGGTTGTTTCCGGCATCGTCGTCCATACCGTTGATGTCTTCGGAGTCATAGTCTAGCATGTCGGTTAGATCGTCGACAGTGGCTACTAAGTGGGTGGTGGGTGGGCTTTGAGTTTCTTCGTCGTCCACATCCCAACCGTCCTGGCCGCAGTCCGGCCAGGGCTCTCCTGATAACGAGAGATACTTTAGCGAACTCAGGATGTCGCCAAAAGGTGAGTGTTGAAAGATGTCCGCTGCGGTGTACTCCACGATCGGCGCCCAATCGGATTCGATCAGAGGGGGCGCGGGAGGTTCGGAGTCCGGCAAGGAGTCCGGCACCTCGGAATCACGAGCTTCATGAGGGGTAAGGTCAGTGTTCGGCTCTATCGCCGTAAAGGTTGCAGCCCCCGAGGCGGTGTCTAGCCATCCGTCCTCGATCTGCGCAATCGGCTCCGCATTGAAGATAGGAGCGGGTTCGAGTGCGGCCTCCAGGGTACTATCCGGCTGCAGAGCTAAATCATGCTCGCCGTGACAGTGCGGCACGCTCGGCTGTGGCTCGAATCCACGAGGATCAAGTCCCCGCGGATGTCAGCCGTGAAGTTCAAACTTCCAAATCTGACCTGACGGCCAGGGGCGTAGCTTTCAATCTGCTCCAGTTGGCCAAGCAAATTGGCCCGCAGTGCGAAGCCGCCGAATACGAAGATTTGTCCGGGGAGGAAGGTCTCACCCTGGACTGCGTTGTTGATGATGATCAAAGAAGCCATCGAGCCTATAGGTGATGGCACAGAGGAACTCTCAATGAAAGCACCAATGTCGGTGTCAAAACCGGCGGATCTCGGGTAGGGGGTCCCGAACTGTGCGTCTAGGCGGATGGTAACAGGAGACAAGGGACACGATGTTTTACCCAGGTTCGGGCCCTCTTGATGGAGGTAAAACCCTACGTCCTGCTTGATTAATATTGATGATGTGTGTTACAAGAGTGGATCTACCACGAGATCAAGGAGGCTAAACCCTAGAAGCTAGCCTATGGTATGATTGTTGTTCGCCCTATGGACTAAAGCCATCCAGTTTATATAGACACCGGAGAGGGCTAGGGTTACACAAAGTCGGTTACAATGGTAGGAGATCTACATATCCGTATCGCCAAGCTTGGCTTCCACGCCAAGGGAAGTCTCATCCGGACACGGGACGAAGTCTTCAATCTTGTATCTTCATAGTCTTGGAGTTCGGCCGATCATGATAGTTCGGCTGTCCGGACACCCCCTAGTCCGGAACTCCCTCAGTTGGGTTCAACTTCAGGCTGGGGCTCATTGCTATAATTACCGCGCAACGCAGATTTTGAAATTATATCTTTCAACTTCGCAGTTAACCCCTCGGGTACTTCTACAGGATTCCGGGAAAGTGCTGTAGGAGAAGATGCACCACCATCAAAATTTGATTTATCTATCACATGAGAAGCATTCAAACCACCTGCGTCCTCGGGGCCTGCAACACTATCATGAGCATCACCACCTCGGTGGGAGTCCACAACTGCGACATCCTTCAGTAGTTCAGAAACAACAGCTGGCTTCGCGTCCTTGTTCGATGCACGTGCTCTGTCAACAACAGGGACTTCACACATCGGAATAGAAAATACATCACCTTCGGCTCCAATGCTTTCAGGCATAGCTATATCCTCAGCACTTGTTTTGTATCATTCGGCACTTGTTTTCCTTCAAAATTTGTTGCATCATTGACATCATCACTGAGGCCATCCATGACAAATACACCCGCACAAGCACCTTCAGACGCCTGTCTAGCATCAAGCAAACCTGAACCACAATCAACATTGTCAGCGGCAAAACGGCTTGAATCATCTGAAGTGCGATCTTTTACTTCTAAAACACCTTCAATCGTAACTGACACGCCACTTTCACAATCAAACCCAACTTGCTTCCCTTTTGAAATGCCAGCACTACCAGCATGGAATTGCTGCCCAAGCTCTGGCTCATTAGATTTGTCGCAATCACCTTCGGCTACAGGCTGGTCTGGTGCAAAAACTCCCTCTGTATAATCAACATTGTCATCAACACCATTGCAACCATCAGCAGGATCACCACCAAAAAAATCATCATCAATGACGTAGTCATCAGTAAAATCATGCGGAGGGGGTTCAGCAGGGGGCTCTTGCTTATCATCTTCACCGTCATCTGACGCATCAACAACAACCTAAAAAAACATGCATGTATGATGTTGATGGGGTATAAGGTCAGCAGTTAGCTATCTTGTACAAGACAGTTGATCACCATGCTATACAAAGATCGAAGAGAGAGAAAAAGGAAATGATCACCTCACCTCCTCAACCCGTTGACCAGTATAATCATCATCACGCACGGGGGCAGACGCGTCATTCTTCTGCTTGCTAATCTGACTCACAATAAGGTCAGCAGTTAGCTATCTTGTACGAGACAGTTGATCACCATGCATACAAAAGATCAAAGAGAGAAAAAAAGGAAAAGATCACCTCACCTCCTCACCCTGTTGACCAGTATAATCATCATCACGCATGGGGCCAGACGCGTCATTCTTCTGCTTGCTAATCTGACTCACAATAATACGAGCATCATTTTCAAAGCCTTTGCATATGGCATCATGTTTCTTCTTCAAATGGTTAAAAGCAGTGCGAATGTGTGATGTCGCACTCCAAAGACTACCAATGATAGCAACATCATGCTCTGTAGCCTCCTTCATTGATTCTTCTCTTGGTCCATGGCCTTCAGGAAAAATGCCAGCAATGTAACTCAGACGATCAGACGTCGTAGGAACTTCAGCATCCAACTCATTCACCTTCCGTAAAAAATCATCAATCTTCTCAAATACACCTTCATCTTCCATGGCATTACTATATTTTTGTACTTTAAAGGCTACATCTTCATTCTGTGCATGTTGTTTCGGAGCGCAGGTATGGACATGAGCATCATGAAAGTCGCGATCACAACTTTGCCCAGGGGAAACTTGCTGGCAATATGCAATCTGGTCACGGGATTTCCACTGAGCACATGTAAAAAACAAAAAACAAAAAACCAGTGAGTAATTTGGATTAAGAAAATGAACATAATGTTAGCTGAAGTTAAGAACAAGGGTTAAGCCAGTTAACTATCTGTAAAAAACTAAAAACAAAGCAGTTATGAACATAAATAATTTAAACAAAAAAGGTTAAAATAATGTTAACTTCGACCGAAAAACATTTCGAGAGATAGCAGTTAGCTACACATAATAGGTGAAGTTAGCTAAACTTTATACATGTAAGAAGACTTACTAAAAGGACAGTTACTAAAAATAGAAAGAACACATATAAGTTGAAAAAACTCACCCCAAGTTTTCCGAAAACATAGCCATCCAGAAATTTCCCACCCTTCTTTATAATTTCTTTCAAGAAAATTGAATTCAGCACCTTCTCTGTCAGGAAATTTGCACGCGGAGTCTGCACATGCATCACAGACACGTCCTTCAGTAGGCAACAATCAAGATACATAAGGACTAGCACTACTCCACAACCTTCTGGACCTGCTTGAATGATATTTGGATCTTGCCATCTGATAGCTGCACGCTTTATCTCATCCACTACTAACTGGCAAAAATCCATCATTGCCATATCTTCAAAAACAATACCATCTAGCATTGCAGCCTCCCTGCCTATATGGACAGCGGGACCAGGGCATATCATCTTTGAGAAAAGGATAGCAAAGAAAACCTTTACAGCAAGCACGTCCTTTGACTCATCGACTACAAGCTGCTTCAACACAGTCCTCAGGTCTTTCGTGTCAACCACAGAAGCTTTGCTGAAACCCAACTCCGCCTTAAATCTAGCCATTGACTCATCATGGCCACTATCAGCTGACCTAGGAGCTGTGTCATCACCCATCGGGAACTCAAAACATAGATGCATGGTTTCTCTGCTGACTTCAAGAACTTTATTAGGGCCACAGTCCATGCGCATCGTAGCCGTGTCAATATTCTTCATCAAGTGACACATCAGAAGGCGCGACACATTGCCCTTCAGAACCCAGTCAAATACACAGCCAAAACCAGCCTTACGAACAATATCTTTATGTCGTGTCTCAAGCAGAGCAACTGCCTCAGAAACCTCCCCCAAAGAACAACGAACAGTTACATTGATCCTATCACAAGCACCAGCGTTTGACGTTGTGGACTTTGTCGCCTTCTTCTTTGGTCCACTCCCAACAACCTTGGCCGACGCTTCCTAGAAACAACCTACCAATGGAAAAACAAACAAAAAAGAAGGCAGTTAGCATCCAGACAACATCTTAGTTATTTTAACAAAAAAAGGAAAAAACAAACAAACATAGATTAGAGCATATACATTATTCCCGTCGAGCCCAGTGCCATCAACAGAAGGTCCTCTACAACCACCTCCAGCCTTTGAACACTCGAAAGAAACATGCTTTCCATCAAGCTTAACACTCGGATAGACACGATCAACCACTGGACCACTGGCAATGCGTGGACTCCGACACGGAGATGGATTAACAATTTTAGTGGCTACACCACTGGTGGGATGGGTGCCACGAAGTCCATGCTTAATCTTTGCAACAACTACCCTGCGCTTCCCTTGGCTAGAACATACTGCAGGGTCGCCTTCACTCACCGAACCCACGCTTGCAGTTACATTGAGACTAGCAAAGACATCCAGTGATGTGCCAACTGGCACACGGACTCCAACACATGCATCTGGAACATGAGAATTGCTGGTGACATTTGAGGAATCAACTACACCTTTGGGGAGCCTCAACCGCTTCTTCCTCTCATGAGCATCAACTTTTTCTGAAAAAAGTTTCCGCTTCTCTGCCTGCCTTATCTCCTCATTCCTTAACTGCTGTGAGACCATATAATCTTGTGTAACAATCTCATTACCCATGACTGACTGCGATTGCGTATCGGACCACGCTGGAGTCAGACTGCTCACAAAGTTGTCTCCATCAGAAGCTCTACATGGTTCAACATTGGGAGGCGCAACCATGTTGTGTGTTAGTGGGGAATTAGGCGCAACATGTTGGGCATTGATGTCATGGCAAGATTGCATGATGAAATCATTAACATCCGGCGACGAAATACCTACACGTTATAGAGGAAAAAATGCACACGAAAAAAACAGTAAGATAAAAAAGATAAAAATGCAACAACTCAAAACAGCAACTATCAAAATGAGGAAATTTAAATGAATTCAAATAGATTCCCACAAAAAACCTTCAACACTGTCGGCACCGATATGAGGAGAGCAGAAGACACCACCGACTTTGCACGTCTCATTTATTCCACTGGCATTTGCTTTGCTATCAACCATACCACCCACTTCACCTGCATCCCCATCGCTGCCTTCGCCATTAACAAGTGACACCTTGGCCAAAGCTACTGCAGCAGCATCAACTGCCACTGGCATATTAAGACATGGATGTGAAAAGTTAACAAGATAAATTCATGATGAACATACACACACAAAATTAAAACAAGAAAGCAGTTAACTGCTTCCATTTCTGAAGTTATGTGCAATTAACTGATATATGACGACTAACCATTTGCACAACCAGCACCCCTTCCAATCGAACTCATCCCGAGGAAAACAAACACCTCACAATCCCCCGCCGCCTGTACATGCATACAGAAAACGACCCCCAACTTAGATAGAAACTTAAGACTGAAGACATGCGCATAAATCAAAAAATGGAAAATAATCAAAAGAAGAATCAAATTGCCCCGCAGCCATAGTACCAAGGTGAATTCGGGAGAACTGATACTAATACAAACACACCCAACCACTCCCTCCCGCGCCGAAAAACATTAAGAAAACATACATGAAGAATAGGCGAGATCCCCCTTGCAGATCCAACGGCGAGGATGAAGACGACTTCCACCATGCGAGGCAGAACAAAAACACGCCGTCTCCTGCTTCCGACGAATACCACCGCCCGACGGTTGGTTGGTTAGGGTTAGAAGCAATCCTTGGTGACGGCGCCGCGGCGTCTACCCTAGGGCGAAGGAAGGAGTTCTGGCGAGAGAAAATAGAGGTAGAGGGCCGCAAATGGAGCAGTTAAGACAGAGAGTGCATAAGAGACGGCGATGGTATCAGTCCGACAAGTAGATGAAAATGACGCATACAAATAAGAAAGCCCATATAGGCCCACAAGCGCACACGCTTGTTAGCCCAACACCCCAAACACCCTCTCCCCTCCCAGTTAGCCCAAATGTACCCCGTCAGTTTGCTCAACCTAACTAATCAAAAGCTGATCATCCACGTCTGTTAGCACAAAACATAAACTACTAGCAGTTAGCTTGCGCTAAACAAAACAATTACTACTCGTAAAAAATGAGTTACAAATTAACCCAGAGAATCAATTGCAGTTAGCTAGACAAAAAATCATATAAAAAAATAAATGACTTGCGTACTATATAAAAAAGGACAATCCCTAAAAGGGCAGTTATCTTATATTAGCTGCTGCAGTTGAAACTATATGCTCACTTGCGACAGTTTACACAATAATTGCGTCCAAGAAAAGAAGACAACAATATTATATAAAAACATGTGGAGGCTAGGGCGTCCATATAGAGCAGTTAGCATTATAATTATAAAAAGTTAGCTCAAAACTCATAAGGCAATTAGCTAATTCACTACAAAATCCACACAGTTATCTCATACTTCTCAATCAGTTAGCCTATGTAAAAGATGGCAGTTAGCACGACAATCTTTGATTGCAAATCGGTTCATGAATAGCTTATTTAGGAAGGGCAGTTAAGTGGGCGAGTTGTGGAAGTTAACTTGAATACTTAACTGCCATGCGCCCTCGAGCAGTTAGGGTGACCTTGTCCAAAAAAAGAACGAAAGAAAAAAAAGTTGATATCTTCAGTAAGCAGTTCACTAGTTCTTAACTGCCGCAGTCCAGACAGTTAGCTATTTCAGGCCCTGCGGTTGGAATGACCTAGGGAATATAATAAAAAATAAAAAAATTAGTACCTTCAGTCCTGCAATTAACTTGTTGTTAACTGCCGTAATCCTCGATAGTTAGCTATTTCAATACTGGCAGTTAGCTTGATCCGCGAAACTAGGAAAAAGTGTCTTAATTCGCTGTAGTTAGCTTGGTCGTCATACGCCAGTTAGCTATTCCGGTTGGGCAGTTAGCATGTACTGCAGCAGTTTGAAAAAAAATTGACAATATAACAAAGTTTTTTTATAATGTTAGTCCAATTTTTATTGCAGGTGGCAGTTAAGTGGGTGAGTTGTGGAAGTTAACTTGAACACTTAACTGCCATGCGCCCTTGAGCAGTTAGCGTGACCTTGGCAAAAAAAAGAACAAAAGAAAAAAGTTGATATCTTCAGTCAAGCAGTTCAGATGTTCTTAACTGCCGCAGTCCCAGCGGTTAGCTATTTCAGTCCTGCAGTTAACTGGTTGTTAACTGCTGCAATCCCCGACAGTTAACTTGTTGTTAACTGCCGCAATCCTTGACAGTTAGCTATTTCAATAGCAGTAGTTAGCTTGATCCGGGAAAACCAAGGGAAAAAGTGTCTTAAGTCATGGCAGTTAGCTCTGTCGTCATACGTCAGTTAGCTATTCTGCTCGGGCAGTTAGCATGTACTGTAGCAGTTCGGAAAAAATTGACAAACATATCGTTAGTTTTTTGAAAACTACTCTTAAATCATGACGAATCTGAAAATGAGTTCTATATACGAAAGTTCGGGCTAATCCATAGCTTTCGAATGGTGTATCATACGCATCATTCCGACAAACGGTTTGAAAATTTCTTTCAAAAAAACACCAAAAATGTGTTTGAAGAATTTCTAGTTTTTTGAATTTTGTTTAAAAATTGTAAGGATTTTGGGACAACGATCAACATACAGAAATTCCGCCTATTCAGTAGCTATCCAACGCTATGTCATTTGCATCATTCCGATAAACGGTTCAAAAATTATGATAAAAAATAGTGCAAAAAACAGTGCCAGAAAAAGTCCGATCGACAGTTAACTAGTATATGATGCACAGTTAGCTTATCTGTTTTCGAGCAGTTAGGAACAGTTCCTGAATAGCTTATTTAGGAATGGGTTGCAGAATAGCTGGGATGTGTGTGTGTGTGTGTCTATATATATATATATATATATATATATATATATATATATATATATATATATATATATATATATATATATATATATATCAGTTAGGCTTCAAGTGCGTACTTGTTAGTTAAACCTATGTATAAATTGTGACACTAAATACGACTAGTAAGTAGTACAGTAGCAATACTAGTATACGTCGATCAAATTATTCATCATGTCCACACATTGAATTGATGTGACAACACGCTTCGCGTGAGGTGACACAAGAATCCCGACAGCGTGTTCGGGTATTCTGGACTTCAGATTTGGAGTACCACTTATCTGTCGAAATCTTTTATCATTCACTTAAAACAGTCGATTGATCATACATTGAGTACCATATAACTGGAATTACCGATGCAAGTCGAAGAAGGATTGGCCGGTGCTGCCGGCTGGCGTCAAGTTTGATCCCATGGATCAGGAGCTGATCGAGCACCTTGAGGCCAAAGTGAGTGCTGACAGCGCGAGGTCTCAGTCTCTCATCGATTTGTTCATACCAACCATCGACAGCGAGCATGACATATGCTACACCCAACCTAAGAAACTTCCAGGTAAGACACCGATCGGCCGTCTAGTTGCACAAACATATTCCTTTGTTTATAGCTCTATTTTTCTTTTTAGACGCAGACCTGGTGAAGCAATTAAAATTTGACAGTTAATAAAAAGTGAAACAAGTGACTGCAACATGCCAAAGATGTTATGAAAATGCCAACTACGTACACTAAAACCTGTATTCAACAATACTGCAGGTATCACACTGAGTGGCCCAAGGAAGCATTTCTTCCAGCGCGATTCCAAGGCATTCAAAAGGGGCACATGGACGCGTCGCAAGATACAGTCGGAGTGCGGCATGCACGGGGTGTGGCACAAGACCGGCAATACCTTGCCGGTGATGGTCAACGGCCAGCAGACGGGCAACAAAAAGGTTCTGGTGCTGCACACCAACAAGAAGTTCGACCAGCAGAGGACCAACTGGGTGATGCACCAGTACCACCTCGGGGACCTGGAGCAAGAGAAGGAGTGGGAGTTGGTCCTCTGCAAGATTTTCTACCAGACGAACACTAGGGCCAGGAGTAAAAAGATTATAAGTTAGTTTGGTATTGGTAGTTGTACTACCTTGTCGTCTGCAAGTTGGTATTGTTGTTAACGATCTTTTGGTATGAACTTGCATTTGCTTCCAACCATCATGCCGAGGGTCAACATGGATATAAATCTGAAGCATTTGTTTCGAAACAAATTTTCAGGCACCTGATTTTTATTTGATGGGTAGCATAAGCACCTGCCGTTCGAATTCCTAGTTCTCCAATTTTTTCGAAACAAGTGCATGCACTTCTTATCGCGATGAAAAAACAATATCCTTGTTGCATCCTAGTTATCAGTCTGTACTTGCAAAATTCTCTCATTTATTGAGCACGTATATTGTTTTTTCAGGTCGAGCAAGTTTCAACTGGGCTGTAGACTACACAGGCTTGGTTTTGTTTTTAACAGGCCCAGCCCATGATGACAACGGGGCACAAAGATCCAGCAGGTATCTACTAGCCTCTGGCCCACCAGCGTTAGTTATATTTTCTCTTACAACATCCGCAGGTAGTTTTTTTACTGAATCAAACACACAGCCCAATTCTATTTTCCTCTTGAAACACATGTCCTACATCCGTTTTCTAATCTCTACCTATAGTTTTACTAGTTCATATACACATATCATTATATTGAAAACACATAAAATTCCCTCTTCATATTTACATCCTTATTTTGTTGTTTTTCCCACCCAGCGCTGATTTTTTTACCACTAGTTTTCCCTTAAACCAACTCAATTGTCCCATGTCTTATTTGCTTACAAAAACAAAATGGTTTTTTTGGCAAATCAATAAGTTCTTGAAAAATGTTTATCATTTCAGGATTACAATAGTTCGGACTCCACCGAAATATGCAAAATAAGGTTGAACTTTTTGATCGTGGTCCTGGGCAGAAAATGGGTTGTAATAAATTACTTAAGAATTAGCAAATAGGCTGCAAACTATAAAAAATAGCAAATGGGCTTTATGTTGTCTGCCACTGATTTGGAGGCTGACTTGTGGGCCTACTAAGTTCATGCGTACATAGGGTTTCTCAAAAAAGAAACTTAGTCAACAATCGACTCTACCAGCGTCAGACCGTTAGATGTCAATCTAACGGCAATCGTGCTTCTTCAGTTTCTGATCTTCCTGCCCCAGCCGCCCAAACCAGCGCCATCGGAACCGCCTGCTCCCGCCTCCCGTGGCCGGCTGTGCTGCCGGGCAGGCCTCACGGCCCCATCATACTCGCATCCCTGGCCTGTATATCCCTCTACTCATCCACACCTCCTGTTATTTTCTGGCGATGGCAGTCGAACCAGTCAACCCTCGTACTCTCCACCACGTGGGCAGCCATTGACGTGTCTTCCCTGGCTCCGTGTCGTTCCCTTCGTAGGCCTCGCCGTCGTCCACCACCTTGGTGCTCTAAGTGCGGTGTGGTCAACTTGGTCAACGAACGACATCCATCGGAAGTGGACTATACGTGGAGAGGCTGACAGCTGGGTCCACGGCCGCATACAAGGAAATGCCTCCTTATTACGCGCAAAATAATGATTCCTCCACCTGACATCTGGGACCTGCCGGAAGGGCCTCTGTATTTCGCGAAAAAAGTTCCCTCTGCTGACAGGTCGGACCCACCAACTATATCTTCGCATGCAAGGAAGTGCCTTCTTATTGCGCACAAAAAAATGAATACCCCCTGCCAGCTGGGACCCACCATAGTGGGAGGCCGACTTGTGGGCCTACTAAGTTGACGGGGACGGAGAGCTTTGTCAACTTAGTTAATATATGAACGATTCTAGCTCCAGTGACCGTACGATGTCCATCCAACGGCCGTAGTGCTTATTCAACCTCTGGTCTTCTTGCTCCAGCCGCCCAAAGCAGCGCCGGTCGTGCCGCATGCTCCTGCCTCCTGTGGCTGGCTGTGCTGCCACGGAGGCCTCACTGCCCCCATACTACTCCCACTACTGGCCAGGCCATCCCTCCACTCACCCACTCCCCCTGTTATTCTGCGGCGACGGCAGCCTCACACCGTAGCCGAACCAGTGAACCCTCGTACTCCTCTTCGCGTGGGCATCCACTGCTGCGTCTTCCCCGGCTCCGCGTCGTCCCCTTCCTAGGCCTCGCCATCGTCCACCGCCGTGGTGCTCTCGGCGCGGCTTGATCAATGTGGTCAACGACCGACTTCCATCAGAAGAGTACTGGACGTGCAGAGGCTGACAGCTGGGTCCACGGCAGCCGCAAGGAAGTGCCTCCTTATTACGCGCAAAATAATTATTCCTCCACCTGACAGCAGGGACCCACTGGATGGGCCCCCGTATTTCGAGAAAAAAATTGTTTCCCCCTGACTACTGGGACCCACCGGACGGGCCACCGTATTTCACGAAAAAAATGTTCCCTCCGCTGTCAGCTCGGACCCACCAGAAGTGCCTCCTTATTACGCACAAAAAATGAATACTCCCCTTGATAGCTGGGACCCACCTTGGTGGGAGGCTGACTTGTGGGCCTACTAAGTTGACGGGGATGGAGGGCTTTGTAAACTTAGTCAATATGAACAATTCTAGCTCGAGTGACCGTACGATGTCCATCCAACGGCCGTAGTGCTTCTTCAACCTCTGGTCTTCTTGCTCCAGCCGCCCAAAGTAGCGCCGGTCGTGCCGCATGCTCCTGCCTCCCATGGCCGGCTGTGATGCCGCGGAGGATTCACCACCCCCTACTACTCCCACCGCTGGCCAGGCCATCCCTCTACTCACCCACACCCCCTGTTATTCTGCGGTGATGGCAGCCTCACAATGCAGCCGAACCAGTGAACCCTCATACTCATCTATGTGTGGGCATTCACTGCCGCGTCTTCCCCGGCTCCGCGTCGTCCCCTTCATAGGCCTCACCGTCGTCCATCGCCCAGGTGCTCTCGGTGCGGCGTGGTCAACGTGGTCAAGGAACGACTTCCATCAGATGTGGACTATACATGGAGAGGTTGACAGCTGGGTCCATGGCCGCAGCAAGGAAGTGCCTCCTTATTACGCGCAAAATAATGATTCCTCCACCTAACAGCAGGAACCCACCGGATAGGCCACCGTATTTCACGAAAAAACGTTTCCCCCCTGACTGGTGGGACCCACTAGCTACATCTTCGCACGCAAGGAAGTGCGTCCGGGAAAAAAATGATTCGCCCCCCTGACTGCTGGGACCCACAAGCTACATCTTCGCACGCAAGGAGGTGCCTGACAGTCAGGACCCACCTGGTCGAAGCGTACCTAGCGTTGTCATTCTGGTCGCCAATGTGTATGTACATACTGGTGGATGTAGAGGCGTGCACGTGTCGTAGTAGAGGCGCACACGTAGCATGTACACGTACGTACAGCGGCCAGTGTGCAAGAAAGAAAATGCGGCCATGTACGTACATATGGGCGGGGTCTCGAACGCCTACTCGCGCATACGTATGGCCAAGGCTCGTGTACATGGCTGGGTCGGAACGGAGAAACAGCATCGTCGCCGTGTTCATTGGGAGGCAACCGGCTGGGTTGGAATGGAATGCATCGTCGTGTTCATCGGGACGGCTTGGACGGAACTGGCGCTGGAAACGAGGCCTGACATACCGCAGAATGGAGGAAATGGCCTTGTGTTCAACCGACCACGTTCGAAACGGGATCCTGTTCATCGGGAGGGGCTGGCGTACCGCAAAATGGAGGAAACAAACTTGTGTTGGACCTCCTACGGTCGAAACAGGTCCTGTTGATCGGGAGGGGTGTGGCGTACTGCAAAACGGATGAAACGGACTTGTTGGGGCGCTACGGTCGAAACAGGGGTCCTGTTCATCAGGAGGGGTGTGGCGTACCACAAAACGGGACTCCACGGGATACTGTTGATCTCCACTGTCGACCTCCTCCAGCCTCCACGGGTTACTGTTCATCCACCGTCGACCTCTACCAGCCTCCACCGTGCGCTACTCCACCGGCTACTGTTCAACCACCCCTCTTCACGGGCTCCTGTTCAACCACCCCTCCACGGGCTACTGTTCATCCACCCCTCCACCGTCTACTATTCATCCTGTACTCCACGGGGTCGTCATGTTCATCCAGCCCTCCACGGGGTCCTGTTCATCCAGCCCCAACAGGCTCGATCGATCGGGGTCCTGTTCATCCAGAGGCAATGCCACGGGGTCCTGTTCATCCACCCCCACCGCTCACTGTTCATCCAACCCCCCTCCCCCCGCAATGCTAACTGTTCATCCAGAGGCAGCATCGATCGTCTTTAGTTAGCAGCAGTAGCGAAGGAATCGCTCGATCGGGTTCAGTTAGTAGCCATCGATCGATCGCCCGGGTTCAGTAACGCGTAGCGTGCAGTGCAATCGCTCGGGTTCAGTTAGAGCCAACGCCTCACACACACGCGCGTACGTGTACGAGAAAACGCGCATCGCTCAGCCCCCAACCTCCCACCATAACCGGGAACTCGCCAAAATTTTCCTCGCCCTCGCTTCTACCACGGGTTTTTCCGTCATGGACGGCCCAAAGAATGTCATGCAGCTGCATCTCCGGCCCGCCTAGGACGAAAATCCCATTTGCTGTCATGATTTTTTGTCATAGAAGTAGGAGCCCACCACATCTATGATGATACCGGGTTTTGTCACAATTATCGTCATAGAAGTGTCATAAGTATGACATAAAAAAAATTCGTTCGGCCCAAAATGTCACGGATGTGTCTTTTTTTGTAGTGTAGGGTAGTAAAGGGAGAACTACTGCGATTGTTCCCTGGTTTACCCGGATGAGCATCTCAGTAGACAAAGCCAAAAGCTGACTGTCATGATGCCACGAGAGCCAGTCAGCTCTTCGGAGGTTTCAAATCTTTAGAGATTTTTTCCGCATTACGCGAGGGATCAGTACTCACCCGATCAGGTGCTTATAGCACCCTAGTTCGGATACTAGGGGTTGCGCCCACATTTTTATTGTCAAACTTCTATGGCTAAGTGAGGGTGCTAAGGCTGCATAGTCTGATTGCCTGGTTCGTTGCGCTAAACACCTCCTTCAAGGACCAAACAATTGGATCAAGAGTGTTTAGATTCGATCTCGAACACCCCCGTACTACCTACGTGGGGGCAGAAGCCGACGACTGGCCAACTCTCAGATTTCATACAACACGGCCGCACAGGAGGTAACTTTAAAAAAACATTATATTACATAACAACTTTGTTTCATCATACAAGGCAAGGACAACATGAATGTATTCATTCAAGGATAATGTCATGCGTACATTGCGTCGCCACAACGCGAGACCCCTCCAGGACGTCTTCAAAATACCGCTTGGTGTGCGGTGCTCCTTGCCCTCAGGGGGTCCCTCGGTCACAAGATTGACAGCGTCCATCTTTGCCCACCACACCATGATGCGAGCAAAGGCCATGCACGCGCCTTCAATGCAGAACGACCGCTTGAAGACGTCTAGTTGAGGATAGGCATTCACCAGCCGCTTCACGAGGCCGAAGTAGCTGCTGGGTATAGCTTCAGCAGGCCATAGCCGGATTATCTGGCACCCTATGTAGCTCGACCAGCTGTTTCAGCTGATCACTAAAGGGCACTGGATGTTCTGGCACAAGTTATTGCGACCAGAACAGCTTCTCCGTTGAGCTCCCTTCTTTGGCTCAGAAGAACTCCGCGGCATCGAAGACACTGCGTAGCAGATCCACAAACGCCCCTGGAGAACTCCGAATCCGGGTTAGTAAGAAATACTTCTTCTTCACATACTTGCTTTGCATACTAAACGCCTTACCTGCCGCGATCTTCTTGGCCTCCTGGATCTCCTGGAGGGCGCCTTGAGCTTCACCGGGGCCTCTTCCGCACTTTGGCGGGCCTTGGTGAGTTCGGTCTCTCGAGCCGAACCATCACACTCCAAGGTCTCGCATTTTTTCACAGCATCTTGGAGCTCTTGCTGGACCTCGTTAAGCCTGGCCTTGAGCTTCTTGCGGGCGGCTTGCTCCATGGCAGCTTTCTCCTCGGCTTTGGCCAGGGCCTTTTTAAGAGCCTCGACCTCGGTCGTCGCTCCTACACATATCATGACACTCCGGTCAATACACATCATTTATTCCTTTTGAATATATAGTGAGTCATTACATACCTTGCTTGTCTTCTAGCTGCTTCTTCGCCTAGCCGAGATCCTCCTCGACCCGCTCCAGTCTATGCTTTAGTCCGAAGACTTCGGCAGTGTGTGAGGTCGCGGCCAGCAACGATGCCTGCTTATTCATATAAGACACGTTTAGTTAGTTTCCTATGAAAATTAATTGATCCTATGTCCGACTTTTCTTTTCGAACACCGAACAGTGTCTCAGGGGCTACTGTCTATATCGGGACTTTTCTCTTTTGTACCACTTACCTTAAAACCTGTCAGCAGGCTGCTGCAGGCTTTGGTCAGTCCGCTCTTGGCGGACTGAACCTTTTCAATCACCATACCCATAAGGATACGGTGTTCATCCACAATGGAAGCGCCTCGTAGTGCTTCCAGCAGATTATCTGGTGCCTCTAGTTGGATAGAGGTCACCGCGGGATATGCACACCTCCTTCTTTTGAAGGAGGCTGCATGCCGGATTCTGGAGTCGTACTGGTCTCCGAAACCGTATCTGGATGGGGGCCAAACTGAACATGGCTCCCATCGCTAGTCTCCATGGGGATTTGCCCCCCGTGTGTCCAGCGGCCGAGGTTTCGCCCTCTGGCGCCACCCTGACGGCCTCCTAAGACTCTCCTGGCCTGGGAAGGTCCTTCTCGACAGCACCTCAGTGTCTCCCTTGCCCATGGGAGAGTAAGCGGCCGGCGGTGACTCACTGGCCATCGCCTTTGAATCCAACGAACCTCTTGACGAGGATCGCTGGGAGCTGTCGTGGGCCGGACTGCAATAACATGATTAACCATATTAATACCATAAAAAGGAGAGGCCGGATACATGGATGCGTCTGGGCTTTTTTAGTACATACGATGCGGCCAGGGGCTTGCTTCGAGGGGGGTCGCTTTGGGCTGCTGTCAACGTCCCACATGGAGTGATCTGCGAGGGGGCCCTTTCCCCTCTTGGGCGCCTCCGCCTCTAGATTTGTGGAGGTCGCCCTCTTCTTCCTACCCCCATCAGAGGGACAGTCGCTCTCCTCCTCCTCGTCGTCATCTTCGGCTGCAGAGGAGTGAGTCTTGTCTTCGGACGTTACGTCTGAAGCGCCCTTGCAGTGAGGGCCACCTTTAGCCCCCTTGGCCTTCTTCTTGGCCTTCTTCTCCGGCGCCTTGTAGGGCGCCGGAACCAGCATCTTTGCCAGGAGCAGGATGACTGGTTCCTCGGGAAGCGGAGCCGGACACCGAATCCTCTCCGCTTTCTCCGTCCATGCCTGAAAGAATGAAATAGTAAAGTTTAGATATCCTCCTTAAATGAGCAAGTGGAGGATGCGCCTTGAGATGTGACTTACCGCACTGGCAGGATGGGCAAGATCGTGCCCCGCTGTCTGAGTCAATGGCCGGCGGCGTCTCGTTGCCCTGGAAGTGCAACTTCCAGACATCTTCGTGAGTAGTTCCGAAGAGTCTTTCCAAAGTTTGGTGCTTCTCCAGATCAAATTCCCATGAATGGGATGTCCGGCTCTGGCATGGAAGGACCAGGCGAACTAGCATCACCTGGATCACGTGGACGAGCTTGACGTTTTTATCCACCATGGTTTGGATGCGCGTCTGCAGCGCTATCAGCTCGTCCGACGAAGACCAATTTGGGCCCTTCTCTATCCAGGAGGTGAGCCACATTGGGGCTCCGGATTTGAACTCGGGGGTTGCGGCCCAGGTGGCATCGCGAGGCTCTTTGATATAGAACCACAACTTCTGCCACTCTTTGACCGTCTCCACAAAGGTGCCTTTGGGCAATGTGACATTGGTCATCTTGCTCACCATGTCTCCTCCGCACTCCGCGTGTTGGCCATCCACCACCTTCGGCTTCACATTGAAGATCTTGAGCCACAATCCGAAGTGGGGCTGGATGCGGAGGAAAGCCTCACACACGACAATGAATGCCGAGATGTTGAGGAAAGAGTTCTAGACTAGGTCGTGGAAATCTAGCCCGTAATAGAACATCAGTCTGCAGACGGAAGGGTGGAGTGGAAACCTTAACCCGCAGACGAAATGAGGGATGAACACCACCCTCTCGTTGGGCTTCCGCGTAGGGACGACTTGCCCCTTGGCCGGAAGCCGGTGGGTGATTTCCTTTGCCAGATACCCGGCCTCTCGAAGCTCGACGATGTCCTTCTCCTTAACGAAGGAGGCCATCCACTTGCCTTGCCCTTTGGACCCGGACATGGTGGAGTGCTTGCCTGAGGCGGAAAAGATGAGAACTTGGGCGTTGGAGCTCGAGAATGGAAGGGCAGAGGAAGAGAGAAGGCATGGGTGAAGAAGGGGAATCCTTATCCCCTTATAAAGGCAGTGAATATTGAACGCCTCCCTACTCGCCTATTCCCCAGGTGATGCGGAGCATCCCTCGACCATCCCCATGGATGTCACACCGCCACCGCAAGCATGGATAGGACCTACAACGAGAGCTCACGCACGCGACGTCGGAACCGAGGTGAACTCTTTCCTCTTTGAGTTTCATTCGGATTCACATGTGTAACATCCCAAATTTTCAATTTGGAATGTTATACATAGATCATCACTGAATATCATATTTTTGTTGCATTGTTGGCTAGATCCTAGAAATTCTACACAACTCAAGGACCCACGGAGAGAGTTGGGGATTTCGTTACTTTCATATTTGAGTTTTCTCAAATTTTGAAAATAGGATCATTTGATTTTATTTATTTTATCTTCAAATACTTCTACTACCAAAATTTGAGAGAGGGAATAAAATGACTTTCCCAAAATAAAGAAATAATGAAGATTTAATAAAAAATTAAATAAGATTTTATTTTGGAGTTTTTCGCCTTTTATTTGAATTTAGGAAAAATGTGCGTTTTTCAAAATTGCATTTAGGCCCCAATTAAATGTTCATCTTGTCTGGCTTGATTTTAGAAACCGGGGAAAATTTATTTCGGGATTTTCGGAGTCCGTTTAGTATTTCTTTCGTTTGTTTTTCTGCGTGAACTTCTTTAAAAAAACAAACGAACCGACCTACGGGCCGTACCCGAGCGGGACTCCGCCCGGGGGCAGCCTTTAAATAGCGCCACCCCGAGCCGCCCCAGCCCAGCCTGCCGCCGCCGCCAAACCCTAGCCCATGCCGCCTCGAGCCCCGGGCCAGCCGCCGCCAGCCGCCACCGTCGGAGCCGCCGCCCGCTGTCAGGACCCCGACTTAATGTCACATCGATCTAGCTTGTAACACCTCATATCACTTTGTGGCCTCACGCACGGTATCCCCACGGGTGTCGCCTTACCTTTGCCCGGGACCGTTTGCGCCTTTTGGCTCACGTATATGATAGTGTCGCTAGCATCCATATGATAAGAAGCCGGGGCTGACATGACTAGTCGTAAACCCAAAGTGGCACAGACTTACAGGGACAGGCATCCATGACCCAGCATCGATCGTGTCGGTCATTAGCAAGTGGGTCCGGCTGTAGCACTGGGCTAGCAGGACTCCGGTAAATCGGGCTGTAGCGGGCTAACAGGACTCCGGTACTCAATGCGTGACATTTCCCCGAAGGGACAGACACAAGAACGAAGAAGGACACATGCCGGCCAGCCTAAGTGTTCCGGAGCAGTAGCAAGCTACCATGGCTCAGTGGAAACACTAGGAGACATTTCCCGGTAAGAGAGGCTACTAAAGATGAACAACTAGATAGTCAGATCCCACACATACCAAGCATTTCAATCATACACACAATATGCTCGATATGCGCAAATACAACAAGGCATCACAACATGACTCTACGACACAAGTACTTTATTTAAAGGCTCAGAGAGCCATACATAACATACACACAAGTACGGGTCACACGACCCACATTCAAGTCATACAAGCATACAAGTCGACAGCGGAAGTAACTTGTTTGGGTACAGACAACTAGTAAAATAAAAGAGGCTTGGGTGAGCCTAACTATACTACATGGTCCTTCACGTGCTCAGGATCACCACCTGGGCCTTAGCCTACCCATCGATGTCAACATCTACGAAGAACCCGTCGGAAGGGGTTGTAGCATCTTCTGAAATTATAAATTAAAGCAACATGAGTACAAAGGTACTCAGCAAGACTTACATCAGATCCTACATACATGTTCATTATCAAGAAGGGTTGGTGGAGTTATTGCAGCAAGCCAGCTTTGACTCTTGGCTAAGCTACCCTACGAGACTCCAACTTGAAATGGTTTTGCGCACACGAGTCCACTACTCACCACTTCAATACACTACCGAGGATCCACCTCCGTCTTCCTACGGAAGAGCCATCCTCGGCACTCACGCTTATCTTGAGGCTTTTAGTAGTTTCCATTTACTTGTCTATGAACTGTATAGGCAACCAAGTAGTCCTTTACCGCGGACGCGGCTATTCGAATAGATTAGATTAACCCTGCAGGGGTGTACTTCTTCATACACGCTCTCACCACTTACCGCCGTTTACACGACATGTACTCGGCAACCTTCAAGCGGAAGCCCAACGTGGGTGTCGGCCACGACCTACCTAATCACCTAAGTCTCTAGTCCAGGTTTATCGCCTATTCGGGTTCCATCCATGAGGAGATCCGGCCGGGGTTTCGATCATAGCCCCAAACGATGTGAACAGGGTTCCCGAGATGCCTAACGGGCAACCGGTACACCTGCCATGTACGTACCGCATCACCGCCCACCCCTACGGTCAGCGCTGTGCACGGCCTCCAGTAGGCTACAACCACCAGAAACTACTTGCAACTCCTGGATAGAGGACTAGGGTGAATAAGAAGTCGAGAGGGTCCATTGGTTTCGGGCCCAATGCATGGTAGTAGCTGAATCTTAAATCACACATACAGATCTCAGTGCTTAAGGACGGTTTCAATGAAACAACCCACCATGTACTCCTACATGGCCTCTCATCGATACCTTTACCAAATCGTGTTCAACACATTACTCACATACCGACACGAGTATTTCACTCCAGCCCATCACCCAGATGAACCAGACCTGACACAACTCTAAGCATAGCAGGCATAGCAAGGTAGGAACAACACACATACTTGGCTCAATCAACTCCTACACATGCTAGTGGGTTTCATCTAGTTACTGTGGCAATGACAGGTCATGCAGAAGAAAAGGGTTCAACTACCGTAGCACACAGCAGTTTGAATCGCGTTGTCTTGATGCAGAAAAAGAGAGTAGAAGCGAGAACATGGGATTGTATCGATATGATCAAATGGTTGGTTGCTTGCCTGATGGGTCGGTGCACTGGTATTGCTCTTCGTTGGGGTAATCACGGTACTCCTTGGGGCGGAACCTGCCACAGAGAACACCGATACACAAACATCACCAAACAATATGCAACAATATGATGCATGCATGAGACATGGCAAATATGAGTGTGTTGGGCTAATGCAACTAAGACCAGATGGGTTTGAACCATTTTGAACCAAAGATTCAATTTCCAAACACATTTGTGATCTTAAATAGTGCTTTATCATGTTTTGCACTAAACAGCAAGTTAACTTGTTTAAACATGCATGAAAACAGTACAGATGGATAGACTCGGTTTTTCTGATCATTTTTCATATATAATTTGTTTGATTTGGAGCTATGGTTGAATTTATATGAATTTTTGAAGGTTGAACTAAATTCTGGAATTTCCTGAATAAAAATAAACCCAGGAATTAATTTACTGTGTCAGCAATGCGTCAGGATGATGTCATAGTCAACGGAGACGTCCAGGTCAAACCTGACTGTGGGTCCAGGGTGTCAGTGCAATTAGTTTAGCTAAAAATTAAATAAACTAATTCGGATTAGTTAACAGGGCTGGGCCCCACCTGTCATTGACTCAACGGAGTCAACCAGGGCCCACCCGTGGTCAAAGTCAAAGTCAGCTACACCGGCGTTTAGCCGCCGGCGAGCCCGACGCGGCGGCGGAAGTGGTTTTGGCCGTTCCGACCACCAAATGGGACGCGGAAGGCATCAACGTGGAGCTGGGGACAAACCGCGGCTCTTGGTGGAGTCAGTTGGGGTCGGGGTTGCTGAAGTTGGCGCCGGCGACGACCTAAGTGGCCGCCGGAGTTCGGGTGGAGGCGAACTCGAGCTAGGGTGTGCGGTGAGGTGCGGGGAGTGCATGGTTGGACCCAACGCAGCGTGGTGAGTGCGATGGACACCGAGAGGTGGCCGGAGGATGGCCGGGAGCATGTCGGCGACGAGATCTGTGGCGGTGCGTGCGGGTGATCTTCGTGCGGTTGCTACACAGCTCGGGGGCGAGAGAGGAAGGGTAGGAGGGGTAGCTAGGCTCACAGAGCACTCGTAGAGGCAACCGGCGAGGTCGGGGATGAACTGGTGCGGCGACGGCGTTGAAAGGGATCTCCGGCAACGGTGGACTCGGGCGAGGTCGGTGCGGTGGACTCAGGCCACACGAGCACGCGGGGCTCGGTTAGCTCGACGAAGAGGACGGCGGCGGAGCTCCTGGACACGACGAGACGGAGCACGGGCGGCGGGGAGCGCGGCTACGATGATGGAGCGGCGGTGGTGGCATCGGCCATGGCTGGGGAGCGCGAGGGGGAGGAGCTGGAGAGGAGAGGAGGTGTCTGGGGGGTTCGGGGGAGAGAGGGGGATCGATCCCCGTCATGACGTGATGAGGGAAGCGGCGAGGCGGCGACCAGGTGTGTGGCACCCATGTGGTGCTCGCCGCCGAGCACCTTGCCTGACTGCCTGGCCAAGCCAAGCAGCTTGCTAGCGCGGCAGATGGGCTGGGTCGGCAGGTGGGCCAGTTAGTAGGCGCCAGGTAAGTTTTCTTTCTGTTTTTCTTTTTCTATTTTTCTGCAACTTTGTTGAATTTTTAAAAATACTTAAACAGTTCCAAAATTCACCAAACTGCTCCTGGTGCATAGTTGGAATATTTCCAACATGAAACATTTTAGGTTGGGAATATTTGAGCATTTGAACTATTTTATATAATTTTAAATGCCCAAATTCAAATACTTATGGTTTAATTCAAAGAACCTAAGATGACCTAGGAAATTGTGCATCACTTTTGGCAGAGATTCTGAACCAAGACAAAAATGATGGACATTTTAGAAGGGCATTTCAGGTTCATTGAAAAAGTTTTTATGTAAACCCTAGTTGGTTTCAGAGGGGGCTGGGGGTTTTGTCATCCCCATTTCAGGTTTCTGTTGAAAAATAAACATGATGCAACACTCTAATGCATGAACTAGCTAGGGTGTGACAACTCACCCCCACTCAAAAGAATCTCGTCCCGAGATTTAGGTTCCTCCGGAAAGAAGGCGGGATACTCGAGTCGAAGACGATCCTCCCTTTCCCGTGTTGCTTCCTTCTCAGAATGGTGCGACCATTGAACCTTGAGAAACTTGATATTATGACGTCGAGTGGTACGCTCGGCTTGATCGAGGATACGAATGGGGTACTCTCGATATGTGAGATTATCTTGGAGATCAAGCGTTTCGTGGTCCACTCCACGGATAGGATCCGAGAAGCAACGCCTGAGTTGAGAAACGTGGAAGACATCATGGACTCTGGAGAGATGCGGAGGTAGTTCCAATTGGTAGGCAACTTCTCCTCGTTTAGCAATAATGCGAAAAGGTCCAATGTAACGAGGAGCCAATTTGCCTTTGATACCGAAACGATGGGTTCCCCTCAGAGGAGTAACCCGAAGGTAAGCCTTCTCGTCAACCTCAAACGTCATAGCCTTATGTTTTCGGTCATATTGACTCTTTTGACGAGATTGGGCTGTTTTCAACTTTTCACGAACGATGTGAACTTGATCTTCTGCTTCTTGGATCATATCCGGGCCAAAGAATTGTCTTTCCCCGGTTTCTAACCAGTTAAGGGGCGTTCGACACCGTCGTCCATAGAGAACTTCAAAAGGGGCTTTACCCAAGCTAGACTGATAGCTATTGTTATCAGCGAATTCGGCAAATGGAAGGCATTTCTCCCAATCCATTCCGAATGAGATAACAGAAGCTCGAAGCATGTCTTTTAGAATCTGGTTGACGCGTTCCACTTGACCACTTGATTGAGGGTGGAAGGCGGTGCTAAAAGAAAGGCGGGTTCCCATAGCATTTTGGAAACTTTCCCAAAATCGAGAGGTGAAGAGGCTTCCTCGATCTGAATTAATTTCCAGTGGAACACCATGGAGGGACACTATTCGGGAGATGTATAAGTCTGCTAATTGACTAGCGGTTATACTCTCACGAACAGGTAAGAAATGGGCTACTTTGGAAAGACGATCGATAACGACGAAGATAGCATTATTCCCTCTCTTGGTCCTGGGGAAACCGGTAATGAAATCCATCCCAATTTTATCCCATTTCCATTCAGGAATAGCTAGGGGTTGAAGGGTGCCAGCAGGCCGTTGATGCTCTGCTTTTACACGACGGCAGACGTCGCAACTAGCAATATACTGAGCAATTTCTCTCTTCATCCTAGTCCACCAGAACCTCTGGCGTAGGTCCTGATACATCTTAGTGCTACCGGGATGAATGGTGAGAGGAGATTCATGAGCTTCCTTAAGGATCAATCGCCTCAGGTTTCGTACCTTGGGAACCACTAGACGATTCCCGAAGTATACAACTCCTTGATCATCAATGGAGAAAATATTCGCAACTCCTTTCTTGATGTTTCTCTTGATGCGGGAAATTCCCGGATCTACCTTCTGTGCTTTGATGATCTGATCCGTAAGGGTAGGTTTCGCCACCAAGGTGGAAAGGAATCCTTGAGGAACAATGTGGAGATTAAGCTTCCGAAATTCCTCATGGAGAAGTGGTTGACTTTGTTGCAACATCAGGTTGTTGCAATAAGATTTACGACTTAGCGCATCAGCCATAACGTTGGCTTTTCCTGGGGTGTAAGTTATCCCTAAGTCGAAATCTGTGATCAACTCGACCCAACATCTTTGCCTGAGATTCAAGTCCGGTTGGGTGAATATGTACTTCAGACTTTGGTGATCAGTGTAAATTTCGCAATGATTACCGAGGAGGTAATGTCGCCATGTTTTGAGTGCATGGACTACAGCTGCAAGCTCTAGATCATGAGTGGGGTAGTTTTCCTCATGTGGGTGTAATTGCCGTGAAGCGTAAGCGATTACGTGTCGATCTTGCATGAGAATACAGCCTAGTCCTTGTCGCGAGGCGTCGCAGTAGATAACAAAGTCCTTGGAAAAATTCGGTGGTACCAGTACAGGAGCAGAAGTTAGACGTCTTTTCAGTTCCTGAAAACTGTGCTCACATTGTGGAGTCCACTCGAACTTTTTATCTTTCTTAAGGAGTTCAGTTAGAGGTTTAGCAACCTTGGAGAAATTCTCGACAAAGCGACGGCAATAGCTCGCTAGGCCAAGGAAACTCCGAACTTGCTTGACCGATTCAGGTGGAGTCCAATTAAGGACGGCTTGAACTCGCTCGGGGTTAACAGCAATACCTTTACCAGAAATTACATGTCCTAGATAGGTCACTTCCGACAACCAAAATTCACATTTAGAAAATTTGGCATAAGGCGATGCTCTCGAAGTTTCTTCAACACTAGCCTTAGATGTTCGGCATGTTCTTCCTCGTTCTTGGAGTAGATGAGTATATCATCGAGGTAAAGCACGATGAATTTATCCAAATACTCCATGAAGATTGAGTTCATTAACCGAGAGAAGGTGGCTGGAGCGTTGGTTAAACCGAAGGACATGACGGTGTACTCGTATTGGCCATAACGAGTAACAAAGGCCGTTTTCGGAATGTCCCCATTCCTGATTTTGATTTGATGGTAGCCCAACCTCAAATCCATTTTGGAGAAGACTGAGGATCCAGCGAGCTGATCATACAGGTCGTTGATCCTGGGGAGCGGAGACTTGTTCTTAATTGTGACCAAGTTGACAGGTCGATAATCTACAACCATCCGGTCCATACCATCCTTCTTCTTGACGAAGAGGACGGGGCAAGCCCAAGGAGATGAACTAGGTCGGATGAAACCCTTTTTCAAGGACTCATCGAGTTGTTTCTTAAGCTCGGCTAGTTCAAAAGGTGCCATCTTGTAGGGTCTTCTGGAAATTGGGACAGTTCCTGGAATGAGATCTATCACAAATTCGACATCTTTGTCAGGTGGGAGCCTGGCAGTTCTTCTGGAAAGACATCCGGGAAGTCACGGACTACCGGAACGTCTTCAAGGTCTGGCAAAGGGCTGGCATTAAGAGAATACAGTTGTTGTTTAGTTACTCGGGTCAAGACATTGACTATCTTTACCGAAGGGTGTGTGAGTTGAACAGTCCTAGAGAAGCAATCGATCTTGGCATGATGGGCTGACATCCAATTCATACCCAAGATGATATTAATATCCAAAGATTTGAGAGCTATCAAAGATGCAAGAAAAACAAGTCTGTCGACTTGGATTTCATTTCCATGGCTTACGCTAGAGGTTTGCCATTTGGATCCTGGGGTTTGAATTACCATGGGGGTAGGCATCTCACAGAATGTGGTGTTATGCAATCGAGCATAACTCTCGGATATAAATGAATGAGATGGTCCAGTATCAAAAAGAACAGATGCTGGGTGGCAGTTAACAAGGAGCGTACCGAGAACGACGTTGGGGTCTTCTTGAGCCTCTTCCGCAGAGACACAATTCACATGGCCACGTGCAGTGGTGGCCGGCTTGGCGTAGAACACTTTCCCTGTCGGCTTGCCACGGCCAACAGTTTTTGCAGACTGGTTGGGGTTGGTTTGGGGACACTCGCGCATATAGTGGCCTGACTCCCCACACTTGAAGCACGTCACGGCGCTGGTGCGTGGAGGAGCATTGTTGGTTGGACCACCATAGGGCTTGGCTGGTGCATACTGTTGAGCTGGGCGAGGCGCCTGATAGGATGGCCTCGCTGTAAACCTGGGTGGCAGGGCAGTGTTAGGCACCCACACCCGGCGCTTCTGTGGTCCAGCACCGGATGAGGAACCCAAGTCACGGCCATCCTTGCGTGTTGCGTCGAAATCAGTCTGACCCGTCTCAGCACTGATGGCTTTATTCACAAGCTTCTGAAAAGAGGTACACTCATGCAGACGGAGATCACGACGAAGCTCAGGACTAAGTCCCTTACGGAACCTTGCCTGCTTCTTGGCATCGGTAGAAACTTCCTCAGTTGCATATCGTGCAAGATTACCGAACTCCCTGATGTAAGCGTCAACAGAGAGTCGACCTTGAGTGAAACTGCAGAACTCCTCACGTTTACGGTCCATGAGACCCTCCGGAATGTGATGTTCACGGAAAGCCTCGCTGAATTCAGCCCAAGTAGTGACGTGGCCCGCTGGGCGCATAGCTTCATAGTTCTCCCACCAGAGACTGGCGGGGCCTTCGAGATGATATGCAGCAAAGGTGACCCTATCAGCCTCAGCTACGAGTGCAGAACGCAGTTTGTGAGTAATACTGCGAAGCCAGTCGTCGGCGTCGAGAGGCTCGACGGAGTGGTGGAAGGTAGGTGAATGTAACTTGATGAAATCACTGAGTGACACTAAGTTATTCCTCTGATGGTGTGCTGTGTTCTGTTCGATACGCTCCAACAAACGGTTGGTCTCCCGCTTGTTTCTCTCGGCTTCCAGCATAACTTCGGCCAGAGAAGGAGGGTGAGGCAGGTTTGTTTCCCCAATTCTGCTGCCTTCGGCCTGCTCTGGGGGAGCAGGGTTGTTGCGGGTGTTGACCATCCTAGGAAAACAAGACAATGGTTTAGTCCAAAATGATAAGATTCCGACATAGAATGTAGAATGTAATGGACAACTCAGAATGCAAGATGATCATCCGTATGACATGGTAGATACAGAAACTACTTCTTTTATTCCATCGTCATACACACCATGCAAGGTTTAGTACAAGACCAAACAAAGTACTACTATGGTGAAAAGAGGATTACATCTCATCGGAGGCATCCCAAGCTCCTATACATTATTTTTCCTACACCCCCGGAATTACTACACACTGAGTCATATTCCACAAGTCACGCAAGACAGTGGAAATACAACTATTACAATACTAGTGGAACTACTACTATCTCAGTCATCTCCGTAGTAGTTCTCATAGAAGTCTCCTCCATAGCCTGGAAGTTCAACGTGAGCATCCGGAAACAGACGGTCCTGAGGAGCCTGTGGACCAAAAGGGCTAGGGTGAGGTCTTGGACCAACAAACGGTGGCCTGCGGGGACCACGAGGTGGGGTGATGCCTCCTACATCACGCCAATCCATCATGTCTGGCAGAGCAGATCTAACAGGATACAGATCTCTCATATCCATGTATCCAGCTTGCACAGCCGGTGCAAACCGAGTCAAGGTGGCCCAATGATCAGCGCGGGTGTTGAAAAGCTCCATTCTCAAGGCCCGATTCTCTCGGTCCTTATCCTCGAGCAACTCGGCAGTGGTGCGAGTTAGTGAGTCCTCCTGGCTGGAGTCAGCATAGATAGCCCGGAGATAACCGTGCGCTCCAGGAAGTGAAGCTGGCATATACTGGAAGTCGGTGTTGCGAAGCAGGCCAGTCCTGACTCGCATGATGGTCATCATAGAATAAGCCGCATCTTGCACGGCCATCTCAATAGTAACACCGAGCCCATAGGAACAGTGGAGGGCCTCGGTAGAACCAGGATAAGAGGGAAATATCCGGACGGTGCAAAGATACTGGCTTTGATTAGAATCTCGAAACTGCTCTTCGACCGTGTATTCGGGATACCAACGGTAACCCGTCTCGATCATCACTCGGACTAACATAGCCATATGACCGGTCACACCAATGCATCGGGTCAGGCGAACCACTTGATTTTGGTCACGAGTGGCCATCTGAAAGCACAACCATAATGCAAGGCATTAGAATTTCTAGCAAAATTTCGACAGCATAACGGCTGTAAATGCTCAAGAGGGGTTTTGAGACATTTATCAAAGAATTGCATAGCCACTCAACAACATCATATCAAGGTTCTGGGTCCAACTTAACAACATAACAGGGTAGTAGAACTGAACTAGGCTTGTAGTCATCAAACCTATAAGGTACTACTGATTAGTAACACGTGAACCTGATAGAGAGAAGAGATCCTAATCCTTAACCCCTGGTAGAAGAATGGACTGACTCAGATCAGAATGCCATGAGGTAAAGAAGTAAAAAGAGCCTTACGTACCATCCCACAATCAATTCCCCTACATATAACTAAAGCATTTCTAGACTCAACATCGACCAGTTTGGCTTGGAGAACCTACAGGCAGTCCGGCTCTAATGCCAACGCTGTCAGGACCCTGACTCAATGTCACGTCGATCTAGCCTGTAACACCTCATATCACTTTGCGGCCTCACGCACGGTATCCCCACGGGTGTCACCTTGCCTTTGCCCGGGACCGTTTGCGCCTTTTGGCTCACGTATATGATAGTGTCGCTAGCATCCATATGATAAGGAGCCCGGGCTGACAAGACTAGTCGTAAACCCAAAGTGGCATAGACTTACAGGGACAGGCATCCATGACCCAGCATCGAACGTGTCGGTCATCAGCAAGTGTGTCCGGGCTGTAGCACTGGGCTAGCAGGACTCCGGTAAACCGGGCTGTAGCGGGCTAACAGGACTCCGGTACTCAATGCATGACATTTCCCCGAAGGGACAGACACAGGAACGAAGAAGGACACATGCCGGCCAGCCTAAGTGTTCCGGAGCAGTAGCAAGCTACCATGGCTCAGTGGAAACACTAGGAGACATTTCCCGGTAAGAGAGGCTACTAAAGATAAACAACTAGATAGTCAGATCCCACACATACCAAGCATTTCAATCATACACACAATATGCTCGATATGCACAAATACAACAAGGCATCACAACATGACTCTACGACACAAGTACTTTATTTAAAGGCTCAGAGAGCCATACATAACATACACACAAGTACGGGTCACACGACCCACATTCAAGTCATACAAGCATACAAGTCGACAGCGGAAGTAACTTGTCTGGGTACAGACAACTAGTAAAATAAAAGAGGCTTGGGTGAGCCTAACTATACTACATGGTCCTTCACGTGCTCAGGATCACCACCTGGGCCTTAGCCTACCCATCGATGTCAACGTCTACGAAGAACCCGTCGGAAGGGGTTGTAGCATCTTCTGAAATTATAAATTAAAGCAACATGAGTACAAAGGTACTCAGCAAGACTTACATCAGATCCTACATACATGCTCATTATCAAGAAGGGTTGGTGGAGTTATTGCAGCAAGCCAGCTTTGACTCTTGGCTAAGCTACCCTACGAGACTCCAACTTGAAATGGTTTTGCGCACACGAGTCCACTACTCACCACTTCAATACACTACCGAGGATCCACCTCCGTCTTCCTACGGAAGAGCCATCCTCGGCAGTCACGCTTATCTTGAGGCTTTTAGTAGTTTCCATTTACTTGTCTATGAACTGTATAGGCAACCAAGTAGTCCTTTACCGCAGACGCGGCTATTCGAATAGATTAGATTAACCCTGCAGGGGTGTACTTCTTCATATACGCTCTCACCACTTACCGTCGTTTACACGACATGTACTCGGCAACCTTCAAGCGGAAGCCCAACGTGGGTGTCGGCCACGACCTACCTAATCACCTAAGTCTCTAGTCCAGGTTTATCGCCTATTCGGGTTCCATCCATGAGGAGATCCGGCCGGGGTTTCGCTCACAGCCCCAAACGATGTGAATA
Source organism: Triticum dicoccoides (assembly GCF_002162155.2). Taxonomy (NCBI): domain Eukaryota; kingdom Viridiplantae; phylum Streptophyta; class Magnoliopsida; order Poales; family Poaceae; genus Triticum; species Triticum dicoccoides. The sequence continues at coordinate 95,722,969 of NC_041383.1, forward strand.
GGGTTCCCGAGATGCCTAACGGGCAACCGGTACACAGTGCCACGTACCTACCGCATCACAGCCCACCCCTACGGTCAGCGTTGTCCACGGCCTCCAGTAGGCTACAACCACCAGAAACTACTTGCAACTCCTGGATAGAGGACTAGGGTGAATAAGAAGTCGAGAGGGTCCATTGGTTTCAGGCCCAATGCATGGTAGTAGCTGAATCTTAAATCACACATACAGATCTCAGTGCTTAAGTACGGTTTCAATGAAACAACCCACCATGTACTCCTACATGGCCTCTCATCGATACCTTTACCAAATCGTGTTCAACACATTACTCTCATACCGACACGAGTATTTCACTCCAGCCCATCACCCAGATGAACCAGACCTGACACAACTCTAAGCATAGCAGGCATAGAAAGGTAGGAACAACACACATACTTGGCTCAATCAACTCCTACACATGCTAGTGGGTTTCATCTAGTTACTGTGGCAATGACAGGTCATGCAGAGGAAAAGGGTTCAACTACCGCAGCACACAGCAGTTTGAATCACGTTGTCTTAATGCAGTAAAAGAGAGCAGAAGCGAGAACATGGGATTGTATCGATATGATCAAATGGTTGGTTGCTTGCCTGATGGGTCGGTGCATTGGTATTGCTCTTCGTTGGGGTAATCACGGTACTCCTCGGGGCAGAACCTGCCGCAGAGAACACCGATACACAAACATCACCAAACAATATGCAACAATATGATGCATGCATGAGACATGGCAAATATGAGTGTGTTGGGCTAATGCAACTAAGACCAGATGGGTTTGAACCATTTCGAACCAAAGATTCAATTTCCAAACACATTTGTGATCTTAAATAGTGTTTTATCATGTTTTGCACTAAACAGCAAGTTAACTTGTTTAAACATGCATGAAAACAGTACAGATGGATAGATTGGATTTTTCTGATCATTTTTCATATATAATTTGTTTGATTTGGAGCTATGGTTGAATTTATATGAATTTTTGAAGCATGAACTAAATTCTGGAATTTCTTGAATAAAAATAAATCCAGGAATTAATTTACTGCGTCAGCAATGCGTCAGGACGACGTCATAGTCAACGGAGACGTCCAGGTCAAACTTGACTGTGGGTCTAGGGTGTCAGTGCAATTAGTTTAGCTAAAAATTAATTAAAACTAATTCGGATTAGTTAACAGGGTTGGGCCCCACCTGTCATTGACTCAACGGAGTCAACCAGGGCCCACCCGTGGTCAAAGTCAAAGTCAGCTGCACCGGCGTTTAGCCGCCGGCGAGCCCGACGCGGCGGCGGAAGTGGTTTTGGCCGTTCCGGCCACCAAATGGGACGCGGAAGGCATCAACGTGGAGCTGGGGACAAACCGCGGCTCTTGGTGGAGTCAGTTGGGGTCGGGGTTGCCGGAGTTGGCGCCGGTGACGACCTAAGAGGCCGCCAGAGTTCGGGTGGAGGCGAACTCGCGCTAGGGTGTGCGGTGAGGTGCGGGGAGTGCATGGTTGGACCCAACGCAGCGTGGTGAGTGCGATGGACACCGAGAGGTGGCCGGAGGATGGCCGGGAGCACGTTGGCGACGAGATCCGCGGCGGTGCATGCGGGTGATCTTCGTGCAGTTGCTACACAGCTCGGGGGCGAGAGAAGAAGGGTAGGAGGGGTAGCTAGGCTCACAGAGCACTCGTAGAGGCAACCGGCGAGGTCGGGGACGAACTGGTGCGGCGACGGCGTTGAAAGGGATCTCCGGCGACGGTGTACTCGGGCGAGGTCGGTGCGGTGGACTCCGGCCACACGAGCACGCGGGGCTCGGTTAGCTCGACGAAGAGGACGGCAGCGGAGCTCCTGGACACGACAAGACGGAGCACGGGCGGCGGGGAGCGCGGCTACGATGATGGAGCGGCGGCGGTGGCGTCGGCCATGGCTGGGGAGCGCAAGGGGGAGGAGCTGGAGAGGACAGGAGGTGTCTGGGGGGTTCGGGGGAGAGAGGGGGATCGATCCCCGTCGTGGCGTGATAAGGAAAGCGGCGAGGCGGCGACCAGGTGCGTGGCACCCATGCGGTGCTCGCCGCCGAGCACCTTGCCTGCCTGCCTGGCCGAGCCAAGCAGCTCGCTGGCGCGGCAGCTGGGCTGGGCCGGCAGGTGAGCCGGTTAGTAGGCGCCAGGTAAGTTTTCTTTCTGTTTTTCTTTTTCTATTTTTCTGCAACTTTGTTGAATTTTTAAAAATACTTAAACAGTTCCAAAATTCACCAAACTGCTCCTGGTCCATAGTTGGAATATTTCCAACATGAAACATTTTAGGTTGGGAATATTTGAGCATTTGAAATATTTTATATAATTTTAAATGCCCAAATTCAAATACTTATGGTTTAATTCAAAGACCCTAAGATGACCTAGGAAATTGTGCATCACTTTTGGCAGAGGTTCTGAACCAAGACAAAAATGATGGACATTTTAGAAGGGCATTTCAGGTTCATTGAAAAAGTTTTTTGGTAAACCCTAGTTGGTTTCAAAGGGGGTTGGGGGTTCTGTCATCCCCATTTCAGGTTTCTGTTGAAAAATAAACATGATGCAACACTCTAATGCATGAACTAGCTAGGGTGTGACACCCGCCGCCCGAGGTGCCTCAATTTCCGCGCCGCCGGTTTTCTCAAAAAACCGTTCCGTTTTTCCGTTGGTTTTTCGCCGTTTTTTTATTATTTCCGTTTTTTAGATCATTTTTTTTCGGTTTGGTTAAATAGCAAGCGTTCGCTCGTTCGTTCGTTTTAACGAACGTGTTCGTCGATTAGATCCAATTAACGATCGTTCGTTCGTTAAGCTGTTCGTTGTTTTTCTTTTTCTTGGATTTATTCCGTGATTTTTCTGATCGCGATTTCTGATCCGATTTTCGTTTTAGTATAACCTTTCGCTCGTTTACCGGAATCAGGTGATTCAAGCGCGTGGAGTTTTGTCTCAAAACCCTCTTCCCGAATAACCAACTTAAACAAGTTTTTGCCTCTGTAAAATTTGACTTAGATCCAGATTAGTAAAATGGAGCTGTTTTCTTTCGCTGTTTGACTTCCGTTGCTTCGTTTGATTGGATTCTTTTTGCACACCGGAGTTCTTAAGTTGAACTTTCTGGTTAGATCTTTTATTTGAGTTTTACCTGTGCATTAGATGAGTACTTATTGTATGCTTGTTTTTTTGTCTGCGATAGAATACCCAGAGTGCGCCGCCTGTTACTTCGAGTCTCTAGGTTTCGCGGATCCTCAGCAAGGCAAGTAACACTTTGATCATACCTTTTCTCATACCCACTTTTTATGCATTAGATCAATCCTCAAACGTTGCATGTTTAGGACCTAATTAAATTGTGGGTTTTGGGAAGTAGTTGAGGTAGTACCTATTACTTCTTTTATTTTCAAACCTTTGGGAGTTACTTCTACGTTTGTTTATTATGCCATGCTATGCTAGTAGACGTGGATTGGGTGAGTGTATCCATGACAGATGCGAGTTTGTTAATTAATGGTTTACTTAAGGTGGCAACTTAAACACACATCTGGGTGGATTAAGGTACCTGGTTTCCAGGATTTGCCTGTTTTTTCTTCGGACCGCCACCCAGGCTCAAAGGGATCATAAGATTATTCATGCTAGAAACTTCTGTGTGCAGGCACATGCTACTATGGGCTCTAGCATAGTTGACTAAGTCGTGCGAACTCTTATAGTGGTAGACTAGCTGATGTAGGGGATGTAGGTTGGTACGGTCTACCCGTTCCTAAGGTGCAAGCGCTTCTGAAAGACTATGTCTCGGTCATCCGTTTCTCAAACACCATGTAGTGCGAGAATCCAAAAGGAGGAGATCAAGTCATGTGGGGAAAAGTGCGCAAACCTCTGCAGAGTGTAACAAACTAATCATGGTTAGCCGTGTCCCCGGTTATGGACATCTTGAGTATCTAGTACTTGGATATCATGTGAATCTCGTCATGTTACTCTAATTAATATTGTTGGGTTGTTAATGATTACTTTTAATTGGGATTGAGAATGTTGTCAACCATTCTCAATGTTTAACAACCACCATGATAGTTAAATAAATTTATTACTTTGCAGTAGGAAAAAAATTGGCTTTACGCAAAACTGTAACCACAGAGCTTTCCACCAGCCAAATATGCATGTAGTATAGCTTATTCCATTATTATTCTCTATGTGTTAGATTGCCAGCATATTCCATGTGCTGACCCATTTTCGGGCTGCAACGTTTCATGTTGCAGACTTTTCAGACGACGAGTAAGGTGCTTAGGTCGTGGTTCTATACTCAGTGATGCCGTTGGAGTTGATGGACTTGCTTATTCTTCCAAGCCTTCCGATGTTATCGTTATTAGATGGCCTTAAGCCATATTTATTTTAATAAGTTCTCTCATGAGACATTCGATGTAATAAGTGTGTGATTGCTACTCTGTTATAAATCCTTCAAGTACTGTGTGGTGTCAGCATTACTAATCCAGGGATGACACTTGAACACAGAGATCAGACTGTTTGAGGTCTGGTTGCTACAAAGATGGTATCAGAGCACACGCTGACTGTAGGACACGGCCACTAAGCTAAAGCCCTAGATCACTAATGTTTCTTCTCATTTTTGACTCCTCGTCTTTTCTATTCTTTAGGATGGCGGATGCAAGGAACAAGTTCACACAACCGGATGAGGACACACCTTTTGGATGTCACCTGAAGGAAGTCACTAGATACCTGAACATAGGAGTACCAAGCTTCACCGGGACCTTCAACGCCACTTTACCCGAAGAGGAGCGCTGGATGATTCAAGTCCACATTCCAGGGAGGACATTTGCACCAGTCACGGAGCCCATAGAGTTTTCCTTTGATGCACCAACATGGAGCCTAGGAAAGAGCATGGCAGCCCACGTCACCACGTCGCCAATCTTCGGAACGTCATCGAGCTCAAGCACTACAACACCATCAAGATGAAGCTGGTCGCGATGCGTACACCTACAAGTCCCAAAAAGCTCTACATCAAGCTACGGCCAAACTTCATGAGCACAAGAGAAGACCGCGAGACAAGCACCACCGAGACGGAGCTACAACTACTACAACCACTTCGGCATCTTCGCCAAGTGTCATCAAGGCATCTTCGCCTTTGGACGTATGGCTTCTTTGCCTACCTCCGAGGAGTATGCCTACTTCGGCCTTCCTCCACGGCGACGGTGACGAGATGATCGAGCATGGGATTTTCCCTTCGGTCATGGAGGAGAGCGATGATGTGCCATCTTCGGCCTTCATCCATGGCGACGACGACAAGATGGTTGAGCATGGGATTTTCCCTTCGACCACGGCGACGTATGATGACTTGAGTGACTTGTGCCACCATATTGAGAGTGAGAGTGACCTCACCACTAGCCTCATATATGACGAGTTGCCCCAATTCCCATGTGAGGAGAGCCACCAATACCACCACTTGAGTGATTTGAGTGACTCCACCATATGTGACATTGAGTGCACCTACCTTGAGGGAGTGAGTGAGCCACCACCACATAGAGAGTGTGAGGTAGTTGATAGGGCATGTGAGGCCATTTCGATTTCTAACAACTTAACCTCTACCTCTTTTGTATCTTCTCATTTGGTGCTAGGTCCCATTTATGATGACGGGCCGATCCTCGACGACTTCGTCCTTCCTTTGGACACGACGATGGCCATGGTGGACTATGATGCACCTCCCACATGGTTCCATCACGATGATGACGTTGGCCACGCTTTGGTCTTTCCCACCTCACCTACACCACTTGAGTGGAACGAGAAAGGTAACATAGGTGAAGGTGATGCTCTTGTCCCACTAGTGGACATCCTTGGTATTGATTGCTTGCATGATGTTGATCCACCTATTGGCATGCTTCATTCTAGTTCGACTTCCCCATGCGATGATTTACCCATTTATGATGAGTTTGATGATTGCCACGTGGAGTCTATTAGTTGTGATGCAATGTTACATAGGATTTCTTGTGATAATTCTCTTGGTCACATCATGTTTGACAATCCTCTTGACTTGTCATATGCTATGCATGAGATCAACAATATGTCATATTTGCAATCTCATCTTAGTGACTATGCATATGCCATCAACATAAACCCAATTTGCACATATGGCATAGATGAAAAGCCCATGGTTATTGGCATTTGGTTTTCTTGTGATGATATTGATATGCTTCATTTGCATCATTTATCTCATATGCCATGACATGACCACCTAGCTTCGGATATGCATTGTTGTGGATGTTCTCCATTTTCTCCATATGATGTTTCCACTATTGCTCATGAGGAGACCCCCATAGTTTCCTCATCCATATTAGGAGATTTTGATTCATCCTATCCATTGCATGATCCCAATAATTGTGTGCACCATATGCTCCCCATGAAAAAACATGCTAGTGATATGCCATATACTTGCATTCTCAATTTGTGTCTCCATTGTGTCATACATAACAACTATTCTTTCATGATGGATGACATGTTCTTATACCATGCATCAAATTTCTTTGAGTGATGCTTATCTTGTACTAACTCACACGTGCACATACACATCATGATGGATAATGTGTACATTTACCACGAACACAATTTCTTTGGTTTGTGTCTCTTTTGTGTAGGTACCCATGAATACTTGTCCACCTCGCAATCCCACGAGTTGACAAAACGAGCTCTAGAGAGCAACGATGACTTGGGATCCGTTGGAGTGGCTTTCCCACCGCTCTCTTCACGCAAGGACTTCACGAATTTCTTTTACATGGCTCTCACTTGGTTATGGGTTATTTACCACTTCTCACTTTATGCCCATATTGCCATGTTCACTTTGCATGCTATGCTCATTCCTATGCCTTTGCCATGCATTTGTGACCCATGCTTTGCATTACACATGATGATTGATTCTACTACGTGCATAGAATTTGCAAACATGGTGGAGATGTTGCTTGTTCTTGCATTGTTTCCTTTGTGATCCATTCCTATGATGATATCTTGCTTTGCAATCATGCTTGCGGTATGTCATGTGCATTGCCTATATCTCTTATTTGCTCACATGCCATGATTGCCATGATTTCCTCTAGTGTGTTGCATCTTCGCTCCACTAGTTTGCACGACTTGATTTCTATGCTTTCTCTTGTTGCATCCACTTCTTGGATTACTTGCTACTATCACATGTTTGGTTGCAACAATGTCATTCCTTCACATATGCCATGTCCCATTGATTGCTACATGCTTGCCTTGGTTGCCTCACACATGATGAACAATTGCTCTTGCTATCGTGTTGAGTGCCACTCGATTTTCACTACACCCTATGCACATTATGCTTGGATTGTCTTACACTTGACCCATGTGTTTAGACATTGCCTTTAATTTGGTGTTGTGAATGATTCTTATGCCTACCATAGACCGTTCATTGAGAGTCTTATGCATGCTTGCTATGACATTGAGGTAGATGCTTGTTCACTTGTCCCACATATTAGCACCTTTACCTCACCCTTGCATGATTGTTTCCATGATGCTTCTCCATATGATAAATTTATGTGCTTACATGCTATGCCACACTCCCTTGTCAAACCATATGCTATGCTTGATGACAACACTTGTTGGGTGAATCACCTCTTGAATGTTTGGTTTTGCTTTAATGCCAACCATATTTGTTTTTCCAAGTGCTTGTTATCTTTGCTCCTTTTGAAGGAATTACAAGATAGTGCGACATTGGAGAGTGACCATTTCGAGCTTCAACATGACAAGTGCTTGGTGGTTCTCCACTTCTACACGGCAACGCCTTCTCTTCCCCATGGTGATGAAGATCACGATCCGTGGATGGATCTCTCCCAAGGGGGGGGGAGATGATGCAGAGCATCCCTCGACCATCCCCATGGATGTCACACCGCCATTGCAAGCATGGAGAGGACCTACGACGAGAGCTCACGCACGCTTCCTCTTTGACTTTCATTCGGATTCACATGAGAGTCGGGTTCTACCTCAAATGGATACATTGTGCATTCTCAGGTACTTGGAGATCGTCACGAGGAAGCATGGAGGGAAACACCAAGTTCACCCGGAGACGCACGGAGGAAGGAGAAGCAAGAGGAGAGAAGACCAAGGAGAAGGAAGAGGAGAGAAGACCGAGGAGAAGAAGAGGCCGCAGCCCCTGGACTCCTCGGGTGCCCGGCTGCCAAGGCCCTGGGTGCCCGGCCACAGCCTGGGCGGCGCCCCAGCCGGCCCTGGGTGCCCGGTCCTAAGGCCTCGGGTACCCAGCCTATCACTTGGGCCTCGCCAGCCCACCCCGGGTGCCCGGCCAACTGGCCCCGGGTGCCTGGCCTGCCCTGGGCCATCTCCGGCGCCACCCCCGGGTGCCCGGGACTTGGGCCCCCGGGTGCCCGGCCGCCTCGCCCGGCCCTCTCCAGTGCCACCCCGGGTGCCTGGGACTTGGGCCCCCGGGTTCCCAGCCACATGCCAGCCGGCCCCTGAGCCGCCCGGGTGCCCGGCCGAAGTTGCCCGGGTGCCCGGCCCCCTTCGCCCAGCCACACGTTGATGGCCTTTTTGGCCTTGTACCCCTCTCTTCTTGCATTGTGTCGCCCCTAGACTATATAAGGACACCTCCTAGGTCATTTGGAAGGATAGCAAAGTATTTGATAGACATTTGTGAGCTTTGCTCCATGGATCCACTCCCCTAGGAGATCAAGACCTCCTCTTGGAGTGACCAAACATCAAGACCACCTCCATGGGGAAGGATCCCCATCATAGGATCATCAAGCCCTCATCTCCTTCATAGGATTTGGGATGAACTCTACCATGTATCTTATTTCCCTTTGATTGTTCATGTACCTTGTGGATCTTGTGTGTTTGTTGGTCTAGTGGATGTGTGATTTGGACTTGTTCTTGAGTGTTCCTCTTGTTTTCCCTCTTGTGTTCATCTTGTTCTCGGGGATTCCCCCTCCAATTCGTGAAAGATCTTCACTTAGGGTTCCACCCTACAACACAAGGGCTGTGCAAACGGCACGGATGTATTACCTGCGCCCGTATTTATGAGAATCCCGCAATAAGGGGACACGATCTCTGCTTTGACAAGACGTGCCAATGGAAACCGCATCTCGAAACTCGGAACGGCGGACAAAAACGGTTTGAAATGATGACCGGGCAGGTGTGATGTCATCTTGCAAAAAAGTTGTCAGCGCATGGGACTCGTGAAATATTATATTCTCTACGGTTGTGTGTGTGGTACTTGTGTTGCAGATCCGGACACGTTCGTTGCGTCCGAAGACTATCCTGGAGTATTCGGAAAGGGGAACCCGCCTTGCAATGCCGAAGACAATCTGTGCGCCGGACACCTTGTCATTGAAGCCTGGTTCAGGGGCTACTGAGGGAGTCCTGGACTAAGGGGTCCTCGGGCGTCCAGCCTGTTAGCCATGGGCCGGACTGTTGGGCTGCAAAGATGCGAAGATTGAAGACTCTACCCGTGTCCGGATGGGACTCTCCTTGGCGTGGAAGGCAAGCTTCGCGATCAAATATGAAGATTCCTTTCTTTGTAACCGACTCTGTACAAACCTAGTCCCCTCCGTGTCTATATAAACCGGAGGGTTTAGTCCGGAAACAGATATATATATATATATATAATCATACAGGTTAGACTTCTACGGTCTTAGCCATTACGATCTCGTGGTAGATCAACTCTTGTAATACTCATATTCATCAAGATCAAACAAGCAGGAAGTAGGGTATTACCTCCATAGAGAGGGCCCCAAACCTGGGTAAACATTGTGTCCCCTGTCTCCTGTTACCATCGGCCTTAGACGCACAGTTCGGGACCCCCTACCCGAGATCCGCCGGTTTTGACACCGACATTGGTGCTCTCATGGAGAGTTCCACTGTGCCGTCCCCAAAAGGTTTGATGGCTCCTTCAATCATCCACAACAATGCTGTCCAAGGAGAAGTTCATTGGTGCATACCTACAAATATGTCTAAAAATTTCCTCTAGTACTAATTAATGATTATTCTAGATTCATTTGGGTATTTTTGGGATGATAAAGGTAAACCCAAGGCACATTCAAGACTTTTGTAAGAAAAGGTCAAAGCCATATTTAGGTCAAGATCAAGAAAGTGTGAAGTGATAACGGGACAAAGTTCAAGATCACCAATATTGATGTCTTCCTCGATGAAAAAGGGATCAACCACACGCTTTCCACCACCTATACCACTCCACAAAATGGAGTTATGGAGAGGGAAATGAAACATTTATCATGATGGCCCACTATGCTTGACGAGTACAAGACGCACGGGTGCTTTTGTGCAGATGCCGTTAACACCATATGCACCACCATCAATCAACCATACCTCCATGAGGTCCTCAAGAAGGTGGTATATGAAATTCCCAGTAAAAAGCCCAAAGCAGAATATTTTAGAGTTTTTACGTCCTAATGGTATACTCTTGACAAGCACCATATAACTGGATTTTATCCTGAAGCTCACGAGGGATTTCTCCTTGTTTATGGCTCAACTCTCACGCACATCACGTATTCAACACAATCTTTAAAAAAAGGTTGAAGAAACTGTAGATGTGAAGTTTGAGTAGAAAAATAACCGCTATGCTTAGATCTAAAAGCGAATTTTTAGAAAGAGTGTTCTTGCTTTTTGCTTTCACCATAATGATGAAGATATTAAAATAATTGATGTTTCTTCTATTGATTCCTTGTTTAGTAATATTAAAATTGATGATAAGAGGACTGAAGAAGAGTCAACTTTACCTAGAAGGCATCCTTATAATTCCGAGGGTGAGCATCTTGTTGAAAATTTTGATAAAAGTGGGTTTGGAGAGGTAAAAACTTTAGCTAGCGATGTGCCCACTCTTTTGGATTACAAAGACTTCAATTATCATAATTGCTTCTTGATTGAATGTATTTCTTTGTTGCAATTCATGGTAAATTCACCCCATGCTTATGAACAAAATAAAGCTTTTACCAAACATATTGTAGAAGCGATGATGAAAGCTTTAGAAGAAAAGCTAGAATTCATGATTTCAATTCCTAAAAAATTACATGGTGAATGGGAACCCACTATTAAATCCAAGATAAAAAATTATGAGTGTTATGCTTTTTGTGATTTGGGTGCTAGTGTTTCCACAATTAGGAAACTCTATGTGATGTGCTTAGTTTTACCAATATTGAAGAATGCTCTCTTAACTTGCACTTGGCGGATTTTACTATTAAAAAGCCTTTGGAAAGAATTAATGATGTTCTTATTCTTCCAAATAGGAACTATGTACCCATATTTTTTTTTTGTTCTTGATATTGATTGCAATCCGTCTTGCCCTATAATACTTGGTAGACTGCTTTTACAAACTATAGCTACCATGATTGATATGAAAGAAGAGAATATTAAATTTCAGTTTCCATTAAGAAAGGGTATGGAACACTTCCCTAGAACTACATTTAAGCCACCATATGAATCAATCATGAAGGCACTCTGTGGAGCAAAAACTAAAGATGACAATACTTGAATCTATGCATTATGCCTAGCTAGGGGCATAAAACGATAGCACTTGTTGAGAGGCAACCCAATGAATAAAATATTTTTTCCCTTTTTCTTTCTGTTTTTGCATGTTGACACAATTATGCTACTATTATGATTCTGTTTTTATGTTTTAATTAGTGTTTGTGCCAAGTAAAGCCTTTAAGATCATGTTGGGTGATAGTTGACTTGATCTTGTTGGAAAATAAAAACCTTTGCGCCTAGTAGCAATTTTTTTAAAATCACTTCTGAAGTTTTTACACAATATTGATATACAAATTGCCTACATTCTCCTAATTTTTCAGAATTTTTGGAGTTACAGAAGTATGGTCAAATTGCAGATTACTACAGACTGTTCTGTTTTTGACAGATTCTGTTTTCGTTGCATTGTGTGCTTATTTTGATGAATCTATGGATTGTATCGGAGGGTATAAGCCATGGTGAAGTTAGAATACAGTAGGTATAATGCAATAATAAAATATGAATGGGTTTGCAATAGTACTTAAAGTGATGATTTGCTTTATTATATTGACGGATCTCACAAAGGTTTTTGTTAAGTTTTGTGTGATTGAAGTTTTCAAGTTTTTGGTGAGATCATGATGGATGAATGAAAGTGCAACTATCCCTAGGTGGTTTTGGTAATTCCTAACAACATATAGCTCATTGAGCTAACATCATTCCAAGATGAACATTTCAGGCAAAGCTCAATGAATGGCATGGCATGGATGAGAAAAGTGGATCCCTCAAAATGCTAAGGACAAAAGGATTGGCTCAAGCTCAAAAGCTCAAGACTCTACATTTTACATTTTAGTGATCCAAGATCACATTGAGTCTATAGGAAAAGCCAATACTATCAAGGAGGGATGAGGTGTTGCTTAATGAGTTTCTTGCTCCACAGTGCTTAGTGATATGCTCCAAAACCCTCAACTACTTTCTCACATCCACATATGACCTAAACCAAAAGTCAAACTCGGCCCTACCGATTCTTTGTATCCGGCGGCACCGAGCTCCAATACTGCCACGAACCCTAGGCAAATCGGTCTCACCGATAAGGATCTCGGTCTCATCGAGATGGGATTGTAATCTCTCTGTTTCCCTTCGTAACGTTTTGGTACCGCCGAGATGAGCGATCGGTCCCACCGAGATTGCAATGTAAACTCCCTGTTTCCTTTTCGTAACATTTCAGTCCCACCGAAATGAGCGAATCGGTCCCATCGAGTTTACCTGACCAACTCTCTGGTTAGCTTATTACCAAAATCGGTCTCACCGAGTTTGTGTAATCGGTCTCACCGAGATTACGTCGCCCTAACCCGAACCATATCGGTCCTACCGAGTTGCATGTCGGTCCCACCGAAAATCCTAACGGTCACTAGATTTGCTGAATTGGTCCGACCGAGTTTACCAATTCAGTCCCACCGAGTTTGGCAAGTTGTGTGTAACGGTTAGATTTTGTGTGGAGGCTATATATACCCCTCCACCTCCTCTTCATTCGTGGAGAGAGCCATCAGAACAAACCTACACTTACAACTTGCTATTTCTAAGAGAGAACCAGCTACTCATGTGTTGAGGCCAAGATATTCCATTCCTACCATATGAATCTTGATCTCTAGCCTTCTCCAAGTTGCTTTCCACTCAGATCTTCTTTCCACCAAATCCAAATCCTGTGAGAGAGAGTTGAGTGTTGGGGAGACTATCATTTGAAGCACAAGAGCAAGGAGTTCATCATCAACACACCATTTGTTACTTCTTGGAGAGTGGTGTCTCCTAGATTGGCTAGGTGTCACTTGGGAGCCTCCGACAAGATTGTGGAGTTGAACCAAGGAGTTTGTAAGGGCAAGGAGATCGCCTACTTTGTGAAGATCTACCGCTAGTAAGGCAAGTCCTTCGTGGGCGACGGCCATGGTGGGATAGACAAGGTTGCTTCTTCGTGGACCCTTCGTGGGTGGAGCCCTCCGTGGACTCGCGCAACCGTTACCCTTCGTGGGTTGAAGTCTCCATCAACGTGGATCTACGATAGCACCACCTATCGGAACCACGACAAAAACATACATGTCTCCAATTGCGTTTGAATCCTCCAAATCCTTCCCTTTACATTCTTGCAAGTTGCATGCTTTACTTTCCGCTGCTCATATACTCTTTGCATGCTTCCTTGAATTGTGTTAAGATTGCTTGACTTGTGCTAAGATAGCTAAAATCTGCCAAAGACTAAAATTGGGAAAAGGACAAGTTTTTATTTGGTCAAGTAGTCCAATCACCCCCCTCTAGACATACTTTTGATCCTACAAATGGTATCAGAGCTTTGGTCTCCATTTGCTTTGATTTCCATAGCTTTTGGTGGTCATAGCCTTGGTTTCACAACCTAGGAGAGTATGGCGTCTAGCGAGGGAAATTATCACCGTAGAGGTCCTTACTTTGATGGTACTAATTTTGCCAGTTGGAAGCATAAGATGAAAATGCATATTCTTGGACATAACCCCGCCGCTTGGGCTATTGTGTGTATTGGCTTGCAAGGTGAATTCTTTGATGGGAGAAAACCGAACCGTGAAGCTAGCGCGGAAGAGTTGAAGATGCTGCAATACAACGCTCAAGCTTGTGATATCCTCTTCAACGGATTGTGCCCCGAAGGATTCAACAAAATCAGTCGTCTTGAGAATGCAAAGGAAATTTGGGATACTTTGATTGATATGCATGAAGGTACCGACTCCGTCCAGGAATCCAAGTTGGATGTGCTCCAAAGTCAACTTGACAAGTTCAAAATGAAGGATGGTGAAGGTGTCGCTGAAATGTACTCTAGGCTTGCTCTTATCACAAATGAGATTGCCGGCTTAGGAAGTGAAGAGATGACCGACAAATTCATCATCAAGAAGATCCTAAGAGCTTTGGACGGAAAATATGATACCGTGTGCACATTGATCCAAATGATGCCCAATTACAAAGATCTCAAGCCAACGGAAGTCATTGGAAGAATTGTTGCTCATGAGATGTCACTCAAGGATAAGGAGGAACTTCACAACAAGTCAAGTGGTGCTTACAAAGCCTCATGTGAAGCCCCTAATTCATCAAGTGAGAAACAAACCTTCAATAAAGAATTGAGCTTAATGGTGAAGAACTTCAATAAGTTCTACAAGAATAGAAGCAAAGAGAGAAGCTCCAAGTCAAGGTCCTACAATGACAAAAGATCTTCTAGTCGAGAGCGAAATTGCTACAATTGTGGGAGACCCGCACACTATTCCAATGAGTGTATTGCACCCTACAAAAGAAGAGAAGAATCACCCAAGAGGAGAAGTAGAAGAGAAGAATCACCACCAAGAGATAGGAGGAGTAGAGATGATCGTTATGAACTAAGAACATCCCGGAGAAGCAAGGATTCGGAAAGGAAGGACAAGTCATCAAGGAGCTACACAAAACGAAGACATCAAGCTCATGTTGGTGAATGGGTATCCGGCTCCGACTCTGACAATCACTCCGAGAGAAGCTATCACTCCGACTCCGAATATACTCAAGATGAAGGTGTTGCCGGTCTAGCACTTGTGTCAACCATCTCCTACGACATATTTGATTCACCAAATGAAGGACTTGGAAGATGTGTCATGGCTAAAGGCCCAAAGGTAACACACCCCGAGTATGTTGATTTCAATAGTGATGAAGATGACTTGCTAGGTGATGATGATTTACTTGTTGACAACTCTAGTGATGAATACTATGATGAAACATCAATTAATCATGCTAATCAAGATAAAATGAATGACAATGATAAGGAAGATTGAGCTTCTAACTAAAGAACTAAACACTCTTAAGTTAGCTCATGAAACTATCTTAGAAGATCATCGAGAACTTTTAAGGACTCATGAGAAGTCACGCTTTGAAACGCTCAACCTTGAGCAAGAGCATGAGTTCTTAAAGGCAATCAATGATGATCTGTGTAAGAAAAGTTCTTCTTACATTGCAAAGCATTTACTCTTATCTACTTACATGCCTCAAGTCAAGTCCATTAACAAGAACAAGAAGGATTCTTCCTCTAGTAGTAACAATAATCATGCTAAATCCAATG
This sequence comes from Triticum dicoccoides, assembly GCF_002162155.2. Classification (NCBI taxonomy): domain Eukaryota; kingdom Viridiplantae; phylum Streptophyta; class Magnoliopsida; order Poales; family Poaceae; genus Triticum; species Triticum dicoccoides. Next base: position 95,738,535 of record NC_041383.1, read on the forward strand.
TTGTTGCTTCTAGTAGTTCTCTTGATTCCACTAACGATTTTCTTAGCCAAGTTACACTTGAGCAAGAAAATAGCTTATTGAAGGGAATTATAAAGAAAGGTGTTTACAAGAGCCTTGCTGGGAGTAAGCAATTTGAGGAAATTGTACGCAAGCAAGGAAGGCACCGGAAGAACCAAGGTGTTGGTTTTGAACGAAAGTTCAATGCCAATGGACTTGAGTGGGAAGAAGATCAATACCCCAAGACGAAGTTTGTTCCCCAACAAGAGAAGTATGATCCTACTTCCTTCAAGGGGGCACAAGCTCAAGATGATCTTCCACCACAAGACCACAAGCAAAAAGGCAAGGACAAGCTTCAAGAGGAGATTGATGCATTTGAAGAAGCTCCTAAGGCCTTGGTCAAGTGGGTTCCCAAGACTACATCAAGCTCTACTTCATCAAGTACGACTACAACTCCAAGGATTCCCATCAAGATGATGTGGATCCCGAAGAAGAAGAACTAGAGAGTTCTTGAGGGTGACTCTGCCAACATACTTCACTCATATCATTTTGGGAACAACAAGTGCAATCAACTTTCACATCTTACACTAGTTCAAGGAGTCACAAACCCTCTTGTTGGTAAGACAAGGGACAAGGTAACCTAATGCTTTCATAGACATCATCTTGTGTGTGCATCACTCTATGTATATGGATATCCTTGTTTGTTCCTTGTGGGACTAACACATGTAGGTATTGAAAGTGCAACTCACTCCAAAGGATTGCTCCAAATGATCTTCATCAACACTGAGCATCCACATCTTCAACACCTACATGAAGTCATCATCGACAAAACCCAAGGTTAGTTCATCCCTCTAAAGGGGGATCTCACATCTAGGGGGAGCTTAACTCTAAGAATTGAGTCAAAGCAATTCTAATGGTGTGAACACATCAATGCATTATGTAAAAGTGGTAACCCCACTTGAGCTTAAACGATGAGTATGACCTATGATCAAATGTTCTCATTTGACTCCTAAGTCAATATACTCATATATAGATGACCTAGTCATCGCCAATTGTTTGATAGATGCTAGAATTGGTTGTGCATGCTTTGCCACATATTTCATTTGCCATTTTATTGTGTGAGCATGTTGGTTGCATATTTCACTCGTTCGAGGACATCCACTTGTTGCTTTGATTGATTGGTTTCTTTTTCTTTTGCCAAGTGGATGGACAAGAATGCCTAAGAACCTTCTCTAGCTATCTATGCTTTTCTTGTCTCAAACTCTATTCATGCTACATCACAAAATTTGATCAAGTCAGATTCGAACCACTCTTTGTGAGGAGCACTCGGAGTCCCCGATTCGTCATAGACTTAAACTTCCAAAACTTCTTTGTGCGTTTCGGTCTGACAGATTCTTCCATTTCAGTCATACCGAGATCACTAAGTCGATCTAGGTTTTCAATCTCGGTGCAACCGATTTGAACTTTTCGGTCACGCCGAGTTGCTTTAACTGTCAACAGTTATGCATCTCGGTGCCACCGAGTTGTTCCACTCGGTCACACCGATAGGGTCGGGCAATATATACTCACGGGCAAAAATTTGGAAACTTTCTCCAAACTCTTTCCGCCCGCGCGTAGCCCGCTTTGCCTCCAGGGTCTCAGGATCGTCCTCCTCGTCGCCAGCCGCCTCCAGTCGCTGGTCTCCGCCGCCGTCAACGGAAATCATCCCCGTCGTTGCCGCCATAGCGAGTTCATCGCCGAACTAGGGTATGGACTCAATCACTATGCTATCCCCGTCCAATTCCTAGCACATTGTGTTCGTCATGAATCTTGCCACGACTGAAACTATTCTATCCAGTCAAAACACTCCATAGATTAGAGGTGAATTGAAAATTTAGGGTTAGGTTTCCGCCGAAACCATCTCGGACCCATCGAGTTGTAGAACTCGGTTCCACCGATTCGGCTAAGGCCATTGCACATGTGATTCTCGGTCTGACCGAGAATTGCAAATCGGTGTGGAGTTCAGGACTTTGTGAAACCCTAGCAGTCTCGGTGCCACCGAACTGTGACTCGGTCTGACCGAGTTCACTAGTTTAGGTTCCAAAAGCTGCTTCGGTATCACCGAGTTTGCAAATCGGTTGATCCGAAATGCTTTCTGTGGAAAACTAAAACTAAGTTTTTGAATCATTCTTTTGCAAAAACCTCTGTATTTTGTGATGCTCATCCACTCTATCTCATCTATATCTATTCACAGGGTCTGCAGTCAGTATTTGCAACATGTCTGATCAAAGTGACAGCTAGAATAGGGAAGAGGAGCAAATTTAGATGAGTGAGGGCACTAGTCCCTCTAGCACCTCTGATGATGGTAGCAGGAGCACCCCAAGCAACCTTCCCAAAGCTACCACCAGGGCTAGAAAGAAGAAAACCTCAGAATCTAAGGATGAAGACTATGTGGCAGTCGAGGATGAGGCCACTTCGAAGAAGAAAGTGCTCAAAAAGGAGTATGGCTTAGCTGCATCCACTAAGCCAGGAGTGTAGAAGAAGGCACCTGCAAGAAGGATTCCCACTTCCAAACCCAGGAAGGTTGCCACTGGAGAAACCATGAAGCTTACTATTGAGTCAAAAAATGAAGCTGCTGGTCAAGACAAAAAGAAAAAGAGAGTCAGAACCACTACTGCCAAAGTTCTTGGCAATCCCTCTATGAGGAGAGACTCGGACGAAGAGGAAGAAGAGGTTGCTGCACCAGCACCCAAGGCTCAGAAGCTTATGGGTGATGCTATTAGGTCAGGGGCTGCATCATCAAAGCCCAAAGAAACACCCAAAGCTGCCTCCAAGCCCAAGATTGCACCAAAGAGGAATACCAGAAACATATCTGCTGCTGAGAAGAACAAGGCCCCAGTGCCTGAAACTGTTGCTGAAGAAGAAGAAGATGAAGAGCATGTCTTGAGAAAGTTGAAGCCAAAAATTCCAGATCATAATGATGCCCATCCTGTGGCTGAGAATATGATGCTGAGAAAGGATGCAGGCCCCAGACAGTGGAGGTTGTCTGATCCTTATGCAATCAAGAGAAGGATTGTTGTTGACTACAGGTTCCATACAAAGGAACAACAGGATTTCTATGAGACAGTGTTGTTGGACAAGAAGCCAATAGTGTGTGACATGAGGTGGGTAGACTGGACCTACATGAAGGAGAATGAGGAACACTATCCTGGTGTGTATGACAGTTTCAGTGCTTGTGGAGTTGCAGACTTTGTTGGGCAGAAGCTCACAAAGTGGAATGATGAGCTCATAATGCAATTCTACTCCACAACACACTTATATCCAGATGGCAGGATAGTATGGATGTCTGAAGGTACTAGGTACCAATCAACAATTGAAGAATGGGCAAATCTGATCAATGCACCTAAGGAGAAAGAAGATGACTTGGATGTCTATGCCAAGAAGAAGATGGATCACAATTCTATGACACATATGTACAAGGAGATCCCAAATGCTGCAGTTGAGACACATAAGTTTGGATCAGTACATTACCTTCTGTCAAGACTGCCAACCATCAACTGGATCCTCAGGCATACTCTCTTGCCCAAGTCAGGTGACCACAACATGATCAGAGGCCATGCAATAAACTTTCTACACTTATTTGATGTGCCACAGAAGTTCAAGGTCATGAGCCTCATAGTTGAGACTATCAAGAGGACAGTAGCTGACCAGAAGAGAAGTTCTGGGTATGCCCCACAGATCCAGGAGCTGATTAACTCCAAGATGGGCATAGGCACATACTTGTTGGACAAGGATCACATGCCTATCTATCCAGACTTTGAGGACAACTAAGTGGTATGGATGAAGATGAACCATCTTTAGTGAATGCTTAAGCAAAGAAGGAGAAGGCAAGGACAGAGAAGGCTACCAAGATGCCAACAATGGAAGAGGCATCTCAGTACTTTTTGAAGAGCAAACAAGATCAACTAGGCTACTTGATTACATCCACTCTGAGGATTGAGAAGGGGCTGGCCACCTTGACTCAAAACCAGGAGAGCCTGGAGAGGATCATGGAGCAGAAGTTCTATGACTTGGATGTGAAGGTAACTGAGATCCAGTCTGTTGTTGAGCAGCTTCAGGATGATATGCAAGAGAGGAAGGGCAAGACAACCACTGATGCATTCTCCAAAGTGCCTAGAGCTCAGAGATCAGCTGCAGTGCCAGTGACAGACACCAGAGCCACTTCATCTACACCAGCTACAGCTCCTACAGCTCTAGTGCAACTAGCTCCAACGCCTACACCTCCAGCTCCATCCACATCTACTGAAGTCTTCGTCCAAGGAGCCATATCTACACCACCACCTGAAGATGAAGCCTAAGAGACGATTTAGTGCTATGCATTTTCTATGAACTTTTTGGTAACTTGTTGCCAAAGGGGGAGAAACATGTATAGATCATAGGCTTCGAGAGAGAGTGCTGCTTTTTGTTCTCTCTTGCTTTGGTGGTTGAACTTTATTTGCTTGATTGAGATACTTTATGTCTGTGTGATACTTGGATGATCATGTGTTTGATCATATGCTACATTTATGCTTGTTGGATGACATTATCTCATTTATCTCTATATGATCATTCACTTTGCTTGGTGATGAGTGCATGTATTCAATCATTATCATTTTGAATGCTCCACCAAGATGTATGTGACATGGAAGAGTAACCCATAAGCCTAACTCTTTGTGCATTTGCAGTCCAAAGCAAATCTTAAACTATGCACAAATTTAGGGAGAGCTCTTGCTTATCACATACTTCTCAAAGCGACAATGCTTTTCACCCTTATTATCATTTGTCGAAGCTTTGATCTATATGTTGTCATCAATTACCAAAAAGGGGGAGATTGAAAGTGCAACTATCCCTAGGTGGTTTTGGTAATTCCTAACAACATATAGCTCATTGAGCTAACATCATTCCAAGATGAACATTTCAGGAAAAGCTCAATGAATGGCATGGCATGGATGAGGAACGTGGATCCCTCAAAATGCTAAGGACAAAAGGATTGGCTCAAGCTCAAAAGCTCAAGACTCTACATTTTATATTATAGTGATCCAAGATCACATTGACTCTATAGGAAAAGCCAATACTATCAAGGAGGGATGAGGTGTTGCTTAATGAGTTTCTTGCTCCACGGTGCTTAGTGATATGCTCCAAAACCCTCAACTACTTTCTCACATCCACATATTGAAGGAAATATGCCCTAGAGGCAATAATAAAGTTATTATTTATTTCCTTATATCATGATAAATGTTTATTATTCATGCTAGAATTGTATTAACCGGAAACATAATACATGTGTGAATACATAGACAAACATAGTGTCACTAGTATGCCTCTACTTGACTAGCTCGTGAATCAAAGATGGTTAAGTTTCCTAGCCATAGACATGAGTTGTCATTTGATTAACGGGATCACATCATTAGGAGAATGATGTGATTGACATGACCCATTCCGTTAGCCTAACACTTGATCATTTAGTATGTTGCTATTGGTTTCTTCATGACTTATACATGTTCCTATAACTATGAGATTATGCAACTCCCGTTTGTCGGAGGAACACTTTGGGTGCTACCAAACGTCACAACGTAACTGGGTGATTATAAAGGAGTACTACAGGTGTCTCCAAAGGTACATGTTGGGTTGGCGTATTTCGAGATTAGGTTTTGTCACTCCGATTGTCGGAGAGGTATCTCTGGGCCCTCTCGGTAATGCACATCACTATAAGCCTTGCAAGCAATGTAGCTAATGAGTTAGTTATGGAATGATGCATTACGTAACGAGTAAAGAGACTTGCCGGTAACGAGATTGAACTAGGTATTGGATACCGACGATCGAATCTCGGGCAAGTAACATACCGATGACAAAGGGAACAACGTATGTTGTTATGCGGTTTGACCGATAAAGATCTTCGTAGAATATGTAGGAGCCAATATGAGCATCCAGGTTCCGCTATTGGTTATTGACCAAGAATAGTTCTAGGTCATGTCTACATAGTTCTCGAACCCGTAGGGTCCGCGCGCTTAAGGTTTCGATGACAGTTTTATTATGAGTTTATGAGTTTTGATGTACCGAAGGAGTTCGGAGTCCCGGATGAGATCGGGGACATGACGAGGAGTCTCGAAATGGTTGAGACGTAAAGATCGATATATTGGAGGACTATATTCGGAGTTCGGAAAGGTTCCGAGTGATTCGGGTATTTTTCGGAGTACCGGAGAGTTACGGGAATTCGCCGGGGAGTATATGGGCCTTATTGGGCCATACGGGAATAGAGGAGAGAGGCCGAAAGGAAGGAGGCGCGCAGCCCCCCTCTGGTCCGAATTGGACAAGGGGTGCGGCCCCCCTTTCCTTCCTCCTCTCCCCCTCTTTCCCCCTTCTCCTACTCCAACAAGGAAGGAGGGAGTCCTACTCCCGGTGGGAGTAGGACTCCCCTTGGCGCGCCCCTCCTAGGCCGGCCGCCCCCTCCCCCCTTGCTCCTTTATATACGGGGGCAGGGGGGCATCTCTAAGGGAGAACAACACAAGTTGATCTACGGATCGTTCCTTAGCCGTGTGCGGTGCCCCCCTCCACCATATTCCACCTCGGTCATATCGTCGCGGAGTTTAGGCGAAGCCTTGCGCCGGTAGAACATCATCATCGTCACCACGCCGTCGTGCTGATGGAACTCATCCCCGAAGCTTTGCTGGATCGGAGCCCGGGGATCGTCATCGAGCTAAACGTGTGCTGAACTCGGAGGTGCCGTACGTTCGGTACTTGGATCGGTCGGATCGTGAAGACGTACGACTACATCAACCGCGTTGTCATAACGCTTCCGCTAACGGTCTACGAGGGTACGTGGACATACACTCTCCCCTCTCGTTGCTATATCATCACCATGATCTTGCGTGTGCGTAGGAAATTTTTTGAAATTACTACGTTCCCAACAGTGGCATCCGAGCCTAGGTTTTATGTGTAGATGTTATATGCACGAGTAGAACACAAGTGAGTTGTGGGCGATACAAGTCATACTGCTTACCAGCATGCCATACTTTGGTTCGGCGATATTGTTGGATGAAGCGGCCCGGACCGACATTACACGTACGCTTACGCGAGACTGGTTTTACCGCCGTGCTTTGCACACAGGTGACTAGCGGGTGTCTGTTTCTCCAACTTTAGTTGAACCGAGTGTGGCTACGCCCGGTCCTTGCGAAGGTTAAAACAGCACCAACTTGACAAACTATCGTTGTGGTTTTTTGATGCGTAGGTAAGAACGGTTCTTGCTAAGCCCGTAGCAGCCACGTAAAACTTGCAACAACAAAGTAGAGGATGTCTAACTTATTTTTGCAGGGCATGTTGTGATGTGATATGGTCAAGACGTGATGAGATATAAGTTGTTGTATGAGATGATCATGTTTTGTTGAAGTTATCGGCAACTGGCAGAAGCCCTATGGTTGTCTCTTTGTTGCATAAGATGCAAGTGGCAAATAATTGCTTTACTTTATCGCTATGCGATAGCAATAGTTGCAAGAGCAATAGTTGGCGAGACGACCATGTGACGACACATTGATATAGATCAAGATGATGAAGATCATGGTGTCGTGCCGGTGACGATAGAGATCATGACAGTACTTTGGAGATGGAGATCAAAGGCGCAAGATGATCATGGCCATATCATGTCACATATTTTGATTGCATATGATGTTTATCTGTTATACATCTTATTCTGTTTTATTTGACGGTAGCATTTTAAGATGATCTCTCACTAATTATCAAGAAGTGTTCTCCCTGAGTATGCACCGTTGTGAAAGTTCTTCGTGCTGAGACACCACGTGATGATCGGGTGTCATAGGCTCTACGTTCAAATACAACGGGTGCAAAACAGTTGCACACGCGGAATACTCAGGTTAAACTTGACGAGCCTAGCATATACAGATATGGCCTCGGAACACGGAGACCGAAAGGTCGAGCGTGAATCATATAGTAGATATGATCAACATATTGATGTTCACCATTGAAACTACTCCATCTCACGTGATGATCGGACATGGTTTAGTTGATATGGATCACGTAATCACTTAGAGGATTAGAGGGATGTCTATCTAAGTGGGAGTTCTTAAGTAATATGATTAATTGAACTTTAATTTATCATGAACTTAGTCCTGGTAGTATTTTGCAAATTATGTTGTAGATCAATAGCTCGCGTTGTTGCTTTCATATGTTTATTTTGATATGTTCCTAGAGAAAATTGTGTTGAAAGATGTTAGTAGCAATGATGCGGATTGGATCTGTGATCTAAGGTTTATCCTCATTGCTACACAGAAGAATTATGTCCTTAATGCACCGTAGGTGACAGACCTATTGCAGGAGCAGATGCAGACGTTATGAATGTTTGGCTAGCTCAATATGATGACTACTTGATAGTTTTGTGCACCATGCTTAACGGCTTAGAATCGGGACGTCAAAGACGTTTTGAACGTCATGGACCATATGAGATGTTCCAGGAGTTGAAGTTAATATTTCAAGCAAATACCCGAGTTGAGAGATATGAAGTCTCCAACAACTTCTATGGCTAAAAGATGGAGGAGAATCGCTCAACTAGTGAGCATGTGCTCAGATTGTCTGGGTACTACAATCGCTTGAATCAAGTGGGAGTTAATCTTCCAGATAAAATAGTGATTGACAGAATTCTCTAGTCACCATCACCAAGTTAGTAGAACTTCGTGATGAATTATAATATGCAAGGGATGACGAAAGTGATTCCCAAGCTCTTCGTGATGTTGAAATCGACGAAGGTAGATATCAAGAAAGAGCATCAAGTGTTGATGATTGACAAGATCACTAGTTTCAAGAAAAGGGCAAAGGGAAAGAAAGGGAAACTTCAAGTAGAATGGCAAACAAGTTGTCACTCCCGTGAAGAAGCCCAAAGCTGGACATAAGCCTGAAACTGAGTGCTTCTACTACAAAGGAAATGGTCACTGGAAGTGGAACTACTCCAAATATTTGGTGGATAAGAAGGATGGCAAAGTGAACAAGGGTATATTTGATATACAGGTGTTTGATGTGTGCCTTACTAGTGTTTATAGTAGCCCCTGAGTATTTGATACTTGTTCAGTTGCTAAGATTAGTAACTCGAAACAGGAGTTACATAATAAACAGAGACTAGTTGAGGGGAAGAGACGATGAGTGTTGGAAATAGTTCCAAGATTGATATGATCATCATCGCACACTCCCTATACTTTCGAGATTAGTGTTGAACCTAAATAAATGTTATTTGATGTTTGCGTTGAGCATGAATATGATTTGATCATGTTTATTGCAATACGGTTATTCATTTAAAATCAGAGAATAATTGTTGTTCTGTTTAAAAGAATAAAACCTTTGATGGTCATACACCCAATGAAAATAGTTTGTTGGATCTCGATTATAGTGATACACATATTCATAATATTGATGCCAAAAGATGCAAAGTTGATAATGATAGTGCAACTTATTTGTGGCACTGCTGTTTGGGTCATATCGGTGTAAAGCGCATGAAGAAACTCCATAAAGATGGATTTTCGGAATCACTTGGTTATGAATCATTTGATGCTTGCGAACCATGCCTTTTGGGCAAGATGACTAAAACTCCGTTCTTCGGAACAATAGAACAAGCTACTGACTTATTGGAAATAATACATACCGATGTATGCGATCCAATGAGTGTTGATGCTCGTGGCAAGTATCGTTATTTTCTAACCTTCACAAGATGATTTGAGCAGATATGAGTATATCTACTTGATGAAATATAAGTCTGAAATAGTTGAAAAGTTCAAAGAATTTCAGAGTGAAGTGGAAAAATCATCATAACAAGAAAAATAAAGTTTCTACGATCTGATCGTGGAGACGAATATTTGAGTTATGAGTTTGGTCTTCATTTGAAACAATGTGAAATAGTTTCGCAACTCACTCCATCTGGAACACCACAATGTAATGGTGTGTCCGAACGTCATAATCGTACTTTACTAGATATGGTGCAATCTATGATGTCTCTTATCGGTTTACCACTATCGCTTTGGGGTTATGCATTAGAGACAGCTGCATTCACGTTTAATAGGGCACCATCTAAATCTGTTGAGACGACACCGTATGAACTATGGTTTAGCAGTAAACCTAAGCTGTCATTTCTTAAAGCTTGGGGTTGCGATGCTTATATGAAAAAGGTTTTCAACCTGATAAGCTCGAACCCAAATCGGAGAAGTACGTCTTCATAGAATACCCAAAGGAAACTGTTGGGTACACCTTCTATCACAGATCCAAAAGCAAGATATTCGTTGCTAAGATGGATCCTTTCTAGAGAAGGAGTTTCTCTCGAAAGAAGTGAGTGGGAGGAAAGTAGAACTTGATGAGGTAATTGTACCTTCTCCCTTATTGGAAAGTAGTGCATCACAGAAATCAGTTCCAGTGATTCCTACACCAATTAGTGAGGAAGTTAATGATGATGATCATGAAACTTCAGATCAAGTTGCTACCAAACCTCGTAGGTCTTCCAGAGTAAGATCTGCACCAGAGTGGTACGGTAATCATGTTCTGGAAGCCATGTTACTAGACCATGATGAACCTACGAACTATGAGGAAGCGATGATGAGCCCAGATTCCACGAAATGGCTTGAGGCCATAAAATCTGAGATATGATCCATGTATGAGAATAAAGTATGGACTTTGATTGACTTGCTCAATGATTAGCAAGCCATGTTAAATAAATGGATCTTCAAGAGGAAGACGAACACTGATAGTAGTGTTACTATCTACTAAGCTCGACTTGTTGCGAAAGGTTTTCAACAAGTTCAAAGTGTTGAATACGATGAGATTTTCTCACTCGTATCGAAGCTTAAGTCTGTCTGAATCATGTTAGCAATTGCCACATTTTATGAAATCTGGCAAATGGATGTCAAAACTGCATTCCTTAATGGATTTATTAAAGAAGAGTTGTATATGATGCAACCAGAAAGTTTTTGTCAATCCTAAAGATGCTAACAAAGTGTGCAAGCTCCAGCGATCCATCTATGGACTGGTGCAAGCATCTCGGAGTTGGAATATACGCTTTGATGTGTTGATCAAAGCATATGGTTTTATACAGACTTTTGGAAAGGCCTGTATTTACAAGAAAGTGAGTGGGAGCTCTGTAGCATTTCTAAAATTATATGTGGATGACATATTGTTAATTGGAAATGATACGGAAATTCTGGATAGCATGAAAGGATACTTGAATAAGAGTTTTTCAAAGCAAGACCTCGGTGAAGCTGCTTACACATTGAGCATCAAGATCTATATAGATAGATCAAGACGCTTGATAAGATTTTTCAATGAGTACTTACCTTGATAAATTTTTGAAATAGTTCAAAATGGAACAGTCAAAGAAGGAGTTCTTGCCTGTGATGCAAAGGTGTGAAGTTTGAGTAAGACTCAAGACCCGACCATGGCAGAAAATATAAAGAGAATGAAAAGTCATTCCCTATGCCTCAGTCATAGGTTCTATAAAGTATGCTATGCTGTGAACCAGACCTATTGTATACCTTGCTCTGTGTTTGGTAAAGGAATACAATTTTGATCTAATAAGTAGATCACTGGACATGGGTCAAGAATATCCTTAGTGAGGACTAAGGAGATGATTCTCGATTATGGAGGTGATAAAAGAGCCCGTCGTAAAGAGTTACATCGGTGCAAGCTTTCACACCGATCCAGATGATTCTAAGTCTCAATCTGGATACATATTGAAAGTGGGAGCAATTAGCTAGAGTAGCTCCGTGCAGAGCATTGTAGACACAGAATATTTGCAAAATACATGCGGCTCTGAATGTGACAGAACCGTTGACTAAGCTTCTCTCACGAGCAAAACATGATCATACCTTTGTACTCTTTGGCTGTTAATCACATAGCAATGTGAACTAGATTATTGACTCTAGTAAACCCTTTGGGTGTTGGTCACATGAAGATGTGAACTATGGGTGTTAATCATATACAGATATGAATATTGATGTTAAATCACATGGTGATGTGAACTAGATTATTGACTCTAGTGCAAGTGGGAGACTGAAGGAAATATGCCCTAGAGGCAATAATAAAGTTATTATTTATTTCCTTATATCATGATAAATGTTTATTATTCATGCTAGAATTGTATTAACCGGAAACATAATACATGTGTGAATACATAGACAAACATAGTGTCACTAGTATGCCTCTACTTGACTAGCTCGTGAATCAAAGATGGTTAAGTTTCCTAGCCATAGACATGAGTTGTCATTTGATTAACGGGATCACATCATTAGGAGAATGATGTGATTGACATGACCCATTCCGTTAGCCTAGCACTTGATCGTTTAGTATGTTGCTATTGCTTTCTTCATGACTTATACATGTTCCTATAACTATGAGATTATGCAACTCCCGTTTGCCGGAGGAACACTTTGGGTGCTACCAAACGTCACAACGTAACTGGGTGATTATAAAGGAGTACTACAGGTGTCTCCAAAGGTACATGTTGGGTTGGCGTATTTCGAGATTAGATTTTGTCACTCCGATTGTCGGAGAGGTATCTCTGGGCCCTCTCGGTAATGCACATCACTATAAGCCTTGCAAGCAATGTAGCTAATGAGTTAGTTACGGAATGATGCATTACGTAACGAGTAAAGAGACTTGCCGGTAACGAGATTGAACTAGGTATTGGATACCGACGATCGAATCTCGGGCAAATAACATACCGATGACAAAGGGAACAACATATGTTGTTATGCGGTTTGACCGATAAAGATCTTCGTAGAATATGTAGGAGCCAATATGAGCATCCAGGTTCCGCTATTGGTTATTGACCAAGAATAGTTCTAGGTCATGTCTACATAGTTCTCGAACCCGTAGGGTCCGCACGCTTAAGGTTTCGATGACAGTTTTATTATGAGTTTATGAGTTTTGATGTACCGAAGGAGTTCGGAGTCCCGGATGAGATCGGGGACATGACGAGGAGTCTCGAAATGGTCGAGACGTAAATATCGATATATTGGACGACTATATTCGGAGTTCGGAAAGGTTCCGAGTGATTCGGGTATTTTTCGGAGTACCGGAGAGTTACGGGAATTCGCCGGGAGTATATGGGCCTTATTGGGCCATACGGGAATAGAGGAGAGAGGCCGAAAGGAAGGAGGTGCGCAGCCCCCCTCTGGTCCGAATTGGACAAGGGGTGCGGCCCCCCTTTCCTTCCTCCTCTCCCCCTCTTTCCCCCTTCTCCTACTCCAACAAGGAAGGAGGGAGTCCTACTCCCGGTGGGAGTAGGACTCCCCTTGGCGCGCCCCTCCTAGGCCGGCCGCCCCCTCCCCCCTTGCTCCTTTATATACGGGGGCAGGGGGGCACCTCTAAGGGAGAACAACACAAGTTGATCTACGGATCGTTCCTTAGCCGTGTGCGGTGCCCCCCTCCACCATATTCCACCTCGGTCATATCGTCGCGGAGTTTAGGCGAAGCCCTGCGCCGGTAGAACATCATCATCGTCACCACGCCGTCGTGCTAACGGAACTCATCCCCGAAGCTTTGCTGGATCGGAGCCCGGGGATCGTCATCGAGCTGAACGTGTGCTGAACTCGGAGGTGCCGTACGTTCGGTACTTGGATCGTTCGGATCGTGAAGACGTACGACTACATCAACCGCGTTGTCATAACGCTTCCGCTAACGGTCTACGAGGGTACGTGGACATACACTCTCCCCTCTCGTTGCTATATCATCACCATGATCTTGCGTGTGCATAGGAATTTTTTTGAAATTACTACGTTCCCAACACATATGACCTAAACCAAAAGTCAAACTCGGCCCTACCGATTCTTTCTATCCTGCGCCACCGAGTTCAGATGTCATAGCCACTGCCACAAACCCTAGGCAAATCAGTCTCACCGATAGGGATCTCGGTCTCACTGAGATGGGATTGTATTCTCTCTGTTTCCCTTCGTAACGTTTCGGTACCACCGAGATGAGCGATCGGTCCCACCGAGATTGCAATGTAAACTCCCTGTTTCATTTTCGTAACATTTCGGTCCCACCGAAATGAGCGAATCGGTCCCACCGAGTTTACCTGACCAACTCTCTGGTTAGCTTATTACTAAAATCGGTCTCACCGAGTTTGTGTAATCGGTCTCACCGAGATTACGTTATGCCCTAACCCTAACCATATCGGTCCTACTGAGTTGCATGTCGAACCCACCAAAAATCCTAACGGTCACTAGATTTGCTGAATCGATCCGACCGAGTTTACCAATTCGGTCCCACCGAGTTTGGCAAGTTGTGTGTAATGGTTAGATTTTGTGTGGAGGCTATATATACCCCTCCACCTCCTCTTCATTCGTGGAGAGAGCCATCAGAACAAACCTACACTTACAACTTGCTATTTCTAAGAGAGAACCAGCTACTCATGTGTTGAGGCCTAAGATATTCCATTCCTACCATATGAATCTTGATCTCTAGCCTTCCCCAAGTTGCTTTCCACTCAGATCTTCTTTCCACCAAATCCAAATCCTGTGAGAGAGAGTTGAGTGTTGGGGAGACTATCATTTGAAGCACAAGAGCAAGGAGTTCATCATCAACACACCATTTGTTACTTCTTGGAGAGTGGTGTCTCCTAGATTGGCTAGGTGTCACTTGGGAGCCTCCGACAAGATTGTGGAGTTGAACCAAGGAGTTTGTAAGGGCAAGGAGATCGCCTACTTCGTGAAGATCTACCGCTAGTGAGGCAAGTCCTTCGTGGGCGACGGCCATGGTGGGATAGACAAGGTTGCTTCTTCATGGACCCTTCGTGGGTGGAGCCCTCCATGGACTCGCGCAACCGTTACCCTTCGTGGGTTGAAGTCTCCATCAACGTGGATGTATGATAGCACCACCTATCGGAACCACCACAAAAACATCTGTGTCTCCAATTGCGTTTGAATCCTCCAAACCCTTCCCTTTACATTCTTGCAAGTTGCATGCTTTACTTTCGGCTGCTCATATACTCTTTGCATGCTTGCTTGAATTGTGTTAAGATTGCTTGACTTGTGCTAAGATAGCTAAAATCTGCCAAAGACTAAAATTGGGAAAAGAACAAGTTTTTATTTGGTCAAGTAGTCTAATCACCCCCCTCCTCTAGACATACTTTCGATCCTACAATGAAGAAATAAGGAGTGAAAAGAGTCTAAGCTTGGGGATGCCCATGGCAGTCCAAGGAAATATTCAAGGAGAAAACCAAGCAACTAAGCTTAGGATGCACCGGAAGGCATCCCTTCTTTCTTCTAACGACCATCGGTAATTTTACTTAGAGCTATATTTTTATTCGTCACATATCATGAGTTTTGCTTGAAGCATCTTGTATTATATGAGTCTTTGTTTGTTTCGCTTTTTAGTTTGTCGCAATTATCCTTGTTGGACGCACCTATTTCAGAGAGCCATAATGATGCCATGATTTGTTAGAATTGGTCTATGTGCTTCACTTAAATTTTTTGAGCTATGAAATTTCTCTAGTGCTTCACTTGTATCTTTTTGAGCATGGTGGTTGTTTAATTTTTAAAGAAATGCTCTATTGCTTCACATAGATTATTTTGGGAGTTAGTAAAATTTTGAAGAAATATCCTCTCATGCTTCACTTATATTATTTTGAGAGTTAAATTTTGAAGAAATATTTATGCTCTTGTTCTTCACTTAAATTTGTTTGAGAGCTTGTTATATGCAATGATAATATATAAAACTAGTCCCAAAGTGATGTCTACTAGAACTACGTCGGTATTTACCCAAAGAGGAAGGGATGATGCAGCACAACGACGGTAGGTATTGCCCTTAGTGATGAGACCAAGGTCATCGAACCAGTAGGAGAACCAAGCAACACTACGTAAACAACACCTGCACACAAATAATAAATACTCTCAACCCGACGTGTTAAAGGGGTTGTCAATCCCTTTCGGGTAACGGCGCCAGAAATTGGCACGTAGAAGGGAGAAAGTTGTAATAGATTGATAGATCGAACGCCAAATAAAATAAAATGCAGCAAGGTATTTTTGTATTTTTGGTTTAATAGATCTGAAAATAAAAGCAAAGGAAAATAGATCACAAAGCAAATATAATAAAGAAGAGACCCGGGGGCCGTAGATTTCGCTAGTGGCTTCTCTCGAGAAAAATAGCAAACGGCGGCTGAACAAATTACTGTTGGGAAATTGATAGAACTTCAAATAATCATGATGATATCCAAGCAATGATCATTATATAGGCATCACGTCCAAGATTAGTAGGCCGACTCCTGCCTGCATCTACTACTATTACTCCACACATCGACCGCTATCCAGCATGCATCTAGTGTATTAAGTTCATGGAGAAATGGAGTAATGCAATAAGAACGATGACATTATGTAGACAAGATCTATTTATGTAGAAATAGACCCCATCTTGTTATCCTTAATAGCAACGATACATACGTGTCGGTTCCCCTTCTGCCACTGGGATCAAGCACCGTAAGATCGAACCCATTACAAAGCACCTCTTCCCATTGCAAGATAAATAGATCAAGTTGGCCAAACAAAACCCAAATATCGGAGAAGAAATATGAGGTATAAGCAATCATGCATATAAGAGACCAAAAAAGACTCAAATAACTTTCATGAATAAAAAGATAGATCTGATCATAAACTCAAAATTCATCGGATCCCACCAAACACACCGCAAAAAGAGTTACATCATATGGATGTGATCATTGTATTGAGAATCAAACGAGAGAGAGGAAGCCATCTAGCTACTAACTACGGACCCGTAGGTCTACAAAGAACAACTCAAGCATCATCGGAGAGGCACCAATGGAAGTGGTAAACAACTCAGACATCATGGTAGCTTATGTACCATGGACGTGATAACTTAGCCCAAGCTGTTGGGGAATGTAGTAATTTCAAAAAAATTCCTACGCACACGCAGGATCATGGTGATCCATAGTAACGAGAGGGGAGAGTGTTGTCCACGTACCCTAGTAGACCGAAAGCGGAAGCGTTAGCACAAAGCGGTTGATGTAGTCGTACGTCTTCACGATCCGACCGATCCAAGTACCGAACGTACGGCACCTCTGAGTTCAGCACACATTCAGTTCGATGACGTCCCACGAACTCCGATCCAGCAGAGCTTCACGGGAGAGTTTTGTCAGCACGACGGCATGATGACGGTGATGATGTTGCTACCAACACAGGGCTTCGCCTAAGCACCGCTACGATATGATCGAGGTGGAATATGGTGGAGGGGGGCACCGCACACGGTTGGAATAAATCAACAGATCAACTTGTGTGTCTAGAGGTGCCCCCCTGCCCCCGTATATAAAGGAGCAAGGGGGGAGGCGGCCGGCCAGGAGGAGGGCGCGCCAAGGGGGGAGTTCTACTCCCACCGGGAGTAGGAATCCTCCTTTTCCTTGTTGGAGTAGGAGAGGGAAGGAAGGGAGAGAGGAGGAGAAGGAAAAAGGGGGGCGTCGCCCCCCTCCTTGTCCAATTCGGACTAGAGGGGGAGGGGCGCGTGACTTCCCTGGCCGCCCCTCCTCTTCTCCCACTAAGGCCCATGAGGCCCAATTAACTCCCCGGGGGGGTTCGGTAACCCCCTCGTACTCCGGTTTTTCTCCGAAACCACTCGGAACACTTCCGGTGTCCGAATATAGTCGTCCAATATATTGATCTTTACGTCTCGACCATTTTGAGACTCCTCGTCATGTCCGTGATCATATCCGGGACTCCTAACTACCTTCGGTACATCAAAACACAAAAACTCATAATATCGATCATCACCAAACTTTAAGCGTGCGGACCCTATAGGTTCGAGAACTATGTAGACATGACCGAGACACGTCTCCGGTCAATAACCAATAGCGGAACCTGGATGCTCATATTAGATCCCACATATTATACGAAGATCTTTATCGGTCAAACCGCATAACAACATACGTTGTTCCCTTTGTCATCGGTATGTTACTTGCCCAAGATTTGATCGTCGGTATCTCAATACCTAGTTCAATCTCGTTACCGGCAAGTCTCTTTACACATTCCGTAATACATCATCTCGCAACTAACTCATTAGTTACAATGCTTGCAAGGCTTATAGTGATGTGCATTACTGAGAGGGCCTAGAGATACCTCTCCGACAATCGGAGTGACAAATCCTAATCTTGAAATACGCCAACTCAACAAGTACCTTCGGAGACACCTGCAGAGCACCTTTATAATCACCCAGTTACGTTGTGACGTTTGGTAGCACACAAAGTGTTCCTCTGGTAAACGGGAGTTGCATAATCTCATAGTCATAGGAACATGTATAAGTTATGAAGAAAGCAATAGCAACATACTAAACGATCAAGTGCTAAGCTAACAGAATGGGTCAAGTCAATCACATCATTATCCTAATGATGTGATCCCGTTAATCAAATGACAACTCATGTCCATGGCTAGGAAACTCAACCATCTTCGATTAACGAGCTAGTCAAGTAGAGGCATACTAGTGACACTATGTTTGTCTATGTATTCACACATGTATCATGTTTCCGGTTAATACAATTCTAGCATGAATAATAAACATTTATCATGATATAAGGAAATAAATGATAACTTTATTATTGCCTCTAGGGCATATTTCCTTCAGTCTCCCAGTTGCACTAGAGTCAATAATCTAGATTACACAGTAATGATTCTAACACCCATGGAGCCTTGGTGTTGATCATGTTTTGCTCGTGGAAGAGGCTTAGTCAACGGGTCTGCAACATTCAGATCCGTATGTATTTTGCAAATCTCTATGTCTCCCACCTGGACTTGGTCCCGGATGGAATTGAAGCGTCTCTTGATGTGCTTGGTCCTCTTGTGAAATCTGGATTCCTTTGCCAAGGCAATTGCACCAGTATTGTCACAAAAGATTTTAATTGGACCCAATGCACTAGGTATGACACCTAGATCAGATATGAACTCCTTCATCGAGACTCCTTCATTTGTTGCTTCCGAAGTAGCTATGTACTCCGCTTCACACGTAGATCCCGCCACGATGCTTTGTTTAGAACTGCACCAACTGACAGCTCCATCGTTCAATGTAAACACGTATCCGGTTTGCGATTTAGAATCGTCCGGATCAGTGTCAAAGCTTGCATCGACGTAACCATTTACGACTAGCTCTTTGTCACCTCCATAAACGAGAAACATATCCTTAGTCCTTTTCAGGTATTTCAGGATCTTCTTGATCGATGTCCAGTTCCACTCCTGGATTACTTTGGTACCTCCCTGCTAAACTAATAGCAAGGCACACATCAGATCTGGTACACAACATTGCGTACATGATAGAGCCTATGGCTGAAGCATAGGGAACATCTTTCAGTTTCTCTCTATCTTCTTCAGTGGTCAGGCATGGAGTCTTACTCAACTTCACACCTTGTAACACATGCAAGAACCGTTTCTTTGCCTGATCCATTTTGAACTTCTTCAAAACTTTGTCAAGGTATGTGCTTTGTGAAAGTCCAATCAAGCGTCTTGATCTATCTCTATAGATATTGATGCCCAATATGTAAGCAGCTTCACCGAGGTCCTTCATTGAAAAACTCTTATTCAAGTATCCTTTTATGCTATCCAGAAATTCTATATCATTTCCAATCAGCAATATGTCATCCACATATAATATTAGAAATGCTACAGAGCTCCCACTCACTTTCTTGTAAATAGAGGCTTCTCCAAAAGTCTGTATAAAACCATATGCTTTGATCACACTATCAAAATGTTTATTCCAACTCCGAGAGGCTTTCACCAGTCCATAAATGGATCGCTGGAGCTTGCACACTTTGTTAGCTCCCCTTGGATCGACAAAACCTTCTGGTTGCATCATATACAATTCTTCTTCCAGAAATCCATTCAGGAATGCAGTTTTGACATCCATTTGCCAAATTTCATAATCATAAAATGCGGCAATTGCTAACATGATTTAGACAGACTTAAGCATCGCTACGGGTGAGAAAGTCTCATTGTAGTCCACCTTGAACTTGTCGAAAACCTTTCGCAACAAGTCGAGCTTTATAGACAGTAACATTACCGCCAGCGTCAGTCTTCTTCTTGAAGATCCATTTATTCTCAATGGCTTGCCGATCATCGGGCAAGTCAACCAAAGTTCACACTTTGTTCTCATACATGGATCCCATCTCAGATTGCATGGCCTCAAGCCATTTTGCGGAAGCTGGGCTCACCATCGCTTCTTCATAGTTCGTAGGTTCGCCTTGGTCAAGTAACAGGACCTCCAGAATAGGATTACCGTACCACTCTGGTGCGGATCTTACTCTGGTTGACCTACGAGGTGCAGTAGTAACTTGATTTGAAGTTTCATGATCAATATCATTAGCTTCCTCACTAATTGGTGTAGGTGTCACAGGAACCGGTTTCTGTGATGAACTACTTTCCAATAAGGGAGCAGGTACAGTTACCTCATCAAGTTCTACTTTCCTCCCACTCACTTCTTTCGAGAGAAACTCCTTCTCTAGAAAGGATCCAAATTTAGCAACGAAAATCTTGCCCTCAGATCTGTGATAGAAGGTGTACCCAATAGTCTCTTTTGGGTATCCTATGAAGACACATTTCTCCGATTTGGGTTCGAGCTTATCAGGTTGAAGCTTTTTCACATAAGCATCGCAGCCCCAAACTTTAAGAAATGACAACTTCGGTTTCTTGCCAAACCACAGTTCATAAGGTGTCATCTCAACGGATTTCGATGGTGCCCTATTTAACTTGAATGCAGCCATTTCTAAAGCATAACCCCAAAACAATAGCGGTAAATCAGTACGAGACATCATAGATCGCACCATATCTAGTAAAGTACAATTACAACGTTCAGACACACCATTACGTTGTGGTGTTCCGGGTGGCGTGAGTTGCGAAACTATTCTACATTGTTTCAAATGTAGACCAAACTCGTAACTCAAATATTCTCCTCCACGATCAGATCGTAGAAACTTTATTTTCATGTTACGATGATTTTCCACTTCACTCTGAAATTCTTTGAACTTTTCAAATGTTTCAGACTTATGTTTCATTAAGTAGATATACCCATATCTTCTCAAATCATCTGTGAAGGTGAGAAAATAACGATACCCGCCGCGGGCCTCAATATTCATCGGACCACATACATTAGTATGTATGATTTCCAACAAATCTGTTGCTCGCTCCATTGTTCCGGAGAAGGGCCTTTTAGTCATCTTACCCATAAGGCATGGTTCGCAAGTACCAAGTGATTCATAATCAAGTGATTCCAAAAGTCCATCAGTATGGAGTTTATTCATGCGCTTTACACCAATATTACCCAAACGGCAGTGCCACAAATAAGTTGCACTATCATTATCAACTCTGCATCTTTTGGCTTCAGTATTATGAATATGTGTATCAGTACTATCAAGATTCAACAAAAATAGACCACTCTTCAAGGGTGAATGGCCATAAAAGATATTACTCATATAAATAGAACAACCATTATTCTCGGATTTAAATGAATAACCGTCTCGCATCAAACAAGATCCAGATATAATGTTCATGCTCAACGCTGGCACCAAATAACAATTATTTAGGTCTAAAACTAATCCCGAAGGTAGATGTAGAGGTAGCGTGCCGACGGCGATCACATCGACTTTGGAACCATTTCCCACGCGCATCGTCAGCTCGTCCTTAGCCAGTCTTTGCTTAATCCGTAGTCCCTGTTTCGAGTTGCAAATATTAGCAATAGAACCAGTATCAAATACCCAGGTGCTACTGCGAGCTCTAGTAAGGTACACATCAATAACATGTATATCACATATACCTTTGTTCACCTTGCCATCCTTCTTATCCGCCAAATACTTGGGGCAGTTCCGCTTCCAGTGACCAGTCTGCTTGCGGTAGAAGCACTCAGTCTCGGGCTTAGGTCCAGACTTGGGTTTCTTCTCTTGAGTAGCAACTTGTTTGTCGTTCTTCTTGAAGTTCCCCTTCTTCTTCCCTTTACCCTTTTTCTTGAAACTGGTGGTCTTGTTGACCATCAACACTTGATGCTCCTTCTTGATTTCTACCTCCGCAGCCTTTAGCATTGCAAAGAGCTCGGGAACTGTCTTATCCATTCCTTGCATATTATAGTTCATCACGAAGCTCTTGTAGCTTGGTGGCAGTGATTGAAGAATTCTGTCAATGACACTATCATCCGGAAGATTAACTCCCAGTTGAATCAAGTGATTCCAGTACCTAGACATTCTGAGTATATGCTCACTGACAGAGCTATTCTCCTCCATTTTGCAGCTATAGAACTTATTGGAGACTTCATATATCTTAGTCTGGGCATTTGCTTGAAATATTAACTTCAACTCCTGGAACATCTCATATGCTCCATGACGTTCAAAACGTCGTTGAAGTCCCGGCTCTAAGCCGTAAAGCATGGCACACTGAACTATCGAGTAGTCATCAACACGCAACTGCCAGGCATTCACAATGTCTACAGTTGCCGGTGCAGGTGGTACACCTAGCGGTGCTTCCAGGATGTAACTCTCCTGTGCAGCAATGAGGATAATCCTCAAGTTGCAGACCCAGTCTGTGTAATTTCTACCATCATCTTTCAACTTTGCTTTCTCAAGGAACACACTAAAAGTTAACGGAACAACAACACGGGCCATCTATCTACAATCCACATAGACAAGCAAAATACTATCAGGTACTAAGTTCATGATAAATTTAAGTTCAATTAATCATATTACTTAAGAACTCCCACATAGATAGACATCCCTCTAATCATCTAAGTGATCACGTGATCTAAATCAACTAAACCATGTCCGATCATCACGTGAGATGGAGTAGTTTTCAATGGTGAACATCACTATGTTGATCATATCTACTATATGATTCACGCTCGACCTTTCGGTCTCAATGTTCCGAGGCCATATCTGCATATGCTAGGCTCGTCAAGTTTAACTCGAGTATTCTGCGTGTGCAAAACTGGCTTGCACCCGTTATAGATGAACATAGATCTTATCACACCCGATCATCACGTGGTGTCTCGGCACGACGAACTTTGGCAACGGTGCATACTCAGGGAGAACACTTTTATCTTGAAATTTAGTGAGAGATCATCTTATAATGCTACCATCAATCAAAGCAAAATAAGATGCATAAAAGATAAACATCACATGCAATCAATATAAGTGATATGATATGGCCATCATCATCATCTTGTGCTTGTGATCTCCATCTCCGAAGCACTGTCATGATCACCATTGTCACCGGCGCGACACCTTGATATCCATCATAGCATCGTTGTCGTCTCACCAACTATTTCTTCTACGACTATTGCTACCGCTTAGTGATAAAGTAAAGCAATTACAGGGCGATTGTATTGCATACAATAAAGCGATAATTATATGGCTCCTGCCAGTTGCCGATAACTCGGTTACAAAACATGATCATCTCATACAATAAAATATAACATCACGCCTTGACCATATCACGTCACAACATGCCCTGCAAAAACAAGTTAGACGTCCTCTACTTTGTTGTTGCAAGTTTTACGTGGCTACTACGGGCTGAGCAAGAACCGTTCTTACCTACGCATCAAAACCACAACGATAGTTCGTCAAGTTAGTGTTGTTTTAACCTTCTCAAGGACCGGGCGTAGCCACACTCAGTTCAACTAAAGTTGGAGAAACTGACACTCGCCAGCCACCTGTGTGCAAAGCACGTCGGTAGAACCAGTCTCGCCTAAGCGTACGCGTAATGTCGGTCCGGGCCGCTTCATCCAACAATATCGCCGAACCAAAGTATGGCATGCTGGTAAGCAGTATGACTTGTATCGCCCACAACTCACTTGTGTTCTACTCGTGCATATAACATCTACGCATAAAACCAGGCTCGGATGCCACTGTTGGGGAACGTAGTAATTTCAAAAATATTCCTACGCACTCGCAGGATCATGGTGATGCATAGCAATGAGAGGGGAGAGTGTTGTCCACGTACCATCGTAGACCGAAAGCGGAAGCGTTAGCACAACGCGGTTGATGTAGTCGTACGTCTTCACGATCCGATCGATCCAAGTACCGAACGTACGGCACCTCCGAGTTCAGCACACGTTCAGCTCGATGATATCCCACGAACTCCGATCCAGCAGAGCTTCACGGGAGAGTTCCGTCAGCACGATGGCGTGATGACGATGATGATGTTGCTACCGACACAGGGCGTCGCCTAAGCACCGCTACAATACGACTGAGGTGGAATATGGTGGAGGGGGGCACCGCACACGGCTGGAATAGATCAATAGATCAACTTGTGTGTCTAGAGGTGCCCCCTGCTGTCGTGGTTCTAAGCCTGACAGTAGAGTGGGGGTAGGTATGAAGAGGCAAGGTCCTAGCTATGGAGAGGTTGTAAACACAAGGGATGTACGAGTTCAGGCCCTTCTCGGAAGAAGTAATAGCCCTACGTCTCGGAGCCCGGAGGCGGTCGAGTGGATTATGAGTATATGAGTTACAAGGTGACGAACCCTTCTACCTGTGGAGGGGGGTGGCTTATATAGAGTGCGCCAGGACCCCAGCCAGCCCACGTAGGAGAGGGTTTAAGGTGAGTTAAGTCTGGGGCGTTACTGGTAACGCCCCACATAAAGTGTCTTTACTATCATAAAGCCTACTTAATTACCGGCCGTTGCAGTGCAGAGTGCCTCTTGACCTCCTGGTGGTCGAGTGAGTCTTCATGGTCGAGTCCTTCAATGCAGTCGAGTGAGTCCTTCGTTGGTCGACTGGAAGGCGACCTCTTCTAAGGGTGTCCTTGGGTAAGGTACTTAGATCAGGTCCATGACCCTAGCCTAGGTACATGACCCCATCATTAGCCCCCGAATGGATTGAGGCTTCGAGTGAGGAAGGAGTTGATGTCGTTTCCGATTAACCTTTGCGCTCTGGTCGTGCGTTGTTCCGGACCAAAGAATCTCTTCGTCGACAGTGAGCAACTTCTCTTCAGTCGACTCGATCCATTCTCTTCTTGCGTCGAGTGATCTTTTGGGCTTCGACGATCTCCGAGCGACGGATCGCGGGAAACCCCGCGTCTGACAGACCGATCTGCCGTTCGCGGATTCCGCGGGATGCGAAATTTGGGGACGCGCGCAAAGCGGAGCGGACTGCGGCGTTCGGATGGGACGGAACATAGACGCCTCGATCTCCGCGCCGCTTTCTTCGCCACGTATCCCGTCTGCATAACTGTTCCTGGATATGATTAGATCGACCGGGCCCACCTGTCATCCACTCGGAAGGGACCTTATAAATGCGCCCGGCAAGGATTTCTGTACTGTGCCTCAGCATTCTCTCTCTCTCTGCTCCCTCCGTCCCCGTCCAGCGCGCTCGCTCTCGCCCCCGCACAACTTCCCCACGCGCATCTCGCCGGCAACCATGGCCAAGGAGAAGACGGCGGTGCTGGAACGTGCGAAGAAGGCGTCGGCGTGCGAAGAAGGCGAAGGGCTGGGTCCAAGGAGACTGGATCCAGTCGACCATCACAGAAAAAGACCTCCTCGACATGGCTAATGAGGGCTTGATCCCTCATGGAGCTGCGAGGCTTCCGGGGAAGGAGTGGAAGCCCCAGCCAGAAGAGGGTGAGTGTGTGCTCTTGGCCACCCATGTTGATTGTGGATTTTCTTTGCCGCCGAGTATTTTCTTCCGTGGCTTCTTGAACTTCTTTGGAGCGCAGCTCCACCACTTTACCCCAAATTCTATCGCCTATCTTGCCGCATTTGTGTCCATGTGTGAGGGTTTCTTGGGCTGTCGACCGCACTGGGGTTTGTTCAAGCATATATTCACGTGTCGCTCTCAGACCGTGAAGAAGGCGAGCCCAGGCGATGAAAGAACCCGAGTCGTCCAAATGTGTGGGGGTCTGGGGATCCAGGTGAGGAATAAGAGCACCTTCCCGCCCATGACCTTTCCCGAGTCAGTCAGAGGCTGGCAGTCGACCTGGTTCTACTGCCAGGACCAGTCGACGCCGGGGCAGTCGAGTGGACTCCCTCAGTTTACCATGGACCGAGTGAACAAGCCCTCCTCTCTGAAGTTGATTCCGGAGGAGAAAGCTGACGTGAAGATGTTGATGGAGCGCGTGGTGCAGTTGGTTCGGGAGGGAGTGACGGGCATGGACCTCCTGGAGGTCTTCCTTAGGCGCCGCATCCAGCCCCTTCAGTTCCGGAGCCACTGCATGTGGTTGTACTGTGGGACTGAAGACGAGACTCGAGCCCATCCAGAAGCAGTCGACGATGTCACTCTGGAAAGATGGATGGCAGCCGTTACCGGAAACAAGGATAACCCACGTGGAGCCAGAAGGATTCCTCCACTCGACCACAACAGCGATCCAAACAAGGTACGCTTGCTCTGCTCTCCATTGTGTCCTTGTCACATTCGTTTCTGTTTACCCTGCCGACTGGTCGATTGATCCTTGTCTTGATATCTACCAGGCCCTCACCGAGCTGCACTCGATGCCCAATGGGGCACAAGCTCCGACTGAGGAGGGTGAGGCGAGTGGGGGCGAGAGCCAGGAGGAGGAGGAATGGGACTCGGACGTTGCTGAGGATGATGATGACGATGATGATGATGACGGTGATGAAGATGATGCTGAAGACGAGGAGGAAGAGGAGGAGGAGGTCGTACCACCGCGTTCAGAAAGGCGGTCGAAGCTTGTCCACGACCCTTCGACTGAACGTGGCAAGGGGGTTGCGACCGTTGCTCAGTCGACCAAGCGCCCTCAGACCACCTCTCCGGTGCCGACTGAAAAGGCGCCGAAGCAGCCTAGGGCGGCCTCGTCGAAGCCGATCAAGCTCCTGCCGAAGATGAAGGTGTCCATCCCCACCATATCAGGGTAATCGTGCTGCTTAAGTCTTCTTATTTTGTGTGAACTTTGTCTCCGGTCGACGCTGAAGTTAGTCGACTGATCCTTTGGAGTTGCAGTGCTGCTACTTCTGAAACCTCAGCCTGGGCTGATGACCACGAGATGGAGGACGCAGCAACTTTGAAACCAGGTACTGTATTCTTAACGCCGTTCTTAGTCGACTGACTCGCGATCTCTGATCCTGATTCTTCTCCGTAGCTCCACCCAATACTGTTATCAATCTCCCTGATGATGATGAGGATGAAGAACCACTGAAGCGCAGGAGGAGTAGGAAAGCGTCCGCCAGTAAGGTGCCCCAGGATGTGACGGCGCCTGAGATTCTGATTGCGGAGGAAGAGAACACCACTCGACACACGGTGTCCTTCGCAGATCCATTGATGAGTGCTCAGCAGCCCTCCCTCTTCACGACGCACCACGTCCCAGAGGACCAAGCTGGCGCGGCGAAGGAAGCGATACGCCAGGCTGGAATCATGATGGAGCAGCTAAAGACCATCCGGGATGCGAGCCAGGCGGCTTATGACGCCAGTTCTGCCCTTCAAAGCAATGTTCAGGTCAGTCGACCGCTGTTTGTTCTGTTGGATATGCTACCAAAAACTTTTCCTTTCCGGAATTTATAGTAGTCACCCACTGGGTGTGTCGATTAAACTCCGTGTTAGCGGGGGCACGCTGAGTGCACCCGCTGGGTGTAGTCCCCAAGGCTAAGGTCGACTGCTGGCAATCGGCCTTAGGCTTTATGATGTCAGTCTTTCTGTCAGTCGACTATGTCGACTGGATTTCACAAACCGGTGGGGGCATGCTGAGTGCACCCACTGGGTGTAGTCCCCGAGACTGTGGTCGACTGCTTGCAGTTGATTACAGTCTTAAAGAATACATCTCTCTTTTTTTTTGAGGTCGACTGGTCGACTTTGTCTTCAACAGAATTAGTGGGGGCACGCTGAGTGCACCCACTGGGTGTAGTCCCCGAGACTACGGTCGAATGCTTGTATTCGGCTGTAGTCTTAGAAACGTGTGTTTTTCCTTTTTCACTCGAAAGTGAATTATATTTGACATTTAGTCGATTGG
The DNA here is from genome assembly GCF_002162155.2 of Triticum dicoccoides. Taxonomy (NCBI): domain Eukaryota; kingdom Viridiplantae; phylum Streptophyta; class Magnoliopsida; order Poales; family Poaceae; genus Triticum; species Triticum dicoccoides. Next base: position 95,766,455 of record NC_041383.1, read on the forward strand.
TTCTTCGCAGAACTCTTGTGATCTTGTGGCTCGCTACTCTGAGCTAGAAAACAAGCACACTCAACTCGAGCTGAGCTTGAAGCTGGTTCAGGAGAAGCTGACGAAGGCAAAGGAGGAGACCGAAGGTATGTTTGGTGAGATCCTGACGACTGTTTTTCCCCTTGCTTGTTTCAAAATCTGATCTTGCTGTAACTTGCAGGTAAGGTAAGGGAGGCCCAACAGAAGAAAGACCTCGAACTAGCTGAGAAGACCAAGCTTGCTGACGAGAAGTTAGCTTCAGTCACCAAGCTTGAACAAGACAATACCAATCTGAAAGCTGCTCTTGGGATCGCCAACAAGGAGGTCAGTCGACTAAAAACTGATAAAGCTGCCCTGACCGACCAAGTCAGCAAATTGACTGGGAAGAAAAACGATCTGGAGGCCTTCCTGAGTGGTCTTGCCAAGAAGCTGTTTCTTATGCTTGAAGGTAAACCTCTATGCTCGGCAAAGATTTCCAATTGTGGTTTTTCCATTCGACCATCCCCTTGACTTAGTGATCATCCTTGCAGAATTTTGTCAGAACTTTGAAGAAGAAACTAGCCGGCTGGAGCCAAACCTCGACCCCGTCAATTCTCCGGTGAACGACGAAGTTGCCATGGATGTTTTCCGACTGGAGTCTCGTGTTGCAGCTGTCGTGGACTATCTCGCAAGGCTGAAGTCCGCCACATCTCGCATCGACTCAATGCTCTGGCCTGAGGGGACACTTCAGAATGACCTTGAGTCGCTGATGGCCCGCTTGAACTCGATCCCTGGTCGAGTGCAGGAATGGAAGAAGTCCTCGGCTCGGTGTGGTGCAGATGTGGCTCTGTGTCTGGCCCGAGTCCACTGTAAAGATGCGCGAGAAGAGAAGCTGGCGGCCCTTCGGGTGGCCAACACCAAGAAACACGACTTCAGGTCCTTTATGGAAACTTTCCTTGCAGCTGCCACTCGGATCGCTGATGGAATTGACCTTGATGAATTCGTTGCACCTTCCAGCCCTCCACAGGAGGGGTAAAAAACTTCTTCTGGCTCGACGCTTTAGATTTGCCTCGGTATGCCGAGTGGAATTGTAACCGATAAACCTTAACAGGCTTAACGCCTGAGCACTCTCGGTTCCTTTAGATATCGATTCAAACTTGAATTTGGTGCTTGAATACGACTGCCTTTGGCTCGAAATGTCTTTTGCAGGTTCAAAGCAAGGCGCCTTTACTGCAATCGACTTATTCTTTAATCCACTTAGGCGAGCACTGGGCTGCAGCTAAGCCCCCGAGTGAGAGGTTTACTCTTCACTCGGTAGGATTTTGATAACTTAGGCTAGCACTGGGCTGCAGCTAAGCCTCCGAGTGAGAGGTTTGCTCTTCACTCGGTAGGATTTTTATGACTTAGGCGAGTGCTTGGACTGCAGCTAAGCCTCCGAGTGAGAGGGTTGCTCTTCACTCGGTAGGATTTTTGTAACTTAGGCGAGTGCTTGGACTGCAGCTAAGCCTCCGAGTGAGAGGGTCGCTCTTCACTTGGTAGGATTTTTAGAACTTAGGCGAGTGCTTGGACTGCAGCTAAGCCCCCGAGTGAGAGGGTTGCTCTTCACTCGGTAGGATTTTTATAACTTAGGCGAGTGCTTGGACTGCAGCTAAGCCCCCGAGTGAGAGGGTTGCTCTTCACTTGGTAGGATTTTTATAACTTAGGCGAGTGCTTGGACTGCAGCTAAGCCTCCGAGTGAGAGGGTCGCTCTTCACTCGGTAGGATTTTTATAACTTAGGCGAGTGCTTGGACTGCAGCTAAGCCCCCGAGTGAGAGGGTTGCTCTTCACTCGGTAGGATTTTTATAAACTTAGGCGAGCACAGGGCTGCAGCTAAGCCCCCGAGTGAAAGTCTGGCTTACCACTCGGTAGGATTTTGATAACTTAGGCGAAACGGATTCGCAGCTAAGCCTCCGAGTGGGAGTCTGGCTCACCACTCGGTAGGATTTTGATAACTTAGGCGAAACGGATTCGCAGCTAAGCCTCCGAGTGGGAGTCTGGCTCACCACTCGGTAGGATTTTGATAACTTAGGCGAAACGGATTCGCAGCTAAGCCTCCGAGTGGGAGTCTGGCTCACCACTCGGTAGGATTTTTACAAACTTAGGCGAAACGGATCCGCGGCTAAGTCACCCACTGAGGGGGAATTTTATTGGACAAAAATAAAAAGTGACAGAAATTATGGAGGAACTACGACACTATTATTTTGAGGTCCATGAACTACAGAAGTACTTTATTGCAACTCATCCGAGTGATAAAACTTAAGTATAAAATGGGCGGAGTAGCTCCGCGTTCCAAGCTCGGGGCTCATCGATATTATGCTCGACGTTGTAAAGACGGTACACCCCGTTGTGGAGGACCTTGGTGACGATGAAGGGGCCTTCCCAAGAAGGAGCAAGCTTGTGTGGTTTGTGCTGATCCACTCGGAGAACTAAATCTCCTTCCTGGAAGGCTCGACCTCTCACATTTCTGGCGTGGAAACGACGCAAATCTTGTTGGTAGATGGTCGACCGGATTAGAGCCATCTCCCTTTCTTCCTCTAAAAGGTCGACTGCGTCCTGCCGCGCTTGTTCAGCCTCTGCTTCGTTGTAGATTTCAACTCGAGGAGCATTGTGGAGAAGATCACTCGGCAAGACTGCTTCAGCTCCGTAGACCAAGAAGAATGGAGTTCTTCCGGTCGACCGATTAGGTGTGGTCCGCAGTCCCCAAAGCACTGAGGGAAGTTCGTCGACCCAAGCTCCAGCCGCGTGTTTGAGATCACGCATCAGTCGGGGCTTCAATCCCTTAAGAATCAGTCCATTAGCTCGCTCTGCTTGTCCATTCGACTGCGGATGGGCGACTGAAGCGTAGTCGACCCGTGTGCCTTGGGAGTTGCAGAAATCTCTAAATTCCTCCGAGTCGAAGTTCGATCCATTATCCGTAATGATGCTGTGCGGGACTCCATATCTGAATATTAGTTCCCTGATGAAGCTAACAGCAGTACCGGCGTCAAGATTCTTGATTGGTTTGGCCTCGATCCACTTGGTGAACTTGTCGACTGCCACCAGTACATGCGTGAAGCCACTTCGTCCTGTTCTTAAAGGACCCACCATGTCCAGTCCCCATACTGCGAAAGGCCAGACGAGTGGGATGGTCTTCAGAGCCGACGCAGGCTTGTGCGACATATTCGAGTAGAACTGACATCCCTCGCACTTATCCACTATCTCTTTTGCCATCTCATTCGCCTTTGGCCAGTAAAATCCGGCTCGGTATGCTTTGGCCACGATGGTCCGAGAGGACGCATGATGACCACAGGTCCCCGAGTGAATATCATTGAGAATGAGTCGACCTTCTTCTGGTGTTATGCATTTCTGACCGACTCCAGTCGCGCTTTCTCTGTATAATTGTCCTTTGATTACGGTAAAGGCCTTGGACCGACGGACGATCTGTCGAGCCTCTTCCTCATCCTCCGGAAGCTCTTTTCTCAGGATATACGCGACATACAGAACTGTCCAGTCGGGAATAACCACCAAGACCTCCATGATCAAGTCGACCACCGCTGGGACTTCAACTTCAGTCGGATCTGTGGCACTCTTGGGCTGTGGAGTTTCTTCGGTGAAAGGATCTTCTTTGACTGACGGAGCGTGTATATGCTCCAAGAATACACCACTCGGAATGGCTTCTCTCTTGGAACCTATCTTTGCTAGATCGTCAACTGCTTGATTTTTCAGTCGGGGTATATGATGGAGCTCCAACCCCTCGAACTTCTTTTCCAGCTTCCTCACTGCACTGCAGTATCCAGTCATGGCTGGGCTTCTCACGTCCCACTCTTTCATCACCTGGTTGACCACTAAATCCGAGTCGCCATAGACCATCAGGCGACGGACGCCGAGTGAAATGGCCATGCGCAACCCATATAAGAGGGCCTCATATTCTGCCTCATTGTTGGAGGAATCAAAGTGAATCTGGAGCACATATCTGAGCTTATCTCCTCTGGGGGAAACCAGGACAACCCCAGCACCGGAGCCATTCAACATCTTAGAGCCATCAAAGAACATGGTCCAATGCTCCGAGTGAACTTCAGTCGGCTGCTGTTGTTCAATCCACTCGGCGAGGAAATCTGCTATTGCCTGGGACTTAATGGCTTTCTTTGCCTCAAACTTGATATCAAGGGGAAGAAGTTCAATCGCCCATTTGGCCACTCGACCAGTTGCATCTCTGTTGTGCAGAATCTCTGATAGTGGAGCGTCGCTGACGACTGTGATGGAATGATCAGAAAAATAATGAGCAACCTTCTTTGTGGTCATGTATATTCCATACACAAGCTTCTGATAATGAGGATATCTCTGCTTGGATGGAGTCAAGACTTCAGACAAATAATACACTGGGCGCTGAACTTTGAGAGCTTTTCCTTCTTCTTCCCGCTCGACCGTAAGCACAGTACTGACGACTTGTCCTGTGGCTGCGATATAGAGCAACAGAGGCTCTTTGCTGATTGGAGCAGCAAGCACCGGCTGGGTGGAGAGCAGAGCTTTTAGCTCGGCAAACGCTGCATCAGCTT
>NC_041383.1:95771251-95780999 GCF_002162155.2 Triticum dicoccoides
TGCATCAGCTTCTGGAGTCCACTCGAACTTGTCTGTCTTCTTCATCAGTCGGTAAAGAGGCAATGCCTTTTCACCGAGTCGTGAGATGAATCGACTTAATGCGGCCAAGCATCCAGTAAGCTTCTGGACATCGTGCACTCGCACAGGGCGTTTCATTCGGAGAATAGTGCCAATCTTCTCTGGGTTAGCGTCGATTCCCCGTTCGGAAACGAGAAAACCGAGTAACTTGCCACCAGGAACTCCAAATGTGCACTTTGATGGATTGAGCTTGATATCATATCTTCTAAGGTTGGCAAATGTTTCGGCGAGATCAGCGAGCAGGTCGGAACCTTTTCGTGACTTGACAACAATATCATCCATATATGCTTCCACATTCCGACTGATTTGAGTGAGTAGACACTTCTGAATCATTCGCATAAATGTGGCTCCGGCATTCTTGAGGCCGAATGGCATGGTGATATAGCAGAAGCACCCGAATGGAGTGATGAAAGCTGTTTTTACCTCGTCGGGTCCGTACCGACGGATCTGGTGGTACCCGGAGTAGGCATCTAAAAAAGATAACCTCTCGCATCCTGCGGTCGAGTCAACAATTTGATCTATGCGAGGGAGAGGAAAATGATCTTTCGGGCAGGCCCGGTTGATGTGCTTGAAATCAATGCACATTCGGAGCGACTTGTCCTTCTTAGGAACCATGACGACATTAGCGAGCCACTCGGAGTGGTATATCTCTCGGATAAATCCTGCCGCCAACAGTCGAGCCACTTCTTCACCAATGGCTTTTCTCTTCTGGACGGCGGACCGCCGAAGATGCTCTTTGACTGGTTTTGCAGATGAGTCGACTCTTAGGCGATGCTCAGCCAGTCCCCTGGGAACACCTGGCATGTCAGCGGGCTTCCATGCAAAAATGTCCCAGTTCTCACGGAGGAACTGGATGAGCGCTTCTTCCTATTTTGGGTCGAGTGTTGTGGAGATGCGGGTCGGAGCTGCATCGGGGTCGGTCGGGTGAATGTGAACAGGCTTCGTCTCACCGGACGACTGGAATGCAGACTCTGTGGCGGGTTTCTTTGATCGCAGCAGGTCACTCGGATCTGCGTTTTGCTTGTATTCCTCGAACTCGACCGCTGTCACCTGGGAATCGGCAATCTTGGAGCCCTTTTGAAAGCACTCTTCTGCCTTTTTCCTATCACCGGTGACAGTGATCACTCCTTTGGGGCCGGGCATCTTCAATTTGAGGTACACGTAACATGGTCGAGCCATGAACCGTGCGTAAGCTGGTCTCCCCAAAATGGCATGATATGCACTCTGAAAATCCACGACTTCAAACGTCAACTTTTCTTTGCGAAAATGTTTCGAATCACCAAACACCACGTCCAAAGCTATTTGGCCGAGTGACTCGGCCTTCTTCCCTGATATAACTCCATGAAAGCTCATGTTACTAGTGCTCAGTCGGGACATCGGAATGCCCATTCCTTTCAGTGTGTCTGCATACAACAAATTCAGCCCGCTTCCACCATCCATCAGCACTTTTGTCAGTCGAGTGCCTTCGACAACTGGATCGACCACCAAAGCTTGCCTCCCAGGGGTGGCAATATGAGTCGGGTGATCAGATTGGTCGAATGTGATGGGTATTTGAGACCATTTCAGATAATTTGCTTTTGCTGGGGCAACCATGTTCACCTCTCGGTTAATGACTTTCAGTCGACTCCTGCTTTCCACATCTGCAAAGATCATCAGAGTGGAATTGATATGCGGATATCCTTCCTCACTGTCCTCCTTGCCTTCGGCCTTGTCCGACTCCTTCTCCTTGTCCTTAGACTGTTTTCCCTGAAACTGCTGGATCAGGAGTCGACATTGGCGAGTGGTGTGCTTCGGGTAGATGATATTCCCCTCTTCGTCTTTCTTCATGTGGATGTGACATGGCATATCCATTACGTCGTTCCCTTCTTTATCCTTTACCTTCTTGGGGTTCCAGGATCCTTTTGGTTTCCCCTTAAACTTTCCCTGAGTCACGGCCAGAGCCTCTCCAGGAGCTGCCGGTTCAGCCTTCCGCTTCTGTTTCCGACTGGTGTTTCCTTTTTCCGACTGACTCGGCTTGTGCTTGCCGCTTCGGAGTCGGTCTTCTTCTTCGCCGTTGGCGTACTTGGTAGCAATCTCCATCATCCGACTCAAGGTCATGTCACCGGTTCGACCAAACTTCAAACTCAGTTCTCTGTTCTTGACGCCATCTTTGAAGGCGCAGACTGCCTGATGATCAGACACGTTCTCCACAGTGTGGTGCAAAGTGATCCACCTCTGAATATACTCTCTGAGAGTCTCATTAGCCTTCTGCACGCAGACTTGCAACTCCGTCAATCCAGCTGGTCGCTTGCAAGTTCCTTCAAACGTTCTGATGAACACTCGGGACAGATCTTCCCAAGTGTAAATGCTGCTAGGAGGTAATTGAGTCAACCATGCTCTGGCAGAACCTTCCAGCATGAGGGGCAAATGCTTCATGGCCACCTCGTCGTTCCCACCACCAATCTGAACTGCCACTCGGTAGTCCTCAAGCCAAGTTTCAGGCTTAGACTCACCAGTGAACTTGCTGACTCCTGTTGCCAACCTGAAATTGGGAGGGATAACTGCGGCTCTGATAGCTCTGCTGAAACATTCAGGACCAGAAACATGCACTCGACTGCTTGTGGGTGCATCTCTATCGAGTCCGCCTCGATGGGCTCTGTTCCGGTCGACCAAACCTTGCACGATAATGGATCGCGCGTCGAAGCCTGGTTCTCTGGGGTCGACTGGAACCCTTCGCCCTGTACTGTACTGACGCCTGTCATCTTGCTGCCGAGGAGCGTAAGACCCACCCCTCGGAGGGGAATTGGGCACTCGACGCCTATCATCTCGGTCGAGTCGGTCACCATATTGATCTCGCCGATCCTCGCGCCCCTCACGCCGCGGAGGCAATCTGGGGCTGTGAGCCGACTGAACCGTATTCGCAGTGACGGATCGACTGTGAATTCTGTTGCGCGATTGAGACACGGCTGAATTCTGATCTCCTGCTGCCCGGAGCAGATCCCTGATCTGCAGCAAACCTCTGCCCGCTTCCGACTGCGAAGGCTGGATGGACTCTGCTATACGGGTCGCAGCTGCTAAATTCTGGATTGGGGTTCGATATACCTGAGTCGGCGGGAAGAGTTGACGTCGACTGGTGTCGGGAACTCGTTGCCGCGCGCGCTCGTCGAGTGCTCGCTGAAGATTCTCTAGTCGAGTGCGTTCAGCCAAATTGGCCAGACGTGCCTCCTCCAAGGCACGAGCCTCGGGGGTTTCTCCTGCGACGGGAGTACGCAGGGCATCCACGTTCCTGCGGCGAAGTTCCTCTCTTTGCAGAGAGTCGAGTGGCTCGGGCTGGTACTCTTCGTAGCCTCGTGCGGGGTCGCCTCCGTCACTTGCTCCACCATCACGGGCGAAGCCAAGGGGACTGCGAGGCCCGTCGACCATCAAGATTTCCGCCGCTGGATCACTGCTACCGCACTCGGATGCAGTCTCTACGGAGCCAGTCGACAGATCGAACAAGCCGTAGAGAGATTCGTCGGGCTCGATTGCCGCAACTTGGGTGGTGGCCGATTGGCGAGCCATCGCGTGCCTCACCCATCGCTGAAGCCTCGACCGGCCCGAGCGCTTGCGCTGGCGGGAGACCGGGAGGGTGGACGATGGAGGAGCCGACCGATACTGGGTCGACGGTTGCCGCAGCAGAACGCCGCGGACACATGCGCGAAAATGCGTCGCACCGCGGACGGGGAGCGCATCAACGTCGAGTGGAGCCTCCTGGAGCCACGCGGAGTCGTCGGCGATGAAGGTGAGAGTGCCGAGACGGATCTCTTGACCCCCGACCAAAACTCCAGCAGACACCATGATGAAAGTACTCGGAAGAATCGCAACTTCTCCACAAAAATCGCTAAAACACCTGCCCCACGGTGGGCGCCAACTGTCGTGGTTCTAAGACTGACAGTAGAGTGGGGGGTAGGTATGAAGAGGCAAGGTCCTAGCTATGGAGAGGTTGTAAACACAAGGGATGTACGAGTTCAGGCCCTTCTCGGAAGAAGTAATAGCCCTACGTCTCGGAGCCCGGAGGCGGTCGAGTGGATTATGAGTATATGAGTTACAAGGTGCCGAACCCTTCTACCTGTGGAGGGGGGTGGCTTATATAGAGTGCGCCAGGACCCCAGCCAGCCCACGTAGGAGAGGGTTTAAGGTGAGTTAAGTCTGGGGCGTTACTGGTAACGCCCCACATAAAGTGTCTTTACTATCATAAAGCCTACTTAATTACAGGCCGTTGCAGTGCAGAGTGCCTCTTGACCTCCTGGTGGTCGAGTGAGTCTTCATGGTCGAGTCCTTCAATGCAGTCGAGTGAGTCCAGTCGACCTCTTCTAAGGGTGTCCTTGGGTAAGGTACTTAGATCAGGTCCATGACCCTACCCTAGGTACATGACCCCATCACCTGCCCCCGTATATACAGGAGCAAGTGGGGGAGGCAGCCGGCCAGGAGGAGGGCGCGCCAAGGGGGGAGTCCTACTCCCACCGAGAGTAGGACTCCTCCTTTTCCTTGTTGGAATAGGAGAGGGAAGGAAGGGAGAGAGGAGGAGAAGGAAAAGGGGGGGCTCCTTGTCCAATTCGGACTAGAGGGGGAGGGGGCACGCGGCTGCCCTGGCCGCCCCTCCTCTTCTTGCACTAAGGCCCATGAGGCCCAATTAACTCCCCAAGGGGTTCCGGTAACCCCCCGGTACTCCGGTTTTTCTCCGAAACCACTCGAAACACTTCCGATGTCCGAATATAGTCGTCCAATATATCGATCTTTACATCTTGACCATTTAGGGACTCCTCGTCATGTCCGTGATCATATCCGGGACTCTGAACTACCTTCGGTACATCAAAACACAAAAACTCATAATACCGATCGTCACCAAACTTTAAGCATGCGGACCCTACGGGTTCGAGAGCTATGTAGACATGACCGAGACACGTCTCCAGTCAATAATCAATAGCGGAACCTGGATGCTCATATTGGCTCCCACATATTCTACGATCTTTATCGGTCAAACCGCATAACAACATACGTTGTTTCCTTTGTCATCGGTATGTTACTTGCCCGAGATTTGATCGTCGGTATCTCAATACCTAGTTCAATCTCGTTACCGGCAAGTCTATTTACTCGTTCCGTAATACATCATCTCGCAACTAACTCATTAGTTACAATGCTTGCAAGGCTTATAGTGATGTGCATTACCGAGAGGGCCCAGAGATACCTCTCCGACAATCGGAGTGACAAATCCTAATATCGAAATACGCCAACTCAACAAGTACCTTCGGAGACACCTGTATAGCACCTTTATAATCACCCAGTCACGTTGTGACGTTTGGTAGCACACATAGTGTTCCTCTGGTAAATGGGAGTTGCATAATCTCATAGTCATAGGAACATGTATAAGTTATGAAGAATGCAATAGCAACATACTAAACGATCAAGTGCTAAGCTAACGGAATGGGTCAAGTCAATCACATCATTCTCCTAATGACGTAATCCCGTTAATCAAATGACAACTCATGTCCATGGCTAGGAAACTCAACCATCTTCGATTAACGAGCTAGTCAAGTAGAGGCATACTAGTGACACTATGTTTGTCTATGTATTCACACATGTATCATGTTTCCGGTTAATACAATTCTAGCATGAATAATAAACATTTATCATGATATAAGGAAATAAATAATAACTTTATTATTGCCTCTAGGGCATATTTCCTTCACAAGCATGGTAACATTTTACCAGGAAAGAAAGTCGTCCAAACATATCAACATGAGATCTAATTTCGAATGTCTCATCGAAACAAAACTTTTTTTTGAAAACACCTTTTTCATTGGAGCGACGGTTCATGCTATAAAACATTTTGAAATTTTAATTTCTGATGGAATCTTTGTTGATATCATCATTTCCGTGCTATATGCATGCATCCAGTTACTAAGGAAGAATATTCTGCTCTCTTGTGCATGCGTTTTTTAATTGAAAAAAGCCCAATGCGCATGTAATGAGACTCATTTGGATTTATTACTAAATTCCGACTGATCGGAAGTTAGTCGCGTCCTTAAGCAAATAAATGGGATTATGTCTGTTCGAAGACTCTCCGCTCCCCAAGTCCGTTCCAGGAGTTGGTGAAGTTGTAGCTAAAAATGACAAAGTAAGGAAAAAGAAGCTCCACAGATTCTGAGATTTCACGGAGCTGGAGGAGTGCCGAACAGCTCCGCTAAGACTAGTCTGGTCAACTGGTCGGATAAGGGAGAGAGTGACCAGAGAAATCCCAGCATCCATCCCCCAAATCACGCGATGCGACCGAGACCAACACACGCGGAGGCCGCCATGGCAGATGCATCACCGGTGACGGGTGGAGGGAGCAAGCGCTCCCTCGTCTTCCTCTAAGAGCATCTCCAGCCGTTTGCCCCCCAAGAGGCATTTTTTTCGCCTCTGGGGGGCTGCCGACGAGAACTTTGGTCTAGGGGGCCAAATTTTCCACTCGTTGCCTCTCCACGAGCAGTGTTGGACTCCCACAAACGGAGCGGCATTTTGTCGAGCACCTTGACTGCGGCGGCGTCCACGACCGCCAGCCAGCGGAGGAGCGCGAGCGTCGACGGGGAAGGAGACGCGCCTCCACCATGCCGGGTCTGTCGAGCTGCACGGGCTGGAGACGCGCTGCTCGCCACCTCGCCACGTGCCGGAGATGGAGATGCAGCTCGCGGCCGTGCTCGCAACGCTCGCCCTCGGCGATGCGCTTGTCGTGCTCTTCTTCGGCAAGTGGTGGCAGCCGCTGGCCGACGGTGACAAGCGCGTCAAGGAGCTCGACGACGCCGTCGAGGCCCTGCTGCAGCTGCGGGCCGACGTGCTCAGGCATTTGGATGGCGCGCCGGAGCCGGAGCAGCCGCGCGCGTGGCTGCGGCGCGTGCAGGACGCGCAGGACGAGGTGGCGTCCATCAAGGCGCGGCACGACGCGATCCAGGAGCAGGGCACGGCGCTGCTGGAGGCCGCCGCTGCTCCTCCAGCCCGAGGAGCTGGAGCTCCCGCCCGAGACGGGGTCCGCCAGGTCGCCCGACCCGGCCGTGGAGGCCGGCAAGCGGTGGCGGGAGGCAGCGAGCGGGGAGGGAGGCAGGCGCGGGGCGGCAAGCGGGGAAGGAGGCGTGGCGACGGCGCGCGGCAGCCAGGGCGAAGCGCGCGACGAGCGGTAGTGGCAGGCGACGGGCTTGAGCTGGGCTGCGCGGTGGCCAGCGAGGGGAGGGCGAGAGGAGGCCGCGGAGGCGCACCCCCTGGCGTGCGGTGGCGAGGAGAAGACGACGGTGGCCGGCCGCGTGAGCTCTCCGCTCCGACCGCGCAGCTGTGTGCGGTAGGTGGGGCAGCGGCTGAGGAAAAGAGACAGGAGAGAGAAAAGAGAAAAGGAGAGGAGAGGAGGGAGAAAGGGGCTGGTAAGTGGGGCAGCGGCTGAAAAAGCAGATGCCAACGTCCCCGGCTGCCCCCACGGAGCTAGGTGTGGGGTGGGCGTGCCGGCGGTAAAAATCACGAAATCCGGCGCAAAATGAGATTGTGGGGCCTGGCTGGAAAGTTTTTTTGCCTGCCGGTGCTAAAAAAAGGTGCATGGGAGGGTCCTGGGGCACTAGTGGAGATGCTGTGAGGAAGAACCACCGAGAAGGCCGGAGCTTGAAGCCGCGCCGTTTGCGAGTCTGAGTGTGGCCAAGTTCCATGCGCCAGTGCGGCGGCCATGGCGGCTCGACGGCCGGCTGGGGAGCGGCACGCCGAGAGCCAAGAGGCAGCGGAGAACCCCCGCGCACAGCAAATGCGGAGGTTTGGCCGGCCGTCGGGGATGGCGTCGTCGTCAACAACCGCGTGGTTGAAGGAGCCACCCGCGACGGAACCAAAAGCAAAGGAGGACGCGCCAGTCAGCGCCTAAACGCTGCACCACGCGCGCGCGCGATTCAGCGTCTGCGAGCGGCCGCACACAGCCCGTCCATCTCAGTTGACGATCGCGACACGTGGAGGGCAGTTTCAGACGGAGAGAAGAGAAGGGTTTTGTCGCATCCAAAATTCAGGGGGAAACGCGCCCAACTAGCCGTCGTCTCCATTCCCCCTCTCCGCCTCCTCACATCCAACACGAATAGAGGAAGGGAAATCCCTAGACCCTAGGTCGTCGGCGTCCGCCGCCGGCGAGAGCCCGACCACGGGGACGATTCAAGGGGTGGAGCACATACATACGACAAGCTCGACGACACCAACTACCACGCGGACGCGAACCATCCTAGAGGCGCTCCTGCGACAAGTGCCGTGGAAGGAGACGGGGCAGGACGATGGGGTAGCGGCGAGCTGCTACATCTCCTGGGGGGTGGAGAAGGTAAGCTACGCGCGCTCTAACCCTCTCCAATTTTTTCGGCCTCGGCTCGTGAACAGGTGGCAGGGGGGTTTCGCCGACGCGGCGGTGTCATCAACGGTGACGAGCGGGGGAGCGGATAGTTGGGGGGAGTCAGGTGTGTCGCTCGTGCTTCGAGCCCGCGTGCAATCCCGCAACATCCACACATTTTTTTCGTCTCGAAATTGTAGCGCACCATTGAACAGAGTGGGATTCCCCTGTCGAAATTGTAGGTTCAGATTTGTGTGTAGCGCATCACAATTCAGAGGAAGACAATTTTAATGGTTTTTCACAGCATGTTTGTTAGTATCCAGGGGGTGGTGGTGGTGGTGGTGGTGTGTCTTAGTTGTAATTTTTTCAGTTCACAGGGATGTAGGCAATTTTGTCAACGTTTTAGGCACTTATGCAGTATTAGTGTCTCCAGTAGCAGGCGAGTTTTATAAACACTTGCCCAGCATGAGTAGGAATAGTTTGCAGCAATGGAGGGGGCAAGTTTGGTTGGAACGTATTGCTGGTTTGTGTCATTGTGTGTGTGCTTCAGGTCTGTGTCTTTTAACTATAGTTGTGTGGTTGCCTGGACTCTTTTTGGCAGTCTGATGATATGCAAAGCCACAACGGCTTGACTGAATCTTGGGTTACAGCTTCTGGTGATGAAATTCCATGAAGTTCTAACAACTTTTGATTCATTTTCATCATTTCATAATCTGAATTGTGGGAATTTGTGTTTCGTCAGGGACAAGCAACTTCAGACTGCTCTTAAAACTATACATGTCATGACAGATTGAAGCAGTTACGCCGAAGCAAGTCTCTTCTCGACCTACTCAAGTCCAAACCATTACGCCGAAACTATGTAGTTAGCTTCAGACTGCTCTTAGAAGTCCAGAAAGAAAAATGTAGGCATTTTTGTTCAGCGGTTAGGCACTTTTATGCACAATAGTTTTTCTAGTAAGCTGGCAAGTTTTCACAAAACTCGTGTCCAGCATGAGTAGGCATTTTTTTGCAGCAATGGAGGGCAACATTAGAGAGGCAAGTTTTTTCATGTGAGCAGGCATGGGGTTCAGTGTTTATGTAGGCAGGGTGTTTCAGTTAACTACATAGTTTTACTTCTCGACTTTTTACATTTTTTTCTTTTTGTTCTCTCCGCAGGAAAAATAGTGAAACTAGGCAAGGACATCTTTTTCCGGCATCCCTGTCCCGGCAGTTTTTAAGATGGTGATGACTTCCCAAATCATCACGATGGCAAGGTACAGATCGCACATTTCTTTTCTTTTGTGGTTAAGCGAACCTATCCGGTGTGGAGCTCTTGCACATCCGGTGTGGTAGGTC
>NC_041383.1:95781122-95782412 GCF_002162155.2 Triticum dicoccoides
ACTTTTTTGTGTGTTCTCATGTGTGTGTTTTCTGTCTTCTTATCTTAATAGGGAGCAGTAAGAACAGACACCGCAGCTGGGGACAATGATAGGGGATTACAAGGTCGTAGGTGCACAAGGAGGAAGCAATTCAGGGAGGAAGGAATAGAGCATCGCACGCAAGGCTGGTTAAGCTAAACAAGAGCCTGGAGCAGCCACAAAGGGATCTAATTGAAAGTTACTTCTTAGGAGGTATGCTAAAGATTGAGGCAAGACAATGCCAGCAGATCTCAGCAGGTGGGTGCTACAAAGGTACCACCCAGACAGTGAGTCTATAGTTGTCCTAGGAAGGGGCGAGATCCCCGTACCAGCCTAAAGTGTCCACCACACTTTGGGTCTACGCAACTCAGGAGATGAAGTGTTTTACGGGTGGGATGCGGAAGCGATATCATTCATAAACAGCAGGTACGGGTTCAAGAATGGAAGCGCAACCAAGATAGTAACTTTCTGCAAGATGATTGAAAGACATGAAAGGAAGAGCAGTGACGATTTCATGCACGCCTGGCTAATTGTGGTAGTTAGTTCTTTCATGTGCCCTGCAATGAGCCTTCACGTCAGCCCTGGATGCTATCCAATAGTCGCCGAACTGGAGAAAGTGAAGAGGAAGAAGAAAGCCGTAAATTGTTGCGTGCACCATATGGTGGTAGGTACCTTTTTTTCGGTTTATTTTTTTCCTTTTTATAGTACAACAACAGAGAGGCTAACCACTCACAAATGCGCTGCAAAAAATGTGTCGTATGTAGATTCTTTGGTGGTCGACATTCAAGTACCAGATTGTCCAGTCTGGGCAGAAGCATGGGACAACAAGCGTATAGGGCAAGTTGCAAGAGCAGACAAAAAAGAGGGGGGATAAGGCAAGCTGAGTGTGAGCTACTTTTTCCTTACTTTTTCAAGCATTTTTACTTAATGACAAGTTGTAGTACATATTATCATCTCGTCCTTTTTGACCCTCTTTCTCTCACCACACACTAGATGAAGCCAAGATTTCGCCTAAACCTCTACGAAGCCACCCCAAAAAGTCGACGGACCCTGTGTCCAACCAAACTCGCCTATTTCGACATGCTAGGTCGCCCAACCATCGACCAAGCCGCCTAAACCTCTACGAAGCCACCCCAAAAACGACGGACCCCGTCCAACCACACTTGCCTATTCCGGTATGCTAGGTTGCCCACCCATCGACCAAGTCGCCTAAACCTCTACGAAGCCACCCCCAAAAAGTCGACGGAGCACGCATTCAACCAAACTCGCCAT
>NC_041383.1:95783027-95873814 GCF_002162155.2 Triticum dicoccoides
CGCCTAAAACTGTATGAAACCACCCCCAAAAATTTGACGAACCCCACGTCCAACCAAAGTTGCGTATTCCGATATGCTAGGTCGCCCACCTATCGACCAAGTTGCCTAAAACTCAACGAAGCACCCCCACAAATCGACAGACCCCACGTCCAACCAAACTCGCCTATTCCGGTATGCTAGGTCGCCCACCCATCGACCAAGTTGCCTAAAACTCTACGAAGCCACCCCTAAAAAGTTGTCGAAGCACATGTTCAACCAAACTCGTCTATTCCGGCATGCTAGGTTGCCCACTGGTCAACCAAATTTGCCTAAACCACTACGAAGTCACCCCCAAAAAGTCGCCGAAGACCGCGTCCAACCAAACTCGCCTATTACATAGGTACTTAGGGAGAGACGGCTTGTCAGTCAGTCCATGATTGTGGTCAGCAACAACACCTGTGACCACCTACTTATTATTATTTAGCTTGACTGTCATTTTTGCTGGACAGTTGGTCTGTTTGATAAACTCTCTTCTCCTCTTCTTAAGAAGGCTCCCTGGAGATTTATAAGAGCTACAACCTGCATGCGCTTACTGCCAACATCTTGCCCATCGCCAGTCCTCAGAATCTGAACTTAGTTTTTTAAGCATAGGGGTGTAGACATCATCATTTTGATTTTAGGCTTCCCAGACTTGTTGCAACAAAAGGTCTGTTTCTCAAGCACATTAGTGCAGGCAGACCTCCTTGACGTGCTGGCTTTCATTGAGAACCCAATTTTCAGAGCGTAGGCATTGTAGCGCGTCTTAGCACCTGCAAGCGTGTCAAACTCCATGCCAACATAAGGTTCCTGTGGGCTAGATCGCACCTCGTTCACAACAAAACCAAACAAGCCAGCGCCACCTGTATGAACTTGCCCACCATGGCTTGGCAGAGTTAAAGCCCTGCTGAACACGGCAGGGGCGGGCGCGACAGTTTCAGTTGCCGTTGCATCAGACGCACTAATAGCAGCAGCAGCTGCAACACGGAACTCCACACTGAGGACATCTTGGACAGGAGCAGAACGCAAATCTGGCGACTCGCCTACCCCCTCGATAGAAATAGGCATTTTTCCATCTGGGACTTGTGTACAGTACAGCGGGCCTCCATCACAATCATCGAAGTCATCAGGGAATTCATTGAGATCCAGCTCAGCCATCTGAACATTTTAGAAGATAGAAAGAAAATTCTGTGTAAGCGACATAATATAAATGAAACAACGAAAACATCTCTTCTTTTGCTCTTTTTGCTACTAGTCAGGTTGACATATCATGTTTACTACTAGTTGGCAGAAAAATGGCAGGCAGAAATTTACAGGATGCAGGCATTATTGTTGGTTGAATTTACTAGCTCAGACTTCTTTCTGGTTTTTGTTTTGTACTAGCAACTAGTCTCTTGTTATTTCATCTCCCCTTTTTTAATCAGAGATGTAGGCAAGCTTTTTCTCTATCTTATAGCCATACTGAAGAACTATACACAGTTTTATTACAACCAGTTTTTCCTCTCCTTTTGTTCCAGAGGTCAGGTGGAAGACAATAGGCAAGATAATATACAAGATGTCCTTCAGGATCTTTCTCTAGCATACAGATTCAACATGGGGAAGGGGAGGCAAGTACAGGTGGGGACCAGTAGTATCACACGAGAGGTACAGAGGGGTAGTCCCAGTAGCTCAAGAACTAAACAGGAATCATGCCTTCTGTTTTGTTTTTGCCTAAGGATTAGTAGGGATAATAGTAGTTGGAGAGTACTACCTTGGTGTTTTTGCCGGGAGAAAACTGCCCAGTTTCTCGAAATTTCTTGCCGATGTTGATCCACAGTATTGCCTGATCAGCAACAAAGAGTTGCAGAAAAAAATTGTTGCCTTCTTCAGGATTTGGCTTGGTCCCCTTTTTTTTTTTTCCTTTTTGTCTTTTTTTGTTTGCAAGGAGCTCCCCCCTGCTAGGCCAGGGCGTGCGGTAGTGGCTGGGAGAAATATTGGAAGCAAAGAAATCTCTTTGAATGTCTCGTTACTAAAGTGTTTCTGTTAGTGAGCTATTTAAAAGTGTTTCAGTGGTAGTGAATTGCATTAATCTCTTTGAAGCAAATGTCTCGTTACTAAATCTAACTCATGATGCTATGTATAGTATCTCCCTCTTTTGGATAAGCAGCAAATAAATGCAGATGATTCAGAGTTTCCAAGCATGTTTGTTTATCTAGACAGAAACAGGGTAATGGTTATAGCTAACACTGAAGCAAAAAAATTATAATGCAATTCCGGGTTGGCCCTGCACGATACTGCGTGCTGGGAACCCAGTTCACGGGTTATGATCGCCCGGGATTATTTATTAACGAGAAAGCTAAAATTTTGCGCCAAAGAGGTCACGTCCTTGTCTTCACGGGTAGATTATCAACTCATAGCTATAAGGGGAAAGATTCGCCCGGTACCTCTTTGTTGGCTAATAAAACATAATACGCGGTGTTAATCACGCCGAGGAGTCAAGCACTAGTCAAGACGCGTACACACTCATGTGAGGTGAATTGAATTGTTTCACGAAATAAGACGGTTGCCTGCATCAGCCCGTTTTCCACCATTAGCACTAGGAAACAAGGAGGTCAGGTTGCACTCTACTCTGCATCGAGGATAGGTCGGTTTGGACAGTGACAAACTACGTACAGACGAGCTCCTGTCCATGCCTGTTTTCCACCGCCATTAGCACTAGGAAACATAAAGACCAGGGCTTTTAAACGAGATCCGTTATAGATTTTGATTGCCCATTTCTGGAAAAAGGGAGGTGGTGCACCAATTCGTTTGATCAGGCGCTATTAGACGAGGCTCATTAAGAGCATCTCCAACAGCCGCACGAAACGACGCGCGCGCGCGGTAAACGCAGCCTTTAGCGCGCGCTGGGCGTTTTGCCGCGCTCCAGCGGCGGCGGGAAAATCACGCGCGCGGGAACAGCTTGCGCGCGCGCGAAAAAACGCCAGCTCGCGCGCCATATTTTGCGCACCGCTTTCGGCGCGCCTATAAAATGCGGCGCGCGCCACGCGCCGCACTCGCACCTCCTCTTCTCCTCTTCTCCTCTTCCTGCCACGCGCCGCTCCAGCGCCCCGCCACCGACGCGCCTCCGCCGCAGCGCCCCGCCACCGCCGCGCCGCCATGCCGCCGCGCCGCCGAGGAGCGTCCGGCTACCGCGGCGTCCGCCTGCGCCCCACCGGCGTCTACACCGCGGAGATACGCTCCGGCGGACTCCGGCGGACTCCGGCTCGGCCTCGGCACGTACGAGACGGCGCGCCAGGCCGCCCGCGCGTATGACGCGGCGGCGTGGCGCCTAGGCCGGCCGCGCGGCCAGATGAACTTTCAAGATGTGTACACGCTACAGCAAGCTCTCGACCTCGCCCCTCTGCCTCGTCTGCACACAACGGAAGACCGTGCGGAGCACGCCGAGCGGCAACGCCGCCTCCTCGTCGCTCAGGAGGACGAGCGGGTCATGGCGGAGTGGCGCCAGCGCCACCCAGAGGACATCGCCTACGAGCAGGCCTACTGGGCAAGGCGCCGCGCGGAGGACACGCAAAGGCGCCGCGAGAAGCGGTTGGAAAGGCGTCAGCGGAAGGCGTTGGCGAATGCGCAGTCCGACATCGTTGCAGCAGGTGGGCAGTCGTTCTTCACGCCGGACGATGATCGGTGGCTGGACATCTGGCTAGACACCTCGGACGACACCGCCGAGGATGATAGCGATGGTAGCGACGTAGAGTAGTTTCTATCTAGTTGCGCCGTAGTTTATCTATGCTTTCGAACTATCTATCTAGTTGCACCGATGTAAAATACCTTTGTATCGTTTTTTATTTATGCAATCTATCTAGTTTTTATTTTATCTATGCGTTCGAAAATTAAAAAAAATGTTTTGTGCGCGCTGCATTTTTGCGCGCTGCTGGAGCGGCGCACGCGCTGCATTTTAGCGCGGCTGCTGGAGCGGGCGCAGCGCGCGCGCTAACAGGTTTTTTGCGCGCGGCGCTATAGCGCGGGTGTTGGAGATGCTCTAATGTGATGGAGAGCACACATCGGCTGCGCAGCGGCCTTCATTTTCAGGGGTAGCAATTGCTGTATCTAAGGTGGCCCCGTACTCTGTACAGAGACGGTATGTTAAAACCCGTCAGTGATGGAGGAGAGCACACACCACCACTCAGTCGATCGCCTCACTCTGTTCACGCAGGCGCGCGCCAAGAGAGAAGAGAGAGTGAAGGTTCAGCAGCTGATCGCAAATCAAGATGGAGGAGGCGCGCCGTCTCCTGCGAAGCCTCTCCCCGGTGCAGTCTGCCACGCCGCCCCAGTCCAACCATAAGAAGACCCCGTTGCCCAAGTGGGCGATTGCCGTCATTGCAATCTCCTCCTGCGTCGCCGCCTACGGCCTCGTCTACGGGTCACTTCGGGTGGTGGCGTGCAAGGCCAGGAGGCGTGGAGACGAAGAGAGGGCCAAAAGGTTCGACTCGAGGAATACGCCCGCAAAATGAACGGTTGGTTCAAGCTCCTCGTTGACCTTGCCAACCTCATCTGGAACTGCATCGACGGCTGAAAGGAACACCGGTACTTGCCTACTTACTAGTAGTACGTACGTATGCAGCGGATCTCCGCCGCCCAATAAGTCCAAAACCATGTATGAGCTCCATGCATGTCTAGTACTCTACCGTACTTATATGCTGTGTTTTAAGTGTGGCTGGAATGAATGGATGGATGGATGTAGTACTAGTAATATTGGTCTATGCTGTGTTTCATGTGTGATGAAGGGATGTGGATCAATATTCGCACAAACTTACTTATGGTTTCTACGTAAAAAGAATGTGGAAACAAGGGATTATTGGTTCGATCAGGATGGAAGGGCTCACCCCCTTGAAAATCAAGGGGGAGAAGAAAAGTAGTTAAGGAAGGTTTTACGTACGTAGATGTAGCGTGAGCGCGAATTTAGAACACCCAATCAACATGCATAGGGCTAGACATGTGGTAGCGAGTAGCAGGTATAGCAGCGGCGGTACCTTGAAGGTGATGTTCCTGGGGATGTCACGGCGAACGACGCCGAGCCGTACGTGCCGAGCGGGCGCCCCATCGGCCCGGCGGGCGTGTCCGCCGTGTCGTCCCACTACACAATCGTCTTGTCGGCGCCAGCGCCCTCCAGGGTGATGAACGCGCGCATGGACGATATTGTCATCTTCTCCCTGCGACCAAGGTTTGGAAAGCCAGAATTGTAAGACACGGCGAAAATCTTAGCCAAAATGCCACAGTAGTTCGAAGTTTTCAATAGTATAATTTTGTTTGAAGCATTCAGGGATAATGTGATAACGTGAGTATCGCTACGCTACAGCCAGTTACGAGTGGGCTTCTGATCTCGGTGGGCCTTTCCCTGACGCCCACGATTCCAGGAAACGCCTGCTTCCTCCTTCCCGTGAACCTCCGATCATGGCTGGCTGGATGCAGGCACGCATCTTCGGAGCTCGCCTCCAATGGAGCAAAGTAAACAGAGTTTTACAGTGGCAGAAACCAGGAGGACAGGAGCAATGCACGTACGTGTGGGTGCCGGCGTTGACCTTGATGACGACGCGGACGAGGTTGATGGTCGGGAGCGAGTCGACGGCGGCCTGGACGGACGTGAAGCCGCCGGCCGCAGGGTCCTTGTCGACGACGAGCGAGTAGGACGGGAAGGCGCGCGCGAGCGGCGCGTGTTGGAACGTGCTGTGCTTGAGGCCGCCCACGCACCGCACCCACCGCATGAACATCCGCTCCAGTTCCTCCGCCCGCGTCGCGTTCTCCGTGAACGGCCGGCCCGCCACCCTCCTGGGCCGCACGCCACGCGTGTGCCCGTCCACGCCCGACGCCACTGCGGCCACGGTGGCGATGCAGAGCAGGAGCCGGAGCCGGAGTGGATGTGCGGCCCAGGAGCATGGGCGGCATCGGGCGCGCGCCGATGCCACGCACGGCCAGTAGCTAACAATGCCGGCGCGGTGGTGACTGGACGATGATCGGGGAGCTGGAGCGGCGTGGCGAGGTTTGGTGTGCGGGGCAGGCGAAAAGGCAGGGGAGGGGGATTTAAGGAGCTCGAATGCTCGATCACGGGCGAGGAGAGAACACGAGGGGATCTTACGTGGAGTGGAGTGGAGTGGACTGACGCGGCACCACTCCGGCGGGTCACGGTTCACGAGCTGCCTAGTGAACATGGTACTTCGTTGGTTGTTTGTGGCGCCCTGGCTGCTTTGGGTACGTGAAGTACGGGATGCACGCTACGTACGGCTCTACACGATGCATGTGGTACATGGCCTTCCCGCGCTCTCGCGTATCGATCCCACGACGCTCTTCATTCCGGACTTGCACGTGATCGCGACTTCCGCGCGCGCAAGGGCGTGTTCGCGACCAAACATCCGGGTGACATGATTGCGGAAGCAAGGCCCCGTAAAAGCAAGTAAAATGCGCGTAAGTTTAGCATTTTTCTTGCGGAAGCTCTAAAAACCTCCCTAGACATGTCTTGTAGACCGAGTTCAGTTTGACCAAAAATAGCGGCATGAACAATCTTCTCCCACACATTGCTAATGGCTTTCTCTTCTAGAACACATTATCTATGCAAACACTTAAGGGCATCTCAAACGCAGACCCTCAAATCTCCCGCATCCGTCCGGACTGTGATGTCCGAACCGCGGAAGCCATCCAATACGGTTGTGATCGGTCCGCGACACGACTCGGACGTATTTTCTTCCGCAAACCAGAGACAAACGTGGGGGGGTTTGCGGGAGTCCAAACCGCTCCTACGCCCGCTTCTGACCACCCCGGCCCACCCAAACCCCTCTTTCCTCGCCTGCATGCGTTCCCGCCTGGCGGCGCTGCCCGCGTTCATGCCGCTGTAGAGCGGACCGCTCCATATTGAAGACGGCTCAGGGCGGATGTGACCTCACACTGCCTCCGCCATTGAGGCGGTGCGCCGGCCGAGGGCACCGCCGCTGCATGCCCGACTGAGCACGCCTCCTCGCCGCTTTCAAACGCCTCCATTAAACTCGGGTGGAAGCCGAGGAACCTACTCCGGCATACGTCCGTTCATGCAACAACGGGCAAGCTCATACCATTCGCCCTCTATTTAAACGAGGCCAGATGTTGGGCAAGAATCGCACCACTCCGTCGCCCCCAATCTCCTTCTTCCACCATTTTCTCCACCCTTTCGATGGTATCCGACGAGCAGGAAGAGCAGTTCTCCAGCATAAAAGTCGGCTGGGTGGCCAACCGAGTTGGCCGCATATGAGCTGGGGTGCCGGATGTCCGGGGCGCCAAATCCGTGGACGAACTCGATGAACTAGGTGGGGAAAAGAAAATTTTGGGGCAAAATTCGAGGAATTTCGTGGATGGAAATTGGGGACAATTTGAGGGAAGCTAGATCCACTAGTAACACAGCAAATCGAGTGATCAAATCCAACAGAACATCATCACACCAACAAATCACAAAAAAAATTAGTAGTGCTATTTTTGTGGGGATTTTTGAAATTGGGAAAAAACACACAAATTTGGGGCTAGAAAATGGAGGGGAAGAACTCCAAGTTGTGAATCAACGTGGCTCTGATCCAAGATGATGTAGGGTGGAACCATATGAGGTTGATATTTTCACACTTGGAGGGGGAAAGAGAGAAAATCAAAGAACACAAGAAGAACTCTCAGATAGACTTGATCCAATCACACATGTGCTAGATCCACATACACAAAGAGGATACAAATGTCCAAATCCAACAAAGGGGGATACAAAAGGGGAACTAGTTCATCTCAATGCTAGAAGGAAGGATGCGTTGAATCCATGAAGGATCTTCCCACAAGGGTGTTGGGTAACGTAGTAATTTCAAAAAATTTCCTACGCACACGCAAGATCATGGTGATGTATAGCAACGAGAGGGGAGAGTGTTGTCTACGTACCCTCGTAGACCGAAGCGGAAGCGTTGACGCAACGTAGAGGAAGTAGTCGTACGTCTTCCCGATCCAACCGATCCAAGCATCGTTACTCCGGCACCTCCGAGTTCTTGACACACGTACAGCTCGATGACGCACCCCGAACTCCGATCCAGCAGAGGTACGGGGAGGAGTTCCGTCAGCACGACGGCGTGGTGACGATCTTGATGTTCAACTGTCGCAGGGCTTCGCCTAAGCACCGCTACAATATGACCGAGGTGTAATATCGTGGAGGGGGGCACCGCACACGGCTAAGGAACGATCACGATGATCAACTTGTGTGTCTATGGGGTGCCCCTACCCCCGTATATAAAGGAGGAGAGGAGGAGGGGGCCGACCAAGAGGGGAGGCGCGCCCTAGGGGGGGCAAACCTACTCCAAGTAGGTTTGGCCCCCCTTTCCTATTAGGAGTAGAAGAGGGAAGGAAGAGAGGGGAGGGAAGAAGGAAAGGGGGGGCCGGACCCCCTCCCAATTCGGATTGGGCTTGGGAGGGGGGGCGCCCCCTCCTTTGCTCCTTCTTCCTCCCTTCCACCAAGGCCCAATAAGGCCCATATACTTACCGGGGGGTTCCGGTAACCTCCCGGAACTCCGGTATAATCCCAATCTCATCCGGAACCTTTCCGGTGTCCAAATATATCCGTCCAATATATCAATCTTTATGTCTCGACCATTTAGAGACTCCTCGTCATGTCCATGATCACATCCGGGACTCCGAACAACCTTCGGTACATCAAAATACATAAACTCATAATAAAACTGTCATCGAAACTTTAAGCGTGCGGACCCTACGGTTCGAGAACAATGTAGACATGACCGAGACACGTCTCCGGTCAATAACCAATAGCGGGACCTAGATGCCCATATTGGTTCCTACATATTCTACGAAGATCTTTATCGGTCAGACCGCATAACAACATACGTTGTTCCCTTTGTCATCGGTATGTTACTTGCCCGAGATTCGATCGTCGGTATCCAATACCTAGTTCAATCTCGTTACCGGCAAGTCTCTTTACTCGTTCCATAATACATGATCTCGCAACTAACTCATTAGTTGCAATGCTTGCAAGGCTTAAGTGATGTGCATTACCGAGAGGGCCCAGAGATACCTCTCCGACATTCGGAGTGACAAATCCTAATCGTGAAATACGCCAACTCAACAAGTACCTTTGGAGACACCTGTAGAGCACCTTTATAATCACCCAGTTATGTTGTGACGTTTGGTAGCACACAAAGTGTTCCTCCGGTAAACGGGAGTTGCATAATCTCATAGTCATAGGAACATGTATAAGTCATGAAGGAAGCAATAGCAACATACTAAACGATCGGGTGCTAAGCTAACGGAATGGGTCATGTCAATCAGATCATTCAACTAATGCTGTGATCTTGTTAATCAAATAACAACTCCTTGTTCATGGTTAGGAAACATAACCATCTTTGATTAACAAGCTAGTCAAGTAGAGGCATACTAGTGACACTCTGTTTGTCTATATATTCACACATGTATTATGTTTCCGGTTAATACAATTCTAGCATGAATAATAAACATTTATCATGATATAAGGAAATAAATAATAACTTTATTATTGCCTGTAGGGCATATTTCCTTCAGTCTCCCACTTGCACTAGAGTCAATAATCTAGATTACATAGTAATGATTCTAACACCCATGGAGTCTTGGTGTTGATCATGTTTTGCTCGTGGAAGAGGCTTAGTCAACGGGTCTGCAACATTCAGATCCGTATGTATTTTGCAAATCTCTATGTCTCCCACCTGGACTAGATCCCGGATGGAATTGAAGCGTCTCTTGATGTGCTTGGTTCTCTTGTGAAATCTGGATTCCTTCGCTAAGGCAATCGCTCCAGTATTGTCACAAAAGATTTTCATTGGACCCGATGCACTAGGTATGACACCTAGATCAGATATGAACTCCTTCATCCAGACTCCTTCATTGGCTGCTTCCGAAGCAGCTATGTATTCTGCTTCACACATAGATCCCGCCACGACGCTTTGCTTTGAACTGCACCAACTGACAGCTCCACCGTTTAATGTAAACACGTATCCGGTCTGTGATTTAGAATCATCCGGATCAGTGTCAAAGCTTGCATCAACGTAACCATTTACGATGAGCTCTTTGTCACCTCCATATACGAGAAACATATCCTTAGTCCTTTTCAGGTACTTCAGGATGTTCTTGACCGCTGTCCAGTGATCCACTCCTACATTACTTTGGTACCTCCCTGCTAAACTTATAGCAAGGCACACATCAGGTTTGGTACACAACATTGCATACATGATAGAGCCTATGACTGAAGCATAGGGAACATTTTTCATTTCCTCTCTATCTTCTGCAGTGGTCGGGCTTTGAGTCTTACTCAACTTCACACCTTGCAATACAGGCAAGAACCCTTTCTTTGCTTGATCCATTTTGAACTTATTCAAAACTTTGTCAAGGTATGTGCTTTGTGAAAGTCCAATTAAGCGTTTTGATCTATCTCTATAGATCTTAATGCCCAATATGTAAGCAGCTTCACCGAAGTCTTTCATTGAAAAACTTTTATTCAAGTATCCCTTTATGCTATCCAGAAATTCTATATCATTTCCAATCAATAATATGTCATCCACATATAATATTAGAAATGCTACAGAGCTCCCACTCACTTTCTTGTAAATACAGGCTTCTCCAAAAGTCTGTATAAACCCAAATGCTTTGATCACACTATCAAAACGTTTATTCCAACTCCGAGAGGCTTGCACCAGTCCATAAATGGATCGCTGGAGCTTGCACACTTTGTTAGCTCCCTTTGGATCGATAAAACCTTCTGGTTGCATCATATACAACTCTTCCTCCAGAAATCCATTCAGGAATGCAGTTTTTACATCCATTTGCCAAATTTCATAATCATAAAATGCGGTAATTGCTAACATGATTCGGACAGACTTAAGCATCGCTACGGGTGAGAAGGTCTCATCGTAGTCAACCCCTTGAACTTGTCGAAAACCTTTTGCAACAAGTCGAGCTTTGTAGACAGTAACATTACCGTCAGCTTCAGTCTTCTTCTTGAAGATCCATTTATTCTCAATTGCTTGCCGACCATCGGGCAAGTCAACCAAAGTCCATACTTTGTTCTCATACATGGATCCCATCTCAGATTTCATGGCTTCAAGCCATTTTGCGGAATCTGGGCTCACCATCGCTTCTTCATAGTTCATAGGTTCATCATGATCTAGTAGCATGACTTCTAGAATAGGATTACCGTACCACTCTGGTGCGGATCTTACTCTGTTTGACCTACGAGGTTCTGTATTAACTTGATCTGAAGTTCTATGATCATCATCATCAACTTCCTCACTAGTTGGTTTTGACGTCACAGAAACCGGTTCCTGTGATGTTTTATTTTCCAACAAGGGAGTAGGTATAGTTACCTCATCAAGTTCTATTTTCCTCCCACTCACTTCTTTCGAGAGAAACTCCTTCTCTAGAAAGGATCCATTCTTAGCAACGAATGTCTTGCCTTCGGATCTGTGATAGAAGGTGTACCCAACTGTCTCCTTTGGGTATCCTATGAAGACACATTTCTCCGATTTGGGTTCGAGCTTATCAGGTTGAAGCTTTTTCACATAAGCATCGCAGCCCCAAACTTTAAGAAACGACAACTTTGGTTTCTTGCCAAACCATAGTTCATAAGGTGTCATCTCAAAGGATTTTGATGGTGCCCTATTTAACGTGAATGTGGCTGTCTCTAAAGCATAACCCCAAAACGATAGTGGTAAATCTGTAAGAGACATCATAGATCGCACCATGTCAAGTAAAGTACGATTATGACGTTCGGACACACCATTATGCTGTGGTGTTCCGGGTGGCGTGAGTTGCAAAACTATTCCACATTGTTTTAAGTGTAGACCAAACTCGTAACTCAAATATTCTCCTCCACGATCAGATCGTAGAAACTTTATTTTCTTGTTACGATGATTTTCAACTTCACTCTGAAATTCTTTGAACTTTTCAAATGTTTCAGACTTATGCTTCATTAAGTAGATATACCCATATCTGCTTAAATCATCTGTGAAGGTGAGAAAATAACGATATCCGCCACGAGCCTCAACATTCATCGGACCACATACATCTGTATGTATGATTTCTAATAAATCTGTTGCTCTCTCCATAGTACCGGAGAACGGTGTTTTGGTCATCTTGCCCATGAGGCACGGTTCGCAAGTACCAAGTGATTCATAATCAAGTGGTT
The DNA here is from genome assembly GCF_002162155.2 of Triticum dicoccoides. NCBI lineage: Eukaryota > Viridiplantae > Streptophyta > Magnoliopsida > Poales > Poaceae > Triticum > Triticum dicoccoides. The sequence goes on from NC_041383.1 coordinate 95,795,230, forward strand.
CCAAAAGACCATCAGTATGGAGTTTCTTCATGCGCTTTACACCGATATGACCTAAACGGCAGTGCCACAAATAAGTTGCACTATCATTATCAACTCTGCATCTTTTGGCTTCAACACTATGAATATGTGTATCACTACTATCGAGATTCATCAAAAATAGACCACTCTTCAAGGGTGCATGACCATAAAAGATATTACTCATATAAATAGAACAACCATTATTCTCTGATTTAAATGAATAACCGTCTCGCATCAAACAAGATCCAGATATAATGTTCATGCTCAACGCTGGCACCAAATAACAATTATTTAGGTCTAATACTAATCCCGAAGGTAGATGTAGAGGTAGCGTGCCGACTGCGATCACATCGACTTTGGAACCATTTCCCACGCGCATCGTCACATCGTCCTTTGCCAGTGTTCGCTTAATCCGTAGTCCCTGTTTCGAGTTGCAAATATTAGCAACAGAACCAGTATCAAATACCCAGGTGCTACTGCGAGCTCTAGTAAGGTACACATCAATAACATGTATATCACATATACCTTTGTTCACCTTGCCATCCTTCTTATCCGCCAAATACATGGGGCAGTTCCGCTTCCAGTGACCAGTCTGCTTGCAGTAGAAGCACTCAGTTTCAGGCTTAGGTCCAGATTTGGGTTTCTTCTCTTGAGCAGCAACTTGTTTGGTGTTCTTCTTGAAGTTCCCCTTCTTCTTCCCTTTGCCCCTTTTCTTGAAACTAGTGGTCTTGTTGACCATCAACACTTGATGCTCCTTCTTGATTTCTACCTCCGCAGCCTTTAGCATTGCGAAGAGCTCGGGAATCGTCTTATCCATCCCTTGCATATTATAGTTCATCACGAAGCTCTTGTAGCTTGGTGGAAGTGATTGGAGAATTCTGTCAATGACGCTATCATCCGGAAGAGTAACTCCCAGTTGAATCAAGTGATTACAATACCCAGACATCTTGAGTATGTGCTCACTGACAGAACTATTCTCCTCCATCTTGCAGCTATAGAATTTATTGGAGACTTCGTATCTCTCAATCTGGGCATTCTTCTGGAATATTAACTTCAACTCCTGGAACATCTCATATGCTCCATGACGTTCAAAACGTCGTTGAAGTCCCGGTTCTAAGCCGTAAAGCATGGCACATTGAACTATCGAGTAGTCATCAGCTTTGCTCTGCCAGACGTTCTTAACGTCGTCAGTTGCATCAGCAGCAGGCCTGGCACCCAGCGGTGCTTCCAGGACGTAATTTTTCTGTGCAGCAATGAGGATAATCCTCAAGTTACGAACCCAGTCCGCGTAGTTTCTACCATCATCTTTCAACTTAGCTTTCTCAAGGAACGCATTAAAATTCAACGGAACAACAGCACGGGCCATCTATCTACAATCAACATAGACAAGCAAGATACTATCAGGTACTAAGTTCATGATAAATTTGAAGTTCAATTAATCATATTACTTAAGAACTCCCACTTAGACAGACATCTCTCTAGTCATCTAAGTGATTACGTGACCCGAATCAACTAAACCATAACCAATCATCATGTGAGATGGAGTAGTTTTCAATGGTGAACATCTTATGTTGATCATATCTACTATATGATTCACGCTCGACCTTTCGGTCTCCGTGTTCCGAGGCCATATCTGCATATGCTAGGCTCGTCAAGTTTAACCTGAGTATTCTGCGTGTGCAAAACTGGCTTGCACCCGTTGTAGATGGACGTAGAGCTTATCACACCCGATGATCACGTGGTGTCTGGGCACGACGAACTTTGGCAACGGTGCATACTCAGGGAGAACACTTCTTGATAATTTTTAGTGAGAGATCATCTTAAAATGCTACCGTCAATCAAAGCAAGATAAGATGCATAAAGGATAAACATCACACACAATCAATATAAGTGATATGATATGGCCATCATCATCTTGTGCTTGTGATCTCCATCTCCGAAGCACCATCATGATCACCATTGTCACCGGCGCGACACCTTGATCTCCATCATAGCATCGTTGTCGTTTATGCCATCTATTGCTTCTACGACTATCGCTACCGCTTAGTGATAAAGTAAAGCAATTACAGGGCGTTTGCATTTCATACAATAAAGCGACAACCATATGGCTCCTGCCAGTTGCCGATAACTTTGGTTACAAAACATGACCATCTCATACAAAATATAGCATCACGTCTTGGCCATATCACATCACAACATGCCCTGCAAAAACAAGTTAGACGTCCTCTACTTTGTTGTTGCAAGTTTTACGTGGCTGCTACGGGCTTAAGCAAGAACCAGTCTCACCTACGCATCAAAACCACAACGATAGTTTGTCAAGTTGATGCTGTTTTAACCTTCGCAAGGACCGGGCGTAGCCACACTCGGTTCAACTAAAGTTGGAGAAACTGACACCCGCTAGTCACCTGTGTGCAAAGCACGGCGGTAAAACCAGTCTCGCGTAAGCGTACGCGTAATGTCGGTCCGGGCCGCTTCATCCAACAATACCGCCGAACCAAAGTATGACATGCTGGTAAGCAGTATGACTTATATCGCCCACAACTCACTTGTGTTCTACTCGTGCATATAACATCAAACCATAAAACCTAGGCTCGGATGCCACTGTTGGGTAACGTAGTAATTTCAAAAAAATTCCTACGCACACGCAAGATCATGGTGATGTATAGCAACGAGAGGGGAGAGTGTTGTCTACGTACCCTCGTAGACCAAAGCGGAAGCGTTGACACAACGTAGAGGAAGTAGTCGTACGTCTTCCTGGTCCAACCGATCCAAGCACCGTTACTCCGGCACCTCCGAGTTCTTGACACACGTACAACTCTATGACACACCCCGAACTCCGATCCAGCAGAGGTACGGGGAGGAGTTCCGTCAGCACGACGGCATGGTGACGATCTTGATGTTCAACTGTTGCAGGGCTTCGCCTAAGCACCGCTACAATATGACCGAGGTGTAATATCGTGGAGGGGGGCACCGCACACGGCTAAGGAACGATCACGATGATCAACTTGTGTGTCTATGGGGTGCCCCTACCCTCGTATATAAAGGAGGAGAGGAGGAGGGGGCCGGCCAAGAGGGGAGGCGCGCCCTAGGGGGGGCAAACCTACTCCAAGTAGGTTTGGCCCCCCTTTCCTATTAGGAGTAGGAGAGGGAAGGAAGAGAGGGGAGGGAAGAAGGAAAGGGGGGGCCGGACCCCCTCCCAATTCGGATTGGGCTTGGTGGGGGGGCGCCCCCTCCTTTGCTCCTTCTTCCTCCCTTCCACCAAGGCCCAATAAGGCCCATATACTTACCGGGGGGTTCCGGTAACCTCCCGGAACTCCGGTATAATCCCAATCTCATCCGGAACCTTTCCGGTGTCCAAATATATCTGTCCAATATATCAATCTTTATGTCTCGACCATTACGAGACTCCTCGTCATGTCCGTGATCACATCCGGGACTCCGAACAACCTTCGGTACATCAAAATACATAAACTCATAATAAAACTGTCATCGAAACTTTAAGCGTGCGGACCCTACGGTTCGAGAACAATGTAGACATGACCGAGACAAGTCTCCGATCAATAACCAATAGCGGGACCTGGATGCCCATATTGGTTCCTACATATTCTACGAAGATCTTTATCGGTCAGACCGCATAACAACATACGTTGTTCCCTTTGTCATCGGTATGTTACTTGCCCGAGATTCGATCGTCGGTATCCAATACCTAGTTCAATCTCGTTACCGGAAAGTCTCTTTACTCGTTCCGTAATACATCATCTCGCAACTAACTCATTAGTTGCAATGCATGCAAGGCTTAAGTGATGTGCATTAGCGAGAGGGCCCAGAGATACCTCTCCGACATTCGGAGTAACAAATCCTAATCTCGAAATACGCCAACTCAACAAGTACCTTTGGAGACACCTGTAGAGCACCTTTATAATCACCCAGTTACGTTGTGACGTTTGGTAGCACACAAAGTGTTCCTCCGGTAAACGGGAGTTGCATAATCTCATAGTCATAGGAACATGTATAAGTCATGAAGGAAGCAATAGCAACATACTAAACGATCGGGTGCTAAGCTAACGGAATGGGTCATGTCAATCAGATCATTCAACTAATGATGTGATCTCGTTAATCAAATAACAACTCCGTGTTCATGGTTAGGAAACATAACCATCTTTGATTAACAAGCTAGTCAAGTAGAGGCATACTAGTGACACTCTGTTTGTCTATATATTCACACATGTATTATGTTTCCGGTTAATACAATTCTAGCATGAATAATAAACATTTATCATGATATAAGGAAATAAATAATAACTTTATTATTGCCTCTAGGGCATTTTTCCTTCAAAGGGGGTCTTCAATCCACTTGGGGGATCTTCTCCTAGGAGGTCTGGGTCTCCATGGAGTAGGGGTAAGTGGATGAGCAAAGCTCTATCTCCAAGATGAGCTATCACAATTCTAACTAGGAGGAAGGAGAGGTCTATATATAGTGCTAGTACAAGTTGGGGCGAGTTGGAGGGGTACATGGGCCGGTGGCCCATTCACTGTGTGCAGATAGGGGCTAGATGTCCGGGAGTCGGGCCTGATGTCTGGGCCTTCACGTTGGGCTGGAAGTCCGGGCTGTCGGGGCTGATTTTGGTTGCTCTCTGTATAGGGAAGAGCCGGATTTCCGAGCTGGTGCCGGATGTCCGGGGCCGTCGGACCGGATGTCTAGGGCCAGGCCAGATGTCCGGGCCCTGTAGCTTCTATTGCTGGGCTGCCGCTGTCGCTAAGGTCTCTAGGGGCCGGATGTCCGGAGCCTGTAGGGTTTTCAGTGATCCTTTTCATCAGTCCTCTTCATCCATGCACTTGGGGACTTGTCCATCTCCACGAGCATCTCCGAGAGGGTGTTCTTCATACCTAATCACATATAGCATCCCGCCTTTAGGTAGTAGCCATGTCTCACATGGGTCATACGGAATATCAGTAAGGAGAGATGTCACCTCGGTCTCGAGAGCTCTTGCACATGCTCATGTCATCAGTCCACTTGGCACTTGAGGAGGCGTAGGTAGGTCCATGTGCATGACCATAGGGTGCTCCGCATCAAGCATCCTCAGAGCAGCCGTGCACTTCTGCTTGGCCGAGAAAGAGATTTGGCCGCAACAATCCTTTGTGAGCTTCAAGTAGTCGTCGTGTGCCTCCACTCCCTCCACAATGCGCAAAAACAATGGTTTCCACATGCGAAAACGGCGACGAAACCATGGATGATCCGGGAAAGTAGGTTTGAGAGCAAAGTAGTCCCTGTACATTAGCTTTGCTGCGGACACCCTGTCCCGGGTTATCACTCTTCTTCCTTTGATTGAGCCCTTGAAGTTGAGAATATGCTCCACTTGCCGATCCATTTCCTCTTGCATGCTTGTGACGCCCCCGATTCGACCATACACTAATCATACACACAAATGTGTACGATCAAGATCAGGGACTCACGATGTTGGGGATATTACTACTGAGTATAAACTGGCCAGGAGGGGCCGGGTTATACCCATAATGAGTTATTTATTTGAAGCCAATGAAGACAAGGAGTATGGCGCTTTACGGAGGAGATCTAACACGGAGGCCCAGGGCCCAAAGGCAGATTAGGGCCCGTAGACATAAACCGCCATATGATATGTAACTTGTATTGTAAGATAAGAAAGAATAGAAACCGAGCCGGACACGTTGATGATTCGGCCTCGGGATTCTGTAAACCGCCGAGCGTCAACCTGTGTATATAAAGGGACGACTCGGTGGTGGTTTAGGGACAACAAACAACAACTCGAGAGCCAGGCATACCGGGTTCGCTCCCTGGTCATCGAAACCCTAGCAATTCCACATCAACTAGATTAGGCCTTTACCTTCATCGCAAGGCGCCGAACCAGTATAACTCCTTGTGTCCTTTGTCCCGCTTTAACCCCTTTAAGCTAACCCGTCGCGATGGCTCCACGACTAAGTCCTTTCATTAGGACATCCGCCGTGACAAAACCACAACAGTTAGCGCCCATTGTGGGGCTTTCGCACGATGGTTTCGAGTTCTTAGAGGGCAGCTTCGAAGGGCTCAAGGGATATGCTGTGGGCCGGATGACCAAGAGTCGTCGCGACAAGCTCTACATCGACGACGCAGGCTGGGGCCCCGAGGCCGGCTCAATTGAGTACCGATACCGGGTCCCCTTTGGCGGCATTCACGTTTTCATTGGCAAGATCGGTGAACCGGGCCCTGAGCCGGACATCTGCACCGACCTCGTCGAAACGGCTTAGCGTGCGAGACCCGCCCGAGTTCAGCCTGCCATGAAGCGTGCCTTCGTGGGAGTCATCCATGCAGCGGGATCTGAGGTTAGATCGGCATCTGGTGGTGAGACTGTCGTTTACTCTGATGACAAGTCATCTACCGGAGAGACCGAGTCATTGTTCCAGTTGCAAGATGGCCGGATTGGGGGTTGTTCCGATGGCGACAGTATTCCGGACCCCTTTGATCCACCGAGCCGGGTTGTGATCTTCATGGCCGGTACACAGCTGGCGCAGCACTCCTCGACTGCAGCGGCAATGGTTTCCGGATTAGCAGCGGCGACAGCAGCCGGGGCAGGAGGCCCTGCGCGACCGCCGGCTCAGGTTTTATCTAATTTATTTGATGCTTTGGTAGTGCTGCTGGCAGAAGTTAACCCGACGAATCAGGATGAGCATAACGCAGAAATCACGAAGGTGAAGGATCATATAACTCAAGCCAAGGCGGACCTAGCAGCTGAGGACACCAGGATGGCTGCATAACGGGCCGAGTTGGATGCACAGGCTTACCGACCTATGCTAGATCAGAGCACGTCAAATGATGTCATGAGGATAAGGTACCGATCTCACTCACCTCCGGTTTATGAGGCAAGGAATCTCTTTGACACGCCAGGAGCAGGAACCAGTAACCCGCCAGTGGTAAACCGGCGGAGGCACCGGGAAAGGGAGCGCCGATTCAGTCGCATCCGATGGACCCACCTTGTCAGAACAATGTCCTGTCGCAGCACGTCTCAACGCCTCCGGGTCATTACTCTAACCCGTTGGATAACATAGTCGCCGCTGCTTCATGATTGGCAGCTCTCCTGATCGAAGGCGAGTCCCCAGTAGCGGTCGAGACACGACGGGCTAGAGAGCTCCTTCAGACGGCTTTGACTCAGCAGCAGGCTTATTCATACAGCCGCGAAAGGATTCATTCTACTCCCCGCCCAAGCCGGAGTTACAGCAGGCACATGGATGAACTGGCTATGTCGAGCAGTGCGCGGAATTGTAACCCGCCTCGAGGGCATAATCCGATGGGCGGTGGGGCCAATGCTCAGGATGTGGTGGATCATGGCAGGGCACGTCGAGAAGCCGATTTAGCAGCACAGTACGCGGCCCGTCAGCTTACTCCGGTTCGCCCAACAACTTCGGTGGAACCAAGAGTTACCTCCAGTTCTTTGGGGGTGCCGTGCCTCGTCCCATCTCTACGTAATGTACGGCTGCCCAAGGATTTCAAGGGTCCACGTAAGGTGCCCAATTACACTGCCGATTTATCCCCCGAGTCATGGGTCGAGAGTTATGAGATGGCGATGGAGATGCTGGATGTGGATGATGCGGCATGTGCTAAATATTTCACCATGATGTTGGAGGGAACAACTCGCACTTGGTTGAAAAACTTACCAGCTAATTCCATTGGGTCATGGGCCGAGTTAAGGGCCCGGTTTATCCAGAATTTCAAGGACACATGCAAACAGCCCATGTCAATTGTGGACTTAGCTGCTTGTGTCCAAGAGGAAGGAGAATCGACAACCCATTGGGTACGCCGGGTTTCTGAAATCTTGCATTCATCGGACCGCATCAACGCTGATACAACAGTGTTAACACTGGAAGGCAATTGCCGGTTTGCGACTCTGAAGCTGAAGTTGGGACGACTCAAATGCCACTGCAATGACATGGGGACGCTTATGGCAGCTCTGGTTAAGTATGCCAACTCTGATAGTACCAAGGACCCTGAGTATGACGATGACAAGTCGGGAAAGGGAAAAAAGAGCGGTAGCACCAAAGGGCAGCAGCATAACCCGGCGGGTCATGGAAACAGCGGTAAGCGTAAAGCGGATAACAGTTTAGATTTTGTGGCTAACACTAACACGCAGGATAATGGCCAGCGTTGTAAGGGTAAACCGCCCCCGCGGAGTGGAGGAGCAGGTCCCAACCTTGAGCGCATGTTAAACCAACCTTGCCCAAAGCATGGGTCGCGAGAAAGGCGAGCCACACATCTCTGGAAGGATTGCTTTATTATGCGGGAGTTTAAAAATTCGGATCTTTTCCGATATGATCATGGACCGTCCGGCGGTTCAGGACCCAGTTCTCATGGGCCGGGTTATGGTGGAGGTAGTTCCGGCTTAGGATTTCAAGGTAATCAAAGAGGACATGGCAATCAAGGCAGTCAGGGCAACCAGGGCGGTTATAAACATCAGGGGAGTCAGCAGCAGCAGCAGCAGCAGTCGGGTTACCAGAGCAACCCGAAGCAGTTGAAAAGTGGGCAGTATCATGTCTTCACCACTAGCCTGTGCAAGCGTGACCAGAAGCTGCATAAAAGGGAAGTGAACTCCGTTGGATCGGCGGTGCCCCGTTACTTGCACTGGTCTAAACAGCCCATTGTGTGGAGTCGAGAGGATCATCCGCCCCGGGTTGATAATCCGGGTCATCTGGCATTGGTAGTGGCACCTAAGGTGGAAGGATATAAGTTCACCAAGGTACTTATGGATGGGGGGAGTAGTATCAATATCCTTTATTATGAAACCTTCCATCGCATGGGGTTAACAGATAAAAATCTTAAACCGTCAAACACCGTTTTTCATGGTGTGGTGCCGGGTAAATCGGCGTATCCAGTTGGTAAGATAGCTCTGGAGGTTGCTTTTGGAGATGAGCATGATTCAAGATCAGAAACATTGACTTTTGAGGTGGTGAAGATCAAGAGCCCATATCATGCCCTGTTTGGACGGCCGGCTTATGCCAAGTTCATGGCGAGGCCCTGTTATGTTTATCTGCAGCTCAAGATGCCGGGTCATAAGGGGACCATCACAGTACATGGAAGCCGTAAGATCGCTTTGGAATGTGAAGAAGGTGATGCGGCTTATGCTGAGTCGGTTTGTGCAGCAGAGGAGTTGAAGTTCTACAAAGACAATGTTGATCTGGTGGATATGACTTCTTTGAAAAAGCCAACTACACAGCATGATCCGACCTTGAAGTTTAAATCGGCTGATGAGACTAAGCTAGTTGATTTTGTTCCTGGCAATTCATCCAAGCAGTTTAGCATCAACACTAACTTGGATCCGAAATAGGAAAGTGCGCTCATCGAGTTCATCCGTGAGAACCGGGACATCTTTCTGTGGAAACCTTCCGACATGCCAGGTGTAACGAGGGAACGCGCTGAGCACACTCTTAATGTCGATCCCAAGTTTAAATCGGTTAAGCAGTTTCTCCGCCGGTTCAATAAGAAAAACGCAAGGCCATTGGTGAGGAGGTAGCCAGGCTCTTAGCGGCTAGATTTATTATAGAAGTATTTCATCCTGAGTGGTTGGCTAATCCGGTTCTAGTGCTTAAGAAGAATGACACTTGGTGTATGTGTGTGGACTACACAGATTTGAACAAGGCTTGTCCAGCGGATACTTTTGCCCTCCCTCGTATTGATCAAATCATTGATGCTATGGCGGGTTGTGAGCGTTTGAGTTTTCTGGATGCTTATTCTGGTTATCATCAGATCAAAATGGTAGTTAAGGACCAGGAGAAGACAACTTTTATAACCCCCTTTGGAGCCTTTTGCTATGTATCTATGCCTTTTGGGCTCAAGAGTGCCCAAGCGACTTACCAGCGTTGTGTGCAGAATTGTCTTCATAATCAGATTGGGCGCAATGTTCATGCTTATGTGGATGATATTGTGGTGAAGTCCCGAAAGGAGGAGACATTGATAGATGACTTGAAGGAGACTTTTGATAACCTCCGGGTTTATAAGATGATTCTTAATCCAGCAAAGTGTGTCTTTGGTGTACCGGCAGGCAAGCTCTTGGGCTTTATGGTGTCTAACAGGGGGATTGAAGCTAATCCGGAGAAAATCAAGGCTATTACTTCCTTGGCTAAACCGAAGTGTATCAATGATGTTCAACGCTTGGCAGGCCGGATTGCAGCCTTAAGCCGGTTTATCAGTCTCCTTGGGGAGAAGGCCATCCCTTTGTATCAGATGCTGAAGAAGATGGATGACTTCATCTGGAGTGATGCCGCCAATGAAGCATTTGAGGATCTAAAGCGGCAGCTAGCTGAGCCACCTGTCCTTGCTGCTCCTGTTGATAAAGAGCCCTTGTTGTTATATGTGGCTGCTAATACCCGGGCAGTTAGTGTGGTTATTGTGGTAGAGCGCAAGGAGGCTGGAAAGGAGTATCCGGTTCAGCGGCCGGTTTATTATACCAGTGAGGTGCTTATTGAGTCCAAGCAGAGGTACCCACATTGGCAGAAGCTGGTGTATGGAGCTTTCATGGCGAGCCGGAAGCTTAAGCAATATTTTTAGGGTCATCCCATCACTGTGGTCAGTTCTGCTTCTTTGGGGGATATAATCCAGAACAGGGAAGCAACTGACCAGGTTGCCAAATGGGCCATTGAGCTTGGGCCTCATGGGTTAAAATATATGCCTCGGACGGCAATCAAGTCTCAAGCGCTGGTGGATTTCATCAATGACTGGACAGAGTTACAGGCGCCAGAAGATAATCCGGATCATACTTATTGGACTATTCATTTTGATGGGTCCAGGCAATTGGAGGGCTCGGGGGCTGGATTCGTATTAACTTCCCCACGAGGTGATAAGTTTTGTTATGTTCTTCGTTTAATGTTCCCTTGCACTAACAATGCAGCTGAATATGAGGCTTTACTCCATGGTCTTCGAATGGCTAAGGAGATGAATTTAAGCCGGGTTAAGTGCTTCGGTGACTCGGACCTGGTGGCTCAACAAGTGTCTGGTACTTGGGACTCCAAGGACCCGCTCATGGCAGCATGTCATCGAGAGGTGGATATTGTTGTAGGTCAGTTCAAAGGTTATCAGGTTGATCATGTGGACCGGCGGAAGAACCAAGCGGCGGACGCTTTAAGCCGTTTGGGTTCCCAACGTAAACTGGTTCCACCCAACGTCTTTCTGGATGTGCTACATAATCCGTCGGTCAAGCTCCCCACAGAGGAGGATCTGGCTGTTCCTGATCCGGAGGCTCAGTTGGTGGCGGCTCTTCATATCATCCCGGATTGGACAATCCCATATTTGGCGTATATGAACCGGGGCGAGTTACCGGAGGATGAAACTTTGGCCAGGCAGATAACCGACGGTCCAAGTCAATGACTATTGTCAATGGAGAATTGCATCATTGCAGTGTGACAGGGGCATTTCAGCGTTGCGTGTCTCCTGAAGAAGGCCGTGCGATTTTGCGTGAGATCCATGAAAGAGATTGTGGTCACCACGCCGGTTCAAAGTCTCTGGTAGCCAAGGCTTTTTGTCATGGTTTCTATTGGCTGACGGCTCATGCTGATGCTGAAGACTTGGTCAAAAAGTGTGACAGTTGTCAGAAATTTTCATGCCGAGCTCATGTTCTGGCTCAAGAACTAAGGATGATTCCAACCACTTGGCCATTTGCGACTTGGGGGCTGGATATGGTTGGGCCCTTTAAGAGATCCAAGGATAAGAAGACCCACCTTTTGGTGGCGGTTGATAAGTTCACTAAGTGGGTGGAAGCAGAGCCAATCAGTAAGTGTGATGCAGCCACGGTGGTTCAATTCATCAAGAAGGTGATTTCCGGTTTGGTTTTCCACACAACATCATAACTGATAATGGTACTAACCTGTCCAAGGGTGCTATGAAAGAATTTTGTCAACATGAGCACATCCGGCTTGACGTATCATCAGTGGCTCACCCCCAATCTAATGGTAAAGCGGAGAGAGCCAATCAAGAGATCTTGAGAGGCATCAAAGCCCGGCTCATGGTTCCTTTGCAACGGACGCCGGGTTGTTGGGTGGAGGAGTTACCTTCTGTGTTATGGAGCATCAATACCACACCCAACAGATCTACGGGTTACATGCCTTTTTTCATGGTTTACGGAGAAGAGGCGGTTCTCCCTAGTGACATCCGTCATGACTCGCCTCATGTGGCGGCTTATGTCGAAGCTGACAATGAGAAGGCATGACAGGAAGCACTTGACCTGTTAGATGAGGAGCGTGACATTGCAGCAGCCCGTTCGGCGATTTATCAGCAGGATCTGCGTTGTTATCACAGCCGCCGGGTTAGAACCAGAACTTTTCAGGAAGGCGATCTGGTGCTCCGACTCATCTAGGATCAGACTGACATGCACAAGTTATCCCCGCCTTGGGAAGGACCCTTTGTGGTCAGCAAGAATCTGCATAACGGGTCATACTACCTTATCGATGTTCGAGAGCACAAAGACTCACGTAAATCGGAGGAGGAGACCCACCGGCCGTGGAATATCGCTCATCTTCGGCCTTACTATACTTGAGCCACAGGATCTTCTTATGTACATAGTTATGACAATGTATATATTATGATCAATACAATAAACCGGAGCCTCAACTAAATCGGGGTCTCTGTTGTTTTTTACATCATGTGCGGTTACATGGGGGCTTCTGTCTATAAAGCGGAGCTCTGTTTACCCGTTGATCCGGCTTGTAGAGCCATAAAAAACCACTTGGGGGCTTGGTCGTATTTGAACCATAGCTACACCTCTTGATCGGCGTAAGGCCACCAGGGAAATCACTTGGGGGCTTGGGCGTATTCGAACCATAGCTACACCTCTTGATCGGCATAAGGCCACCAGGGAAATCACTTGGGGGCTTGGTCATATTCGAACCATAGCTACACCCCTTGATTGGCGTAAGGCCACCAGGGAAATCAATTAGGGGCCAAACAGAGTGTTGCAAAAGCACAACTCAAACATAGGCACCCACTGAGCACAACTCAAAATATTGCTTGGGGGCTCTTTGCTTCTCAAAGAACAAAGAGTCTACACCCTTGTAATAGGCTATCAAGCCAGGCTTGGAAGCCAGGTGTATTCACCTAAAACCCCGGGTTATCCTGCCTTCTTTAAGTAAGCCACTCCGTCCAGGTAATCCTAGTATGACCCGCCGAACGTTTGGCAAGTCAATCTCATAGACCCTGAACTTGCTAAAGTTAAAATGACGATTGGTTAATGTGAGGTCCATCTTAAAAGGCTTTGTAAAATGGTTTAACTCAGTGGCCTGGCAGCCCATGAAAAGCCTTGATTTTGGGCCTGGCAGCCCATGAAAAGCCTCGCATGTTATTTTAATGCTGTTATTTGCCAAGTTTTTTCTTCTTTGTTGAGGTTTATAATATTTTATGATAAACCGACGCTTATTGACCCGGTTTGGCTTTCAACTACAAGTTGTCAGTTCATGATCAGTTATAATCCGACGCTTATTAACCCGGCCTGGTTTTGACTACAAGTCGCCAGTGTTATATATGGATAATCCGGTGTTTATTATAACCCGGTATGGTTTTATCATAAATCGGCAAAACAGGGGAGGAGTTATCAATACTCAAGATTTGGGTAATTACCCTTGCTACAATAAGTTGGAAAACCAACGATGTGATTCAGTATCATAGGTATGATGTATTTCATATTTGATTATTCTTAAAAGTACAGCCTTGGTTATAAACCATGGCTTTATGTTGGGCATTATGACCCGTCCGGTGACAAACCGCCAGGACATTTTCAACTTGTTGTATACAGAAACAAGAGTGAATAAAGCTGCTAAGGATCATAAGCAGACATAGCATAAGCATGACGGATTAGTAGTGTTATGCAAAGTGAATATGCGCGATGGCATAGCAGACCAAGTGTTTAAAACTAGCCTATTACAAGGCAGTAGACACCCAAAAGAATAATTGTTTATCACCAATATTTCAGTATGCAGAAGCTAAACCGGCCTCCGGATCATGATTCTTCCTCAGGCTGACTTGAAGGTTGTGGATCATCCTGCGCCAGTTCAACCTCCGCCTCTCCACCCAGTGGCTGGAAGTCAATGGTTGCCCAGTCAATCCCAGTTAAAGCTCGGAAGACAGCTTCATCACTTATAAGGGTGGACGGTTCAACATCAGGGGCGTAGGTATGCTTACGGGTTGGCGGGATAAGATTTTGCACATCATATAAAGGTGCATCAACCCGTTTGTTGTCCGCGTAATAAATCGACCGGTAAAAAGACAAATCAGTCTCTTTCAGCCAGTTTGCTTGCAAGTGGACGCATTTCCTTCGTCAAAGCCCTGAGGTCGTCATTGTCAAAATCTGACCCGTCCTCTTTTTGGCTGGGATAGCCGTTTCCAATATCCTCCGGATCAAGGTTAGATATCCAGGCCTTGGCCCGAGTCAGTGCAGTAAGAACACCGGCCCTGGCAGCTGATTTCTTCATTTCCTCAAATCGGGCAGGTAACATCGGTAACCTTTCCAACATTTCTTTGATTAATGTTGGGGGCGGTTTATTATGTGATGCAGTACAGATGACCCGTACAGATGACTCCGGTATATAGTTGGTCTATTAGAGTGTAGGCAGCTTTCAGTTTCTTGCGCATATCTAAGCCAAGATGAGTAACGCGGCTACCTGCAATGTTCAAAAATATTGATAAACTGGCGGTTTCATAGATATTGCTTATTTAAAGCTTATGAAGGAGGTATTTACCGAAGACAGCAATGGTCATAGCATTGATTTGCTGCTTCAAGCCAGTCAGCTCTTCTATCACCGGATTAAGGGCCGCTTCTGCATCCTCAGCCCTCTTTTGCAGTGTGGCCTTCTCTAAATCCCTGTCTTCCCGCTCCTCCTTGAAGTTTTCCTTCAGCTTCTCCATGGCTGCTAAGGCGCTGGTCAGCTCCTCTTTGGCCTTGGACGTTTCTGCTTGTTGGGACTTGATGTTTTCCTGAAGGTCGGCGGTTTGAGAGTCCTTTTTATTCAGCTCAGCCTGTAAGAGATGGACATGTTAGGAGTTGGTGGCATATATTTGAAGTCCCAAGCACATAACAAGTTATACACTTGGCACTTGGGGAAGATATCACAACACAACTCTAGACACAAATCAAAATAATATAAGCTTCATATTACAAGCCAGGGGCCTCGAGGGCTCGAATACAAGCTCGATACACAAGCGAGTCAGTGGAAGCAACAATATCTGAGTACAGACATTAGTTAAACAAGACTGCCTTAAGAAGGCAAACACAAAAGGAACAACAATCGAAGAGGCAAGGCCTCCTGCCTGGGACCTCCTAACTACTCCTGGTCGTCGGTGGTCTCCATGTAATAGTATCCGTCGGTGGTGGCATCTAGCTCCAGGGGTCCACCATATGGTTGCATCAACCGGAAAGAAGAAGGAAGGGGGGAAATGGGTAGCAAAGCAACCGTGAGTACTCATCCAAAGTACTCACAAGCATCAGAACTATACTAAGTATATGTGCATCAATATCAAATGGAAAGGTTGTATCTGTGGACTGAAATGCAGAATGCGAGAATAGAGGAGACGGCCTAGCCTATCGAAGACTAGCATCTTCAAGCAGCTCCAAGCATCTTGCAGCATGTGGAAGAGTAAAGAATAGCAGTTTAATTAACAAGCATGTTGTAGCAATTAATGCCCAAAGATCCTTCCTCGACTCCCTGCGAGAAAGCAATCCTGGAGCCACATATCCATCACATATCAAGTATCCATTTCTAGTTGTATAAGATCAGGATACAAGTCTGAATGTCCATTACCGTGGACACGATATTCGAATATATATCTTCCCAGCAGGGGTGCACCACGTTTTCCAACACGCTCGATCACTCTGGCCGGACACACCTTTCTGGGGTCAATGCCCGGCCTCGGAAGATCAACACGTCGTAGCCCTACCTAGGCTCAGCAGAGAGGTCCCCGCCGGTCTACATCCTAAGCACTCCGGGGTCTGGGCCCATCGCCTGTTGCACTCCGGGTCGTTACGTGCAGGGAGGGTCCAGGCTCCACCACTACAGGATGGTGCTGGCCCAGCCGTGCCGCAATGCTGAACTGGACGTCTGACAAAGCTTCGGCTGATACTGCGACGTCGAGGCCCATAACTATTCTCGTGTGGTGGTTAGTGCGTAAAGGCCAAAGGCCAATTCAGAACAAATACCCAAACCTGTTAGTGCATTAACAATTAAAGTAGTGACGGCTGTCGGGACAAGTACGGAGCTACCACCCCCTCCTGGGTGATACCGCTAAACAGCCAGCCGTCACGTCACATCGCACGGGCGCTCTCCAGGCCCGCCCGGCTTTCACAACGGTCTCAAGTAAAGTCAAGGTAACCGTGTGTCCAAACATCAAGGGGAAAACACGAGGAATCACCCCCGGTGGATTCCACTCAATGTAATCATCAAGGTGAATCTAAGAGGGACCACCCTCGCGGTTCACACTTGAGGTGTTGAACGACAGAGCCGTATCGGGAATGGTGAAAGAGGAAATCACCTTCGATGACCATGACCAAATAGCTACACTACAGAATTATCATCAGGGGTGCGTTATGAGGGATCACCCTCGACACTCGATAGTAGCTCTGCAGAGTCGAGCAACAAAAGGGGCGTGATGTGATGTGAGGTGTCAGGTTCTGGTCGTTGATCACGCTGATCGAGTCGTCGATGATGAAGCAGGGGCAACAAGGACAAGGTGGGGGTCACTGATGGATCACTAACCAACCTATACTAAGCAGTTTAGGATAAGTAGGTAGGTAACAATAGGCAGGTTACAAAAGCAGGCTATGCATCGGAATAGGAGCAAACAATAACGGTAGCAAAATCTAATGCAAGCATGAGAGAATGGAATGAGCGATATCGGGATGATCAAAGGGGGGGCTTGCCTGGAAGCTCTGCTGAAAGGGAAGGAGGGTCGTCGCCGACGTAGTCGATCACAGGGACATCATCAGCGGTCTCGGGGTCTACCGGAGAGAAGAGGGGGAAGAAACAGTAAATATAATGCAAACAAATGCAACACAGATGCATGAAGGTGGTAACACGCAGGGCTAGGTGTGTTCTAACGCGATGCTACATGATACCGGCGAAGGGGAAAAACATCCGGGAAGTTTTCCCGGAGTTAGGCAGATTTCGAACAGACGAACCGGAGAGGAAAAGTTTGATGTTCGCCATGCTAAGGGAATGTGCTAGATGAACGGAGAGCGTATTTTGATTCGTCTCGTCGATCTGAGCAACTTTCATGTATAAAACTTTTTCATCCGAGTTATGGATTATTTTTCAAAGGTTTAAACAATATTCTGAAAGTCCCAGAAATTCTGCCAAGTCTGAGAATTCGCTAGTTTTAAACATCTTTTAGCTGTTTTCCAAAGGCTACAACTATGGATCTGTACCTCCTATGATTTTGTGCCTTATACCAATTTAGAGCATTTTTCTGTGATCTACATGTTAGTACCAATTACATCCATATTAGAGTTCATTTTCTTGATCATCAACAGCTCTAAAGTAGCTATGAAAATAAAGCGATTTTCGTTTTTTCTGTTAACATAACATTGAACTTTGTGATTTTCGTAGGAATTAATCCACGCATCAAATGGATTTGGTCCAATGGAAACATTTGAGCATTGTCAAGTGTACTACCTCCACATAATAATTTGGCTCCTATCAACTATCGTTTTGTTGCCGTTTAGGCATTGTCTAGAGGGTTAGTCATTGTAGAAATCGAAAAGCTAGCAATAGCTACAGTAACTGAATATTACTGAAGCTGCGGGTGCGGGCACGCGCGCGTGGGCGTGCGCGGGGGGCGCGGCCAGGCGAGCAGTGGCCAGCGCGGTCGGGCGGCGTGAGCGGGGCGGTGGTCGGCACGGAGGGCGGATACACGCGGGGCAGCAGGCGGTTGTGCAGCACGCGGCAGCGGGCGGAGGTAACTGCGGCGGGACGGACGACGTGTGAGGCCACCGCGGGCGGTTGCGCGCGAGAGGCACGCAGCAGGGGGAAGCATGCGGGGGATGGGGGCGCGGCGAGGGACAACGCGGCACGCACGGGACCAACAGCGGCACGCGGCAGCAGCAACAAGAAGCAGCAGTAGCGGATCGCAACAGCAGCAGAGCGGCAGCAGCGGCGAGCGGGCGGGGTCGAGCTGCGGCAGCAGCAGGTGGGTAGCAGGAGAATAAAAGCAGCGACAGCAGTGGGTAGCGCGGGCGTTGCCGGAGCGGGGCGCGGGCGCAGGGGAGGAGAGGAGCACGAGGCCGTGCTCACGGACGAGCCTGGCCGGCTATGGCTGCGGTGACGAGGGGAAGCAACGACGGCGAGCTCGGCTACGCGGTGTCTACAACTTCGGGCGACTGAAGACGGCGCCAAGGGAGGGAAGGGAGCGGGAGATTACTGGGCGGCTCACGGAGGCCGGCGACAGATGAGTAGCTGCAGGGGGGCCGGAGGTGAGGAAGGTCGACGACGAGTTCATGGTGGTCGACAGAGAAGAAGAAGAAGCAGGCGGCTTGGTGGCTGCTCCCCGGCTCGTCGGCTCGGCGTAGTCGACGTAGTCGTGGACGATGGGGTCCGTGGACACCTCGGAGACGGACGGCGACGATGGTCGCCGCGCTGGTCGATGGTGGCGGCGACAGCAACGCTCATCGGTGGCGGATCTAGAGGGGGAGGTGGAGCAGGAGGGAGGGGATGGTGGAGTGGGTGAGTGGGGAGGCAGGAGGAAGTGGGAGAGGGGATCGAGGGGGCGCAAGCTGCCGCCCTTATTCCCTCCCGGCGCTGCCGGCGAGGTGGTGCGGTGCTGATCGCGGGCGGGATTGCTCTCTGTAGCGGTCCGAGACCGAGGAACAGGAGAGGGAGGGGCATCCGGTGGAGTTGCTGGGCCGGCCTAGTTGGGCTAGGCCCAGGGGGTTTGTTTTTATTTTATCTTTTATCTTTCTAATTGCCTTTTCCTTTTCTTCTATTATCTGTGTCGGTTTTCTTTGTAGTTTTCTTTTATTTTTAGTTTTAGAAAATGCAACACTAGCCCCTAAATTAGTTTTATTAATTGAGCTACTTCCACAATTAGTTTGGTAGCCAAATAAATTAGTATAGTATTTTGATAATTTAAAGGCAATTAAGTTATTATTTTAGCCATAGTTTTATTTAGTTTAGGGCGTTTAAACACTTTGTAAATATGTTGGTTCACCACCATAATTAGTTATTGAATATTTCCAATACTTTGAACATTTTAGTCTTGACATTTGAAAATTTCATTTTTTACTTTAATTTAAATTTGAATTCGGACCGGATTCGAACCAACGCGAGTTTAACAACAGTAACAGTGATGATGTGGCATCATTAGCAGAGAATTACTGTAGCTTAATTATCCGGGCGTTACAATGCTCATGAGCATAATCATGTCCACTACTTCGTCCGAATCCGAGGAATCGAAAAACTCATCTTGAATCATTTGGTCAAGCTTTGTCGGTCCATACTTCTCGTCCGACGATGCATTGAAATCCATCGTTTTCCCTTACAAAATCACAAAAAGTCTGGGCGGACAATGTGTCGAACACATCAAGTGCAAGGCGGAGCCAAAGAGTTGTCAGACGTACCATAGTGGCATCTGGACCGGCGACGACGTCCCCCGCGACGAGGAAGGGAGAGAGGATTGCTCTTCCGAAGCTGGCGGCGCAGAGGTTGGGAACGGCTGCGGAACACGCGCGACGACGGAGCCCGAGACGGACGACGCGAAGGAGAAAGAAGAGAGGAGATAGCGAAGGGATCCGACTAGTCTTGGGGATGGATTTGGTGCAATTTGGGATGGGGCCGGCCTATCCGGTCCGACGTGGCGGGCGTGCCCGGACATCCCATATCTGCCTCATATTTGGGCTGGATATGAAAGGTGCCGGTCAGCTCGGGCTTTTGAGGTCCGTTTAAGACGTCTGTCTGCATCAAAATTTTAAGACTGGGCAGTGACCAGACGACCCGCCTGGACTTACGAGGCGGATTTGAGGTGCCCGAATGCTGTAAGAATAGAGAGCATGGGAATGCAAATCGCACACATGATACCGCGCATACAAATCGCAATGACAGTGGAGGCAAGCTCTAAAAGAATTCCTCCCGTGTCGCCTCCCCGCAGGCGACCCGGGCGCTCCAACCCTCGCCGCCGCACCTCGTCCTCCCCTCCCCTCCCCCTTCCATCCGCCGCCGCCGGTGAGTGCCGCAGGGAAAATCCCTTGTGGTGCCGGTGGCGGCGGGAACTGTCTCGCCTCTTCTGGTGTGGGGGGCCGCGGGGGGCTTCTCCTCCACCCATGATGGAGGATCTTGGAGGCCGGCGCGCCTAGGCTGGGTGGTGCACGCAGGCAGGTGGCGGAGCGTGGAGGCATTGCTCACTGGGCGGTCACGACACGGTCAAGGGCGCAGGTCGGGCGGCACGGCGCCCTGGTCATGACGGATTCGAGCTGTGGCAGATCTGGGCTGGCCGGGTGCGAGGTCAGCGGTGGTCGCGGGGGACCGCTTCTCCGGCCGGTGGTGGATCTCGGTGGCCGTCGCGGCGGATGGATGCGTGCTGGCAGGAGGTGGTGCGGTGCGTCGTGACGGTCTAATGGTGGCGCGTCG
This sequence comes from Triticum dicoccoides, assembly GCF_002162155.2. Taxonomy (NCBI): domain Eukaryota; kingdom Viridiplantae; phylum Streptophyta; class Magnoliopsida; order Poales; family Poaceae; genus Triticum; species Triticum dicoccoides. The sequence goes on from NC_041383.1 coordinate 95,815,843, forward strand.
CGGTGGAGTGTGCAGGCCGACAGCGGCTTGGTGCTCCTCGCCGTGAGGGAGTTCGTGCCTGGCCTGATACGTGCGGATCCGGGGATCAAGGCCCGGATCTGGTGTGTCTTCGGGGCTGGCCGGCGTCCTTGGGGGCTCATGGCAGGGAGTGCGGCGGTTCTCTCTAGATACTTGCGTGGAGCATGGCAGAATGGAGGGTGTAGGTGGTGCACCGACTCTGACAGTGGCGGCGGTGCGAGCGCAACCATGGCGGCGGCGGCACTGCAAGGCCTTGCCAGGAAGGGTCTTGGCGGGCAGCGGGCGTTTGGTTGCTGCCATGTGAGGCGTGCGGTGATGCCTCGGCGGTGTGGGTGCTGGAGGGTGGTCGGAGGTGCGGGTTGGATCCATTCTGGTGGCAGTCCCCTGCGCGGGTGAAGGCCACCGTGGCGGAACTGGCTTTGCACCGCTTGGTGGTTGCTGCGGTCCTAGTCGATGTTGAAGGTGATGGCTTTAGGCGTGTTCCCTCGGCAGTGAGGGGGGCTTCGATGGCAAGTTGCTGCGGTGACGGCGGTGCGATACATCTGTTCGGGACTGGCCGGGATCTTGGAGACATGGAGATGTGCAGTGCTACTGATGAAAATCTTGTTCGGTTGTGGTCGGACCGGCGTTGATGGCACTTGCGGGTGTCATTCACCTTCCTGGAGGCTTCGCCGAGTGCAACGCCATCTTCCTCGCGACCTCGTATCGGCAGCTGTCTCTGGGGCGAAAGCCTTGATTCGTAGGATCGGCATGATGACAACGTCTTTTGAGGTTGTTACTCTGTTGGGAGTATTGTGCTAGGAGACTCGAGGTCCCATGATGCGCTCCTCCGGTGTTCACTGCTGCCCGGATCTTTCTGCTCCGGCGCCATGTACGATCGTCGCTGTCTATTCCAAGGAAGCTGGAGTTGCTGTTCTTCAGAGGTCTTCAGTGTCGGTCGAGACGCGACGAGGGGCTCGGTGTTGGGTAGGCTTTTTGTGTCGTAGCTGTGTTGTTGTGTTTGGTTGTCCTTGTACGAGCCGGGGGGGTCACCTTCGTTGTTCGCAGTGAGTGGTAGACGTTTTTGTATGTCTTATTTCTCTCCTTCTATAAAGTTAAGGTACGCAATTTGCGTACCCTAAAAAAACAACCAACCAAAAACGGACAAAAAGATGTCACGCTCCCATGCAAAATAGCTAAACACACCCGAGTAACCTACACAGCCAGGACCCCACTAATCACACGTATCACCTACAGATTAGTCCATCCGATGCTGAATTTTTCTCAAATAATAATAAAAAAATTAAACGTGTCCGGAAGTAGAAAATTCAAGTATATTTATGGCGGCTGCTACGCGTAAGCCGGATGATCTTACGGAAAGATCATCTGCCTGCGCAGCCGTCTGATTGCAGGCTCGCAGTACACGTCTTCCTTTTCTCGCTTCCTCGTCCTCCTGTCGCGAACGAAACAGTACGTCGTTGGCTTTGTGGAGTGCGTGTACCATCTTTACTCCTAATGTCTCAGTTGGTAGGTCGCGTTTTGGGTTTTATTTTGGTCCCACCTCACCCGGTCTTTTTTGATACTTCTTTGGTACTTCCTCCCACCTCCCCCTCAGCCGTGAAAAACCAAGAAAAACCCTGTGATCGAGTCCCGCACACGCCCAAACTCCCGTCGTTATCTTTATTCCTAATCTTTACTCCTAATGGAGCAGTTGGTAGCCTCGTACGGTTTATTTTCGTCCCACCACTTTCAACCGTTTTATTTCGCCGGTATTTTTCGTCCCTCCCCCACCCCACCGGTTTAGTTTCGCGTCACCCTCTCACACAACGAAAAAAAATCTTAACGGATCATAACTTTCCATACTGGTGCAAGTTATTTTTAGTAATGTCTTTATGTGAAAGAATCAATCACGATCAATCTCTAAATATCAAATCTAAATTAATTAACCTTACCTTAAATTGCTCAATCACATTAATTAGGAAACAAAATAACCGATTTTAAGAAAATATCTACTCTTAATGAAGGGTATTACATACCAAACATAGGTACGTCATTAGCTCGCTTCCTTCCCTTCTCTTCCCTTCGTCCCTCAGTCCTATGCTTGTGGCACTGAAGTGGCATCGACAGGCGATGGCGGCGAGGACAGCACATGGCAGCCCCTGAAGCACGAACACGATTGCACCTCGGGTCTGCCATCTCCCAAGATATGGGTGAGTTCTCGTGATGCCCACCCTAAACCCTCACGTCCTACAAATTCCTCAACCTCTACCATCTCGATTTCGTCCATGCTCTGATCCAAATGACGATGCAGCTCCGGCCGATTGACAATGGAGGTTTGCCATCCTTCCTCTCAGCACCCACTCCTGGAGGAACGACACGCCATGCCGATCGAACCCGGTCGAGATCACTCACCAAGATTGCTATTCGGAAGTTTTTTGTCAAAAAGTGAAGAGTGGGACAGGATCTGCACTTTTGTTAATATAACATATACTTGTGCAGGTGCAGGTTTTGTTTTAAAAATCCAATTTGTTTATCCTTTTGACGCTGAAATTGTTTACTAATTATGTCATTTGTTTTATTTCTTCTAGATGTTGTATATTCTTGGATTGAAGGAACTGTCTGACAAGGTGAAAGAGCTAATAGCTGTAGTTTTACACCAATGCAAATTTGTTTTGCTTCAGTGTTAAACATGACATGTGACAGTTGCCGTCACTGTTGATTATTCGTACTCAGATTAAGTTTCAGACTCAGTCGTCTCTGTCGTCACTCGTCAGCGCACAGACGATGGGTTGGTGCCATACTATCATGTGGCATCTCCGTCGTTCTGGGCCGGGAAGATAACAGATTTTCAGGAAACAAATAATACATTTTACTAACTTCCTTAAATTATGCAAATCAATCGATTCCTTTTATTGGTTCAATTTGTCTTAGGAAACAAATAATAGATTTTCAGGAAAGAAATAATACATTTTAATCTAACTTTCCTAACTTATGCAAATCAATCGATTCCTTTTATTGGTTCAATTTGTCTTAGAAACAAATAACAGATTTTCAGGAAACAAATAATATATTTTAATCTAACTTCCTTAAATTATGCAAATCAATTGATTTCTTTTATTGGTTCAATTTGTCTTAGGAAACTAATAACAGATTTTCAGGAAACAAATAATACATTTTAATCTAACTTTCCTAACTTATCTAAATCAATCGATTCCTTTTATTGGTTCAATTTGTCTTAGGAAACAAATAAAAGATTTTCAGAAAACAAATATACATTTTAATCTAACTTCCTTAAATTATGCAAATCAATTGATTCCTTTTATTGGTTCAATTTGTCTTAGGAAACAAATAACAGATTTTTAGGAAACAAATAATACATTTTAATCTAACTTTCCTAACTTATTAGTGAAATTTGTTTTAGGAAACAAATAACAGACACGTCACAACTTTCCTCCCAATAAATAGTTTTTTAACATTTGCAAACTTTCCTAATCAGACATGTCACAAACGGGCAGGTACTTATATCACGTTATCAAACAATAAAACCCCATTTGCATAGAAATCAGTTTAAAAATCCCAACTTTCCTAAATTTTTACCTTTCCTTGATAACAACAAACATTTTCTATGTTTTCCATCGATATTAGCATTTTTTGAACTGAGATCTCCGGGTTATGATTTTTTTTTTGTGATTCTTTCCAATTGTGACCTCTCCTTCCACTCCGGCTCCTGTCGGATAAACACCTCCACCACAGCCAGGTGACACCGCCCCAGACCTCCTGCCTCTCCACACCTTCTCCGCCACCTCCTTCTCGTACTCCATTAACAATCCCTCCGCCACATTTGTCCACGGCGGTGTCGAGGGCATGGTGCAGCAGCGTACCAGCGTTAGAGCAGCGCATAGCAGCAGGAAGCAACACGCAGTAGGCGAGGCTGAGGGGGCGGCCGGCAGAAGATGGCCATGACTGGAGGCGGCGCGAGGCAGGGGGGCAGCAGATGGGGCGAGCGCAGCCAGCGAGAGTGTGGCGCGCGACCAGGGTGTGTGTCGCGCGGGGCACAGTGGTGCGGTGGCTGCGGCGAGCGCGACGGCAGCGGCGGGCGCGACCGACGCGGTGTAGCACGGGCGTGGGCATGGAGAGGGAGTGACCCCGCGGGCGCGGAAGAAGAGCGACAGGCTCGGGCATGGGAATGCATAGGAGCGGGCATGTGCCACGGGGTCAATCCAAGAAGCTCGGTGGCTACCCCTGCAATGGCCATGGCGGACGGCGGTTCTCGGCCACGGCGAAATACCTAACAAGAGCAAACGAGAGGGAGACAAGGGAAAGGCAAGAGGAGATCATGGCGGTGTCAATGGCGCCCTAGGGGAAGACATGGGAGCTTGGGCGGCGCGGATCGAAGGGCAATGTCGCGGTGGCCCAAGGTTGAGGAAGACGGCAGCGACATCGATTCGGGGATGCTGGACTTGATCTCGTTGGCGCAGACGAAGTAGCGAAGGCATTCGGAGCTCCTCGACAAGCTCCTAGCCCGCAGGGAGGGCAGTGGCCATGTGGACGGGGTTGGTCATGATGGCCGTGGCGTCTGACTTCGTCCAGATCAACGGGATCGAGCGAGCGAGGAGGAGAAGTGGATTTGGGAGGGGGCGTCAAGGAGGAGTGAGGCCCCTTATCCATTCCCCTTCGATGCCAGCGAGGTGGTCAGGCGGGAGCCCGTCTCTGTAGCAACGTGGCTCGGGGAGTAGGAGAAGACGACCGCGCGGGGACCGGACCGCTGAGCCGGTTCAGCGGCAAGGCCCGGGGGGCAGGGCGAATCCCCTTTTACATCGTCCTTTTGTTTTTTCAATGTATTCTAATCTGTTTCTCCTTTTTAACACCGTTTTCTATTTATTCTTATCAACTAAATGATCTCTACTCCTAATGTCTCAGTTGGTAGTCTCCGTTTCGGGTTTATTTTCGTCCCACCTCCCGAGTGAGGGAGAGGGGGAGAGAGAGTGAGGAAGAGGGAGGGAGAGGGTGTGTGTGTGTGAGAATTTGATGGTAAAAAAGGTCGTCGATGTCACTTAATATGTATGAGAATATTCAATGTAATATTAACATAATTGATATTGAACTTTTAAAGTTAATGTGGCCCCGTTGCAACGCACGGTCGTTCTTCTAGTAAAGCTTAGTCTAAGAGTACATACACATTTCAGGGAGAAAGGTCTGTCCCTCGGTGACGGTTGGGGTTTTGGTAGGCGTTTCTCCCGGCGATCTTGCCTATGATTACTCACCCTGATTCGCCGTTGTGATCGGGCCAGATTCTGGTGGTGAGGCCGATCTTGTGGTCCGCTGCTCCCGAGTCTCCGCCGTTTCTCTCCTTGCGCTCGTCATCGCTACGGGGGAGATCTGAAGACTGTTGTCAACCGTAGTCAGATCTGAATCCACTTTCAAGCCACAATCTTCCTCCACACATGATTCCACCACCATAAGCCTTTCTCGTTTCTAGGGGACGGGATCGTACACCACCCATAACCCTAGATAGTTGGTAGGACTGCTTCGAACAAGGCTCTTTGAGTTCTAATGGAGAAAGTGTCAGGTCTGATGGAGAGGCTGCGTCTGTCAGAGGCGGAGAAGAAGGGGATCCGGATCGGCTGGGCTGACGGCAAAAAGTTTGGGGAAGTCGAGGCGCATGCCATGATGAAGCTGCTATCTGAAAAACAAGTGATTGCGAAGGCTTTAGAGAACTCAGTGGGCAGGATTTGGTGCCCGTTGAGGGGGGTGGAGTGCAAGACCATGGGAGAGAACATTTTCCACATCAAGTTTCTGCAGCAATCAGGGAAGAGAAAGGCCATGGAGGAAGGATCATGGGTGTTCAAAGGGGACGCCCTAGTGCCAGAGGAGTTTGACCCAAGAAAGACCTTGGATGAGTACAACTTCGCAACTATGCCTGTGTGGGTTAGAGTCTCTGGGTTGCCTCTGAGTATGCTAAATGCAGGTGCTGGGGAGATAATTGGTGATGAGGTCGGAGAGTTCATGGATACAGAGGTGGCAGTGGATGCGGTGTCGAGATTACGGATCCTACGAGTCAAGATTCGTTTGAATATCAAAGAGCCGCTCTGGCGTGGGATCACAGTTCATGATGAGGACAAGCTGTGTGCTGGGGGAGGTGGGAGCCAAGTAGATGGACAGGAAAAGAAGAAGGAGGAAGATGAAGGAAAATGGTGCCCGTTTTCTTATGAATTCATTCCCGATTTTTGCCACACTTGTGGGATAATTGGCCATACAGATAAGTCCTGCTCGACTAAGCTGACTCAAGGGGAAGTGCAGCAATGGGGATCTTGGCTGAGTTGGAAGCCGGCTAAGAGAGTCGATTGGGGTTCGGACAGTACCTCGGGAAGCAAGTGGCGTGGAGGGAAGTGAAAATACGTTGAAAACTTTGGTGGTAGCAACAACAAGTCTTCTGGAAGTGATAGCAGATCATGGAAGAAAGATAATAACCAGGACAAGGAAATGATGAGCAAGAAGCGGGGTGTGGGGAAGGTCACTAGCCCACTGAAGATCACTGATGGAAATGAAGGGGAAAAGACTTCTGAAGCGGATAAAGGAAGTGCAGCCGGTTCAGAACATAATATTGGTGGAAGTGCTTCAGTGTTAGGAGAGATGCTGCCAAAACTTAATACACCTGATGCTACTACTGGGTTGGAGGGGGATTCTGGTGATGGAGACCGTGAGGGGGCCACAACCATGCAGGGGAACACCCCCATGCATGTCGATCATGGATCGTTACCAAATGTGTAAGTGGGCCAGAACAAAACCAAACAGGATGAGGGAGATAAGCGTAGACGGAGGCCGAGGAAGAATGGTGACGGGAATAGGCGTTTGCCAGCTGGTATTGATGGGGAAGGTGAGGTGAAGGATAGAAAGCGTGGTATGATAGAGGCTAATTTGGTGGAAGAAAGTGAGATAAAGAAGCAGAAAATGGACATGGACGGAAAGGAGGCCGTTGAGGAATCAACTACCGTGGATGCGGGGCTGCATGAACAGCTCCGTGAGCTCAAATGAGAATAGTGGCATGGAATTGCCGGGGGCTCGGTAACAGGCCGGCAGTTCGAGGACTTCTTGAGCTCCAGAAGGAGGATCCCGATGTTTTATTTCTTTCTGAGACTAGGATGAATAAAAATAAAGTGGAGAAGCTGAGGTATACACTGGGCATGCCGCACCTTGTCAACAAGGCATGTGAGGGCAAGAGCGGAGGGTTGGCGATGTTGTGGAAGAGAGAAGTGAATCTTAGCTTGAGATAGCTAGGAAGGATGCACATTGATGTGATAATTGAGGAAGATGATGGTTACAAGTGGAGACTCACGGGCATCTATGGCGAGCCACGAACTGAACACAGAGAGGAGACATGGTGTTTGCTTCGGACTCTTCACCAACAAGAAAGGTTCCCATGGGTGTGCATGGGAGACTTCAATGAAATCCTCTACAATTTTGAGAAGCAGGGTGGAGTGCCTCGTGCACAAATTCTGATGGACAGATTTCGTGATGCTTTAAACTTTTGTAATTTGAATGACCTCGGTTTTGAGGGTGATGTTTTTACTTGGCGTAATAATAACTATCGTTTGGATGGGTATATTCATGAGCGTCTTGATAGAGCAGTTGCTAATCCTTAGTGGTGTATGCGTTTCCCTGGTTTTAAGGTAAAGAATGGTTGTCCAGAACACTCGGATCACCGTCCCATCATTCTAGATGTACATGGTGCAGTGCGGAAGAATAGGCCGAAAGAAAACAACCTAAATAAGAGGTTTGAGGCTCGCTGGCTACTTGAAGAGGACTGTGAACAGGTGGTTGTGGAGGCATGGGAGGGTGCGGCTCATCGAGGAGAAGGAAGGGTGATGGAGAGGATTAGGGCGGTTTCAAAAGATCTTGATGTATGGAGTAAAGAGGTGTTGAGCGACTTATAGAAGAGAATCAAACAGCTTCGGCTTGAGCTAGAAGATTGTCGTAGAGGTGATTTGCCGGAGGCTGGAGTAAGGAGAGAGCAAGTTGTTTTGTTTCAAACTAGGTCGCCTAGAGGAGTAGCTGGATGTGTCCATGGAAACAGCGTGCCCATGTTGGCTGGCTAACAAAAGGGGACCGCAACACATATTACTTCCATGGTTTTGCTTCGAAGAGGAAGAGAGCCAACCGAATCACCAAGTTAAGGGGAGATGATGGGGTTGAGGTGGAGGGGGAAGAGGCCTTGAAGGCTCTTATATCTAATCATTTCTTTGGCTTGTTTACCCCCATGACAGGTACCAACATTGAGCGGGTGCTACAAAATGTTATGCCTCGTGTAACAACCGAAATGAACACCTTTCTTTGCAAGGAATACACAGCTCAAGAAATAAAAAAGGCACTAGATGATATGGGTGACCTGAAGGCTCCAGGTGCGGATGGTATGCCGGCTGTGTTCTATAAGAGATTTTGGGGCACGGTTGGTGAGGTTGTGGTGCAAGAGGTGTTGCATGTATTGCAAGGCGGCAGTATACCGGAGGGATGGAATGAAACTATTGTTGTACTCATCCCAAAGGTTCGGAATCCAGATCGTATCAAAGATCTTCGCCCTATTAGCCTATGCAATGTAGTGTACAAGCTTGTCTCAAAAGTCCTCGCTAACCGTCTCAAGATGATTCTGGATGAACTCATTTCTGCGAACCAAAGTGCCTTTGTCCCGGGGCGCTTAATCTCAGATAATACAATTTTGGCATATGAGATGAGTCACTTTATGAAGAGGAAGCGTACTGGAAAGGATGTTTATATGGCACTAAAACTTGACATGAGTAAGTCATATGATAGAGTAGAGTGGCCTTTTTTGGAGGGCATGATGAAGCGGATGGGGTTTGCGGAAGAGTTCATTCAGCTAATTATGAAGTGTGTCACAACCGTCACATACCGGTTCAGGGTAAATGGCGATCTCACGGATGTCATAGTTCCGGGGCGTGGGCTGAGACAGGGTGATCCTATTTCGCCGTACTTATTTCTTCTATGTGCTGAGGGATTCTCAGCATTGTTGCACCAAGCTGAAAGGGAGGGACACATCCGAGGCATCCAGTTGGCCCCAATGGCACCCAGGGTCAATCATCTTCTTTTCGCAGATGACTCTCTTCTGGTTATGTAGGCTACTATTCAAGGAGTGCAGGCAATTAAATCTATTTTGCAGGCATATGAGGAAAGCTCAGGACAAGTTATTAACAGAGAAAAGTCCTCGGTGATGTTTAGTGCTAATGCAAAACAAGGGATTAAAAATCTGTTGCTGCAGGAATTACAATTGGGGACTGAGACCAATGGTGGAAAATATTTGGAACTGCCCACTTACATTGGTAAGTCGGTGAAGAAGTGCTTTGCATATTTAAAGGATAGTATTTTGAGCAGATTGCAGGGAGGGATGGAAAGATGCTTGTCCATGGTAGGTAAAGAAGTCTATGTTAAAGCTATCTCTCAAGCTATCCCGACATACGCAATGGCTTGTTTTGATCTATCTAAGTCTCTCTGTGATGAGATCGGCCGATTTATTTGCCGATATTGGTGGAGTCAGCAAGCCGATGAAAGGAAGATGCATTGGATTGGATGGGAGAAAATGAAGTTATCAAAAGAGGAAGATGGACTAGGCTTTCGTGATCTGCACTCTTTCAATATGGCCATGCTAGCACGGCAGGGGTGGAGACTCATACAAGCCCCAGATTCACTTTGTGCACAAGTGCTACGAGCCAAGTATTACCCTTCTGGCAATATTCTAGCTGCTGAACCTATAATTGGAATGAGTTACGTGTGGCGCAATATTCTCAAAGGTTTAGAGGTGCTGAAGGAAGGGATAATCTGGCGTATCGGTGACGGGATGAACGTGAGGATCTGGGAGGATCCGTGGATCCCCAGAGGTGCAACTCGTATGCCTGTATCGAACCAAGGTGCAAATCTTCTATCAAGGGCTTCAGAATTGATGGACCCGGACAATGGAAGCTGGGACCGCGGCCTAGTTGAGGGATGTTTTCATGCTGATGATGTCCAGGCAATCTTAAGCATACCAATCTGTGACCAAGCTGAGGATTTTGTGGCGTGGCATTTCAATATTAAAGGTTGTTTTTCAGTTAAATCTGCTTATAAAGTACATGTACGAATGCTAAAAAATGAAGCTAACCGGCAGCGGGGACAGAGTTCAGGAAATACGGAACACAATTCTCAAATTTTTCAGACTATTTGGAAGATCCACTGCCCACCCAGAGTTCATCATTTTCTCTGGAGATTTTCTCATAATAGTCACCCAATGTATATGAATATCAACAGGCACGGCGTGGAGCTCGACACCCGATGTGCAGTCTGCGGCAAGTACTTTGAGGATGGGGGCCATTTGTTTATCAAATGCAAGAGTGTCAAGCAGCGATGGCGTGCTCTGCTTCTAGAGTACGTCCAAGTCAAGCTGCTAGATTGCGCTTCACCCAAAGAGTGCTTGTCAGTGATCTTTAGCCTCCCGAAGGAACGTATGCTTCTAGCAGTGGCGTTGTTGTGGTGCTGGTGGACGGAGCGAAACAAAGGTAACCATGGAGAGAAGAGACTCGAGGTTGGGGCCTTCAGGTATACTGTCAAGCACCATGTTGATGAATGGTTTGAATTCCTGGTGCCAAAACCCAAACCAGGAATAGTGCAGCAATGTAGATGGGAGAAACCATTGAATGATATGGTCAAGATCAACACGGATGCATCCTTTTGTGAAAAAACAGTAGCAGGTGGCTGGGGTATTATCTGCAGAGATGAAACGCCGGATGTCCGGTTTGCAGCAGCTGGCGGTAAACATGACTGCTCGGATGCTCTTCACGCTGAAACTTATGCTCTTCTACATGCCATCTCTCTGGCTGATCGTTTGGGTGTTGGACGTGTTGTTTTTGAAACAGACTGCCTCGTGCTCAAACAAGCTGTGACATCTACAGCCTATAACCTGGCACCCTTAGGAATCATGTTCAGCGATATTAAGTTCAACCTTAGCACTCTTTTTATAGAGGCCTCTGTAGTCTATGTTCCAAGATCTTGTAACAAGCCAGCACATGTGTTGGCTTCTATGGGTGTAGGTTTAGCTCATGATGAACATTGTGAATGGTTCACAAGCTACCCTGAAGATGTAATCAGTGCGGTGACCGGCGATTTGGCCATGTCGTAATGGAATACAAGTGTTCCATTTCAAAAAGAAACAGTACGTCGTTGGAACAGTAGCCCTCCCCAGCCGGCAGTGCAGTGCCGCCGTTCGCCGGAGTACTGATTCGGGTCGCACCAGCCCCGCCGTCGTACAACCACAAATATTCCAACGCAACATCCCGCGGTCCGCCGACGCTCCGACGGAGCAACGACACACAACACCAAGCGTGCGACAACTTCAAGGCAGCATCTCCAGCATCCGACGAAGCTCCATGGCAGCCTCGGCGGAGCTCCATTACGCCATCACAATTCCACAGCCCCGGCTAAGCTTCATTGCAATGCCGGCGGTGCGTCAAAAGCTCCAATGCAGCCAGGGGAAGCTCCATTGCAGCGGTGGCAAAGCTCCAATGTAGCATCAACAGTGCGGCAAAAGGTCCACCGCAGCCCGGCGAAGTTCCATTGCAGCGCCAGCGGTGCTTCAAATGCTCCAACGCAGCCCGAGGAAGCTCCATTGCAGCGGCGGCAAAGCTCCAATGCAGCATCGGCGGCGCTTCATTGTTGGGCGTTGCATCATCTGTTGCCGGCGAGACCTCTCGATTGCAGTGCCGACAAGCTTTAATGCCTTATCCAGTAGCAGCAGCCGAGCCCCAACCTTGCAGAGACCACGGCCAGCGCAGGCGCCTCCACCGGCAACATCGAAGCGGCAGACAACGGAAGCTTCACAGCAGGACGCGACAACACAAATGAAGCTGGCTTCCTCGATGAAACATATAACCATGGGGAGAAGTGGAGATGGGAACGATGGGAAGAAAGGAAGAGGAAGAATTGGGAAGGAGGGGACAAGGTTTCAGAGATGGGAGACGAGGGACATACGACGAGGAAGGCGTGCGAGTTGCTGGGTCCACGCGGGACACGCTGTCCCGCTTCACTAGGAGGAGGCGGTTTACAAGCTGCGTGGATCAGCCGGTTGAAAATAAACGATTTCCTATATTTATTGCATAACACAGTTCAATAGTAGGTTCATAGAGGAAACGGTCACACTTAAAGGATGTTTGGAATGTAAAATAAAGAAGTTGCACGGGCCCATATGGATGCAAAGAAATAGATGATTCGGAAGTACCTAAAACCTTCAAAGTGCACGCGCACTAACTAACAGAACCGGGCGGCCGCGTCCTGGCCGCACGATCGCACCATGGATCGCACCCCCATCCGCCAGGTGCCACCTGGTCTGATTGGCCCCGCCTGCGGTCGTGGGGCGGTTTTGTCCCCATCCGGACGTGATGGAGGCCCACCTATAAGCGATAGAAGAGAGAGGAGAGGGGGTCGTGGGCGGTGGTTTCGAAATTGGTGCCTGAAATCACTCGCATCGGTGCTCTCTCCCCATTGTCCCCATTCAATCTTCATCCTCGCCTGGCCTCTCAACCGAATGGCCGCGATACAGGGGAGGCACGACGGAGTCTTCAAGTCGGCGGGGGGCTCGCGGGTGGCTCTCCGCGGAGGGAATCGTTGGTGTTGGTCAGCATTGAAGGTATGCTCTCCTTCTCCTTGCTTGTCCTTCCTCTCTCCGTCTCGCTAGGTCGCGGATTCGCCGGAATGTGAAGGGGATGCTTCCTAGGGTTCGAACGGCACGAACTGCTCCAACTTATGGTCAATTTAGCACATCTCTCCCTTTGATGCGGTTGAGCATTTTCTCTGGTAGCACGCCCCCAACTGTGGTCGGGATCTACGGCATAGTGGTGTAGTTGGGTAGGACAGGTACTCGTTCTGCTACGGTGTTCGAAAGCTAGCAGGGGATGCACGTCCAGGGCGCCCGTTGTGCGATTTTAGGGCGAGGGAGAGCGGTTGTTTGTTGTCCAGGTTGTTGCGGTTAAGGGGCAGGGGTTTGAGATCTGTTCATGATTTTTCCTAGTCCTTCTCCAAGTTCTATGTCAAGTTTTATGTTGTTGTTGTTAGATGTGCGCAATGCTATGGGCAATGCAATGGCTGATTGAACATGTTGTATAGGTAGAGATTTTTGATTAGTTGCACAAAATTCTCCCCAGTTGGCTGCATCCATATAGTAGTTGGCTGTCCATATGCTCTGCAGTTGCATCAGTTGTCTTGTTCAGTTGGCTTACTGTTTATACTAGTTGGTTGTCTACACGCTGCTTAGTTGCACAAGTTGCCTGCCGAGTTGGCTGCATCACTGTACTAGTTGGCTGTCCATGTGTTCTACACTTGGCACTAGTTGCCCTGCTTTAGTTGGCTTGCTGTTTTTGTGCTAGGTTGGCTGTCTATATGTTGTTTAGTTGCACAAGTTGCCTGATTAGTTGGCTGCATCCATATACTAGTTGGCTGTCCACATGTTTTGCATTTTTGCACTAGTTGTCATGCTTAGGTTGCTTCCTGTTTTGTACTAGGTTGGTTGTCTATATGCTGTTGAGTTGCACAAAGTTGCTCTGCTTCCGTGTTTGAGTTGCCCCTGTAGGCGCCCTGCTGGTGCATCTACTTGTCCATATATTCTAGTTGGCTATGCATTTCTTTTGTCCTAGTCCTTCTTTTGTTTGTCGCAGTTGCACAAGTTATCATACTCAGCTGGCTGCCTTTAGTTAACGATTTTTCCGCCTAGTTATTACTTGCCTTAGTGAAACTAGTTGGCTTATGTGCTGTCCAGTTGCACAAGGTTTATTGCCCAGTTGTCTGCATCACTGTAGTAGTTGGCTGTCCACATGTTCTACAGTTTTTGCACTAGGTGTGCTGCTTATGTGTAGAGGGCTGCAGATCAAAGCAACCTTTTATGTTTTTTCTAGTTTGTTTCCACATCTTCTAACTATGTTTTCTTTTCTTGTATTTCCCCCGCAGGCTAAAAATGGTTATAATAGGAGGAGATGCGGATGGCAATGAAGAAGATGTAATTTTTTCATTTTTTCTGTGTCTTTGATTTGTTTTCTTCTTATCTATGTATGCTTATATCCTTTTTTATGTTTTTGGTTGCTTAACTAGGGTTCTGGAAGTCAGTCTCGTCGCCGGAACTCAAAGTGTGCTGCTAATCGCCAGCCATGCTCTGCGCATAGTGTTCAGCAGGGAGAGGAAGTTGAGGTAAGTGGCATGCTGACGACACAAGCACCTTATTTTGGTTTTGTTTGGGTCATATAATAATTTTTTGTTTTTTCCCATGCCCATCTTTTTATTTTCTTAGGATGTTGATTAGTTTCGGGTTGTAAAGCGGACTAGACGTGCATCAGTTGCAAGGGGAGCTGAATCATCTACTAGGGTAAATAAATCCTTGAATACGAGTCTTTCTTGCCTTTTAGACGCCGATGAAATTATGCAGTTGTTGGCACCACTATTTGTTGTAGTTGCTCAATAACCGTCTTGTAGTTGACATCACTGGTCATCTTGATCTAAATAGAGTTTTCCCAGAAGTTGACATGAGTTGGCATCTTGTAGTTGACATCACTGGTTACCATTTGTGTAGGCAGGAGTTGCTGGAGGAGCTGCCTCATCTTCCGCAGCAGATGTTGAGGTATGTGGTTTTTGTGTGTGTTTATGAGCTATTGAACAGTTTCTTGCAAACCTTTTTTTAGTTGCTATTATCTTATTGCAATATAGCGCTTATCGTTGCACATCCCCTAGAACTTTTTGTACTTGTCAGGTCTAGTATATTTCTTCGTTTTTATGCAGGTTGCACACTGGTAGTCTTTAGTTGTCATCATGAGCTTCATAGTTGCATAAGAACATGATATTAGTTGGCATGATCCATTTTATGTTTATATAGTTTTAGCAAAGCAGTTGGCCCTCCCTTTTTTTGCTATACTGATCCAAATGATCATTCCTAGTTTTTTTCAGTCCAGTTTTTTGTCTTGTGTTTAATGTTTTTATTTTTCTCATCAACAAGGCAGTAGAGAAGGAGTTGAGGTGGTGTAGGGGAAGATGTGGAGCGACCATCACAAGCGGGCAGGATAAGGGCATCACCAGGGCGATTTGCGAAGTTCAACAACTTGCTATCCCCATCACAGAAGTCTGAGTTAGTGTCAAGGTAGTTTGGGGGCCTCTTGAACTTACCAGAGACACTTCCAGCGGACCTCACTAAATTCCTGGTGTAGTCCTACCAGCCAGAGAGCTCTGAAATGGTGTTCCCATGCAGGGGAAGGATCTGTGTTGATGCTGACAGTGTTCACAGGGTATTTGATCTCCTAAACAGGGGTCAAAAAGTCAGATATGTAGTAGACAAGGATGCAACTGGGAGATTCAAAGAGGCCATCAACATAACTGGAAATTCTCATCCCCAGATCAGTACATGGTGCAAGATGATTAAGGATATGGCGGGAAAAATGGATGACACATTCTTTATGGCTTGGCTTGCGGTTGCGTTCAACACTTTTCTAGCACCAACCATGACCCTGAAGCTGAGCCCAAAGTGCCACAGACTTGTGCTAGATCATGAAATGCTCAAGAACACAAACATCTGCCTCTTTGTAGCAGAACACATAAATGAAGCTTTCTGGAACATGGACCAGGAGAAGCAAACCGTTTGCTGCTGCTTGTATCACTTGATGGTGAGTGAAAACTAGCACTTCCATGTGTTTTTCTTGTTTGTGCAGTTATAGTTTCTGAAATAACCCTCATAATAACTGAAGTTGGGTTTCATTTTTTGGTTATGTGACAGATCCTGTACCTTGATGCACTTGTTCATGATATCCTAGTAAGCAACTGCGCCATACGAGCGAATGCATGGGATAGTAGCCTAATTGCCAAGGTGATCAAGAAGGACTCGATCTCTCCTGGTGTGTTCGGCAAATTACAAGTGCGTTCTCTTTGTTTTTTCCAACAATGGCTCTTTTTATGTTCTATTCATGTCTGCTCAGTTTTCAATTCCTTGGTAGCTGCATATATGCTTTTGAGATTAGCTTTTGACACTTTTTGGTAGTCGAACAAAATTGTAATCAGTTGACACAACAATGCATGTAGTTGCACAAGTTGCAGCTTTTATTTGGCATCTACACACATGTTTATTTTTAATTGACACATATGTTTCAAGTTGCACAGTTTTACTTATCATGTTGCACAGATGTGTGACATAAGTTGGCAGAAACATTTTTAGGTGTCCTGTGGGTTGCACAATTTTTTTGTTTTGCGCAATTGCATATATGTAGAATCCAGTCTGCCCAGCATTTTGTTGTAGTTGCACAGGTTATAACATTTGGTTTTTGTTCAACACAAAATCTGTTTGATAACGTTGTTCTTTTCTTTTTCTCTTTTTTCACATCAGCTTAAAGAGGAGTATAGGGGCACAGAGCAGACACCACTGTTTGGTGGTCTTTTGCAAGCTGAAGCATTTGTGGCATCCAAGTTACCACTAACCTACAATCCACAGGTAAGTCTTTGCATAAAGGAGTTTGGATCAGTTGCCAATATTTTCTTTTAAAATGTTTTCTAATTGAAATCAGTACTGAATCTTTTTTTGTGCTGATGCAGAAAAAAGGCAAAGATTGCCAAAGGTGGTTAATGACCTGTGCAAGGCTGTAACTGAACAGGTTGGCACCTTCATTGAAGCAGTTGCCAAGATCGATGACAAGGAGCCAGATATTGATCCCTATGTACAACAGCCATTAGCGGGAACCGGCACGTCATGCCGTGCTCCAAAAAGAAAGAGACGAGTTTCACGTATACAAGAAGAAAAAGAGTTTGTTGAGGAGGAGTCAGAAGAAGATGATGAAATGGAAGTAGAGCAACATGTTGGAGATGGCGAGGACACAGATGAGGATGAATCATAGGAGGAGGACAAAGAGGAGGATGACAAAGAAGAAGATGAGAAGGAAGTGGAGGAGGAGGAGGAGGAAGAAGAGGAGAAAGAAGACGAGGAGGACAAAGAAGAAGAGGACAAAGGAGAGGAGGAGGAGAAGGAAGAAGATAATGAGGCAGAGGAGGAGGAAGAAGAAGATGTGGCCAAAGAGGGGGATGGAGACAAAGGTGCAGCAGTTGATGGAAGTGAGGGGGAAGGTAAAGACGAGGAAGAAGACATGATGTTGATCGTGATGATCAAGGGGGATCCAATGGAGACAGTGACAACAGCAATGATGATGATGACAAGGGACCTGGTTCTGGGTGTACAGGCGGCAACACAACTAGGGGGACTGGCAGCACTGTCAACCCTAGTAGCAGCAACAACTCAATGAGCAGCAAGAGCACAGTACAGATGTGGATGGAGAAAAGTTGCTGGAAAGATGAGCATTTTCCGAAGTCAAAGAAAAATGATGAATTGGTGTCTCAGGGGAGCATTGATATGCTCAAGCTGTGCAACTTGAAGCCAGCTTTGCCAACCACTTTCCCCATGCCAGATGATAACCCACAAGTGTAGGGGATCGCAACAGCTTTCGAGGGTAAAGTATTCAACCCAAATTTATTGATTTGACACAAGGGGAGCCAAAGAATATTCTTGAGTATTAGCAGTTGAGTTATCAATTCAACCACACCTGGATAACTTAGTATCTGCAGCAAAGTATTTAGTAGCAAAATTGGTATGATAATAAAAGTAACAGTAGCAAAAGTAATGTTTTTGGGTTTTGTAGTGATTGTAACAATAGCAACGGAAAAGTAAATAAGCGAAGAACAATATGTAAAAAACTCGTAGGCAATGGATCAGTGATGGATAATTATGCCGGATGTGATTCCTCATGCAATAGTTATAACATAGGGTGACACAGAACTAGCTCCAATTCATCAATGTAATGTAGGCATGTATTCCGTAAATAGTCATACGTGCTTATGGAAAAGAACTTGCATTACATCTTTTGTCCTACCCTCCCGTGGCAACGGGGTCCTAGCGGAAACTAAGGGATATTAAGGCCTCCTTTTAATAGAGAACCGGAACAAAGCATTAGCACATAGTGAATACATGAACTCCTCAAACTACGGTCATCACCGAGAAGTATCCCGATTATTGTCACTTCGGAGTTGTCGGATCATAACACATAATAGGTGACTATAGACATGCAAGATAGGATCAAGAACACACATATATTCATGAAAAGATAATAGGTTCAGATCTGAAATCATGGCACTCGGGCCCTAGTGACAAGCATTAAGCATAGCAAAGTCATAGCAACATCAATCTCAGAACATAGTGGATACTAGGGATCAAACCCTAACAAAACTAACTTGATTACATGGTAAATCTCATCCAACCCATCACCGTCAAACAAGCCTACGATGGAATTACTCACGCATGACGGTGAGCATCATGAAATTGGTGATGGAGGATGGTTGATGATGACAACGGCGACGAACCCCCCTCTCCGGAGCCCCGAACAGACTCCAGATCAGCCCTCCCGAGAGAGATTAGGGCTTGGCGGCGGCTCCATATCTTAAAACGCGATGAAACTTTCTCTCTGATTTTTTTCTCCCCGAACATGAATATATGGAGTTGGAGTTGAGGTCGGTGGAGGTACAGGGGACCCACGAGACAGGGGGCCCGCCCAGGGGGAGGGGGCGTGCCCCCGCCCTTATGGACAGGGTGTGGTCCCCCTGGTCTTGATTCTTTCACCAGTATTTTTTATATTTTCCAAAAAGTGCCTCCATGGATTTTCAGGACATTCCGAGAACTTTTGTTTTCTACACATAAAACAACATCATGGCAGTTCTGGTGAAAACAACGTCAGTCGGGGTTAGTTTCATTCAAATCATGCAAGTTAGAGTCCAAAACAAGGGCAAAAGTGTTTGGAAAAGTAGATACGTTGGAGACGTATCAACTCCCCCAAGCTTAAACCTTTGCTTGTCCTCAAGCAATTCAGTTGATAAACTGAAAGTGATAAAGAAAAACTTTTACAAACTCTGTTTGCTCTTGTTGTTGTAAACATGCAAAGCCATCATTCAGGTTTCAGCAAATATTATGAACTAACCATACTCACAATAACGCTTAGGTCTCACAATTACTCATATCAATAGCATAATCAGCTAGCGAGCCATAATAATAAAACTCGGATGACAACACTTTCTCAAAACAATCATAACATGATATAACATAATGGTATCTCACTAGCCCTTTCCGAGACCGTAAAACATAAATGCAGAGCACCTTTAAAGATCAAGGACTGACTAAACATTGTAATTCATGGTAAAAGAGATCCAGTCAAGTCATACCCAATATAAACCAATAATAATGAATCCAAATGATAGTGTGCTCTCCAGCGGGTGCTTTTTAATAAGAAGGGTGATGACTCAACATAAAAGTAAATAGATAGGCCCTTCATAGAGGGAAGCAGGGATTTGTAGAGGTGCCAGAGCTCGATTTTAAAATAGAGATTGAATAACATTTTGAGCGGCATACTTTCACTATCAACGCAACAACTATGAGATGGTTGTATCTTCCATACTCATGCATTATAGGCAGTTCCCAAACACAATGGTAAAGGTTTATACTCCCCCAACCACCAACAAGCATCAATCCATGGCTTGCTCGAAACAACGAGTGCCTCCAACTAACAACAGCCCTGTGGGAGTTTTGTTTAATTATTTTTATTTGCTTCGATCTTTTTGGATCATAGGACTGGGCATCCTGGTTACCGGCCCTTTCTTGTGAATGAGGAGCGGAGTCCACTCCTATTGAGAATAACCCACCTAGCATGGAAGATATAGGCAGCCCTAGTTGAAACATGAGCTGCTCGAGCATACAAAACAGAATTTCATTTGAAGGTTTGGAGTTTGGCACATACAAATTTACTTGGAACGGCAGGTAAATACCGCATATAGGAAGGTAGGGTGGACTCATATGGAACAACTTTGGGGTTTAAGGAGTTTGGATGCACAGGCAGTATTCCCGCTTAGTACAGGTGAAGGCTAGCAAAAGACTGGGAAGCGACCAACTGAGAGAGCGACAACAGTCATAAACATGCATTAAAATTAATTCACACCGAGTACAAGCATGAGTAGGATATAATCCACCATGAACATAAATATCATGAAGGCTATGTTGATTTGTTTCAACTACATGCGTGAACATGTGCCAAGTCGAGTCACTCAATTCATTCAAAGGAGGATACCATCCCATCATACCACATCATAATCATTCTAATAGCATGTTGGCACGCAAGGTAAACCATTATAACTCATAGCTAATCAATCATGGCACAAGCAACTATAATCTCTAAATGTCATTGCAAATATGTTTACTTCATAATAAGCTGAATCAGAAACGATGAACTCATCATATTTACAAAAACAAGAGAGGTCGAGTTCATACCAGCTTTTCTCATCTCAATAAGTCCATCATATATCGTCATTATTGCCTTTCACTTGCACGACCGAACGATGTGTATAATAATAATAGTGCACGTGCATTGGACTAAGCTGGAATCTGCAAGCATTCAACTCAAAAGAGAAGACAAGGTAATATGGGCTCTACGTTAAATAAACAATCATGCATATGAGAGCCACTAAACATTTTCAATACAGTCTTCTCGACCCACAAAGGAAAGAAAAGAAAATAAAACTATTTACACTGGAAAGCTCCCAACAAGTAAAAGAAGAACGAGAAATCTTTTTGGGTTTTCATTTTAATTTCTACTACAAGCATGGAAATTAAACTAACTATTTTTTTTTCTTAAGGTTTATCAAACACACAAGAAGAAAGCTAGAAAAAGAAAATTAAACTAGCATGGATAATACAATGAAAGAGTATGAGCACCGACGACTAGTGTGTGAACATGAATGTAAAGTCGGTGAGAAATACATACTCCCCCAAGCTTAGGCTTTTGGCCTAAGTTGGTCTAGTACCAAGGACCGCCTGGCTGATATCCGTAGTTGTAGCTGGGGTTGTACTGAGATGCAGCAGCAACCGCCTCCTGAGCTGCGGCATGTTGGTGAGCTGCCTCCGCTCTCCCCTCGTGTTCAGCAGCTTCCTCCCTGGTAACAACATATCTTCCTTTTGCCTGATAATCAAAAAGGAGAGGAGCAGGAAGAGTAACATGGACGGCGTTGCGCCTGTTATAGATTAGTCGATAATGGAGGAATTGTTCATTCCTCCTAAGAAATTGATGATTGACCATAGCGTCATAATCTAAATAAGTAGGAGGTATCATCATATCCCCCTCTCGTGGGGCTATACCAAGATAATTAGCCACACGGGTTGCATAAATTCCTCCAAATAAATTTCCCTTTCTACTATTATTCTGCAACCTACGTGCAACTATTGCACCCAAGTTATAACCTTTATAACCTAACACAGCACTCTTGAGGACACACAGATCAGGGACACACATGTGACATGCTTCATCTTTACCGTTAATGCATGTACCAATGAAGAGAGCAAAATAATGTATAGCAGGAAAATGAATGCTCCCTAAGGTAGCTTGTGCTATGTCCCTGGATTCTCCAATAGTAATACTAGCAAGGAAATCTCTAAATTCAAATTTGTGAGGATCATTAATATTACCCACTGAGGGAGTTTGCAAGCAGTTGTAAAATCCTCTAAGTCCATGGTATAAGATGTATCATAAATATCAAATAGGACACTAGGAGAATTACGCGTACAGTTATATTTAAACCTCCGCACAAATGAATAAGTCAATTGATAGTACCGAGGACACTTATCTTGTAAGAAGTCCTCCAGCTCAGCATTACGCACATACGCGTCAAATTCCTCCTTAAAGCCTGTTTCGACCATAAAATCATCGGATGGCCACTCACAAGCTCGTACATCCGCGTCCCTCGGCAATTCAACATCTTGCTCACCTATAGCAATCCTGGGCCCTTTCTTCACCGAGGAACCACCTTGGTACATTCTCCTAGACATAATTCCTTTCTCTGAAAAATTTCTGAAATTTTAGTAACTTCAAAATAAAAAAATAAAAGTGAATAAAACTAAACAAGATTGATAGCAACTACTCCTACAAGTGTGAAAGAACATGCGGTGCCCCCATGTTTGGTTTTGGTAATTGATGACAATCTCTATGGCTAATGGTTGTCTTGAGTTATATTTGAAGGATTTGTCCATAGGCTTTTCTTGAAGTCCATGTGCTGGTTTCAAGGAGTTTATGAGTTGACCAAGGTGCTATTAAGGAATTATCCAAAGATTGGTCATGTGGATGTTGAGCTTATTGCAAGCATGTCTTGAAGAAGAAGGTTGTGTGATCATTCATGTTTATCTTCAATACATCATCCAAATGAAGAGAGTTGCAAAGATTCAAGGTTGATCAAGACTAAGTCAATAGTGAATCAAGTTGATTAACTCACAAAGCGTAGAAGATGTACCGAGAGGGATCAAGTGATCCCATGGTATGGTAAGCATTGTCCATTGCACTTTGTGTACTAACCCATGGTCTATGTGAGAGTTCTATGTGGGGTTAGGTACATATCCATGGGCTTGCATCAAGAGGAAGATATCATACAACCCATGGAAAGGATGAAATCAAGTGGTGATCGTCATCAAGATTGCCGTGTGCAAGTTCAAGTGGAGCATCACGAAGAGATCAAGTGCTTGAATCTTTCCATCCATTGTGGTGTCAATGGACTTGTGAAGATGAGCCGAAGAGTGGCTCACCCATAGTGGACTATGGGGGAGCAATCATCTAGTCTTCATCGAGCCAACACAATCAAGAAAGGTGGTCCAACTTGAGGGAGTGAAGATCGTCATCATCTAGCTCAAGTGGACCATGTGCAAGGCAAAGGTTTGCCCTTGATAGGTTTTCTATTTTACCGGTCTCATGGTAGTTGTGGGAGACCGGGTTATATGATCGATTGCCGTACTATCAAGGGGGGCTCTCGATGAGTTGCTTGATCGTTTCATTTGTAGAGAGCTCAAACCATTGCATCCTTGCATCATGTTTCTTGGTTCTTGTTTGATTCTCTTTGTGAGTCTTAGAGCTTATGGTCATCTTGATGACAAGCTTGAGTTCATCGAAAACGGAGTTTGCATGCGTCTTCTATGATGTTTTCGGTGTTGGAGGTTTTACCGGTCTTCTCGGAGGAAGGGTTCTCACCATTTTCTTTTGGGCCTTTTCTCATTTGCTTATTATTGGTATTTCTATAAAGATTGTGTTAGCCCTTGTCGTTGGCTTTCCAACAAACTTGGTTTCGTTGAATTCGGAGTCCGTTTGCAAAAGTTGTGGCTGTTTTGGTGAAGGCTGCAGCGGTACTTCCGCGACTAGAGCGGATGTAATTTTTTACTACCGCTCTAGAGCGGTACTACCGCGGCTCCTGAGCGGTAGTACCGCTCCAGAGCAGTACTACCGTGGCTCCTAAGCGGTAGTACCGCCCGGGACCAAAAACTCGTGTTTTCTCTCTCGATTGGGCTGTTTTGAGCGTGCTAAGCGGTAGTACCGTTCCTCCAAGCGGTAGTACCGCTTGTGCACGACCTGAGCACATAACGGTTGGATTCGGGAGGTCCTATAAAAGGGGGTCTTCTTCCCCATTGAACCTTATCCTTTGAGCTCGTGTTCTTCCCCCATTGTTGACCTTTTTTGAGCTTGCTAACTCTCAATCCCTCCATGGATTCTTGCTAGTTTTTGAGGGAAAAGAGAGAGGAGATCTAGATCCACGTTTCCACCAATCACTTTCTCCTCTAATGAGGGGAACCCCTTGGATCTAGATCTTGGAGTTCTTCGTGTTCTTCTTTCGTTCTTCCTCTCATTTTCCTTCCTAGCATTAGTTGCTTTGGTGGGATTTGGGAGAGAAGGACTTGGGAACTCCGTGTGCCCTTGCCATTGCATTTGGTGCATCGGTTTGAGTTCTCCAGAGTGATACGCGGAAGTGAAGTTTGAGAAGCTTATTACTCTTGGGTGCTTGGTTCCCTTGAGCTTGTTCCTCTTGGGTGCTTGGGCGCCCTAGACGGTTGGTGGTGTTCGAAGCTCAATCATTGTGGTGTAAATCTCCGGGCAAGCGTCGGGGTCTCCAATTAGGTTGTGGAGATCGCCCCGAGCAATTTGACGGGTACCGATGACCGCCCCCAAGGGTTGCCAAAGTGTATGGGTTCGGTGACCGCCCCCAAGGGTTGCCATTTGTACGGGTTCGGTGACCGCCCTCAAGGGTCCCTTAGTGGAATCACGGCATCTTGCGTTGTGCGAGGGCGTGAGGAGATTACGGTTGTCCTAGTGGCTTCTTGGGGAGCATTGTGCCTCCACACCGCTCCAAACGGAGATTAGCATCCGCAAGGGTGTGAACTTCGGGATACATTGTCGTCTCTGCGTGCCTCGGTTATTTCTTACCCGAGCTCTTTACTTATGCACTTTACTTTGTGATAGCCATATTGTTTCTTGTCATATATCTTGCTATCACCTAAGTAGTTTTTCTTGCTTAGCATAAGTGGTTGGTGCACATAGGTGAGCCTAGTTGTTGTAAGTTTTGTGCTTGACAAATTAACCACTAGGTTTATTCCGCATTTGTTCAAGCCTCAACCGTAATTATTATAAAGCGCCTATTCACCCCCCTCTAGGCGACATCCACGATCTTTCAATTGGTATCAGAGCCTCGTCTCTCTTTGTTGGGCTTAACCGCCTAGAGAGTAAAGATGTCGACTAGAGGATTAGGTTTCTCTGACACTCTTAGTTTTGATGGCACAAATTTTGATGTTTGGGTAATTCGCATGCTTAATCTCTTTAGGGTCATAGACCCAAATTTAGAGAGAATTGTAGATATGGGTTTTTCTCCTCCAAAGGATCCCCAAATATTATCTTTAGAGGATGAGAAAAACTCTTATCTCAATGCTCAAGCTTCTAATGTGCTTTTCGATGCTTTGAGCAATGTAGTTATATTTCAACTCATGCCGTTCCGGGATGCTCATGAGTTGTGGACAAAGCTTCAAGATAAATATGGTGTGTCCAAGTTTTGTAAGGATAATTGTTCTCCCTCCACCTCCGGCCGCGTTGTCTTCTCAACTTCTTCTACTTCACCTACAAGTGGTTTGCCACATGGTAATGACATGGTGAGTAGTGGTGTCCATTACAATGATGATAGTGGGCTTATTTTTGATAATCCTTCATCACTTTCTTATTGCAATGCTTCATCTTTGGACTTTAACACTTCTAGCACTCCAAATGTTTCACATGCTTGTGTTGATAGTCCTTGCATATCATGTAGAAATTGCATGACTAAATCTCATGATGATATGCTTGCTATGTCTTGTTGCCATGATAAAAATGCATCTATTTCCTCGAATTGTTATGCTAACAATGTAGAGGAAACCAAACACTCCATGGAACAAGATGTGGTGTTTAATGGTGCCTCAAGGGATCCTACATCATCATCTATTGCTTTTTGCCTTATGGCTAAGGCGTCAAAGGTATCTCCTACTTTGTACCCCAATATGTCTCTTGATGATGATGTTGATGCTAATGATGATGAGGATAATGATGAAGAGAATGATAATGTTGCCTCCTTAAAAATTAAGGGGGAAATGGTTTTTAAAGCTCTTCATAAAAATAAAATTGCTCGTTCCAACTTCATGGAAATTATGTCCATTGCTATTGAGAGCAAGAAATATGTTGATGAGTTGGAATCTTGTCTTGAGGAGCATGAGGTCACCATTGATAAAATGGAAGGTCATGGGCGTGATTACGCTAATGAGATTGCGGACCTCTCTCAAGATCTTGAACTTGAACAAACCACCAAGGAATCTCTTGAGGAGACTTTTGCTCTAGAATTGTCTAGAGTGAAGGAATCTACTGATAGAGCTCTTGAGGTTGCCAATTTTTTTGAAACTAAAAATGCTAAGCTTGAAGTTGCTCATGCTAGACTCCTTGAGGATTTTGAGCACCTCGAAAATGTCTCAAGGGTCATTAAGGGTGAGCTCATCAAACTTACCGAGTCTCATGATCAACTTGAGGCCGCTTATTTAAAAGAGCTTGCCAAGTTGCCTTCTCCTCTTGTTGTTAATGATGATTCTTGTGCTACTAATTCTATTACTTGTGAAGCATCCATTTTGAAGGAGAATGTTGAGCTACGGGCTCAACTTGAGGTGCTATCTTGCAATTATGGGAAATTGGAAGAAAGTCATGAAAAGCTCTCAAGCTCTCATGATGATATTCTAGTATCCCATAGTGTGCTAAAGATAGCTCATGAGGCCATGATTGCTAAGGTAACATCTAGTGAGCCTCATGTGGATACTAGTACTACTTCTAGTCAAAATAGTATATTGCCATGTGCTAGTCCTTGTAATTCATCTACTCACAATGTTGGTACATCTTGTGATGAATTGCTTTCCTTGCCTTGTTGCTCTAACGATGAAGCTGATACTTCCTCTAGTACTTGTGTTGAGACTAACCATGTAGAGGAAATCAAAGAGCTCAAGGCCCAAGTCACTTCTTTGAAGAAAGACTTGGAAAAGTGTCATGAAGGGAAGGCCACACTCAACAATATCTTGAGTGTGCAAAAATCCCCCAATTACAAAGGTGGACTTGGATTCAACTCCAACAAGAATAAGAAGTCCAAGTTGAACAAGAAGAAGGGCCAAGAACAAGTCAAGAATTCGGCCAAGATTGTTTGCTTCAAGTGCAAAGTCGAAGGGCATCATGTTAGATCTTGCCCATTGAAGAAGAAGGCCATTAGTGTCAAGCAACAAGGGAAGAGGGCACAAGTTCAATCTCATGCTCAACATCAAGTTGAAGAAAGGCCTCTTCCCAAGAAGACTCAAGTTAATGCTTCTCAAATTGAGAAATCATGTGAGAAGAAAGTGAAGAGTAGACGTTGCTACTTATGTCGTGAGAAAGGTCACGTCGCTTCTTCATGCACTAGTGGTAACTTATCCAACCCAATTATTATTGATGATATCTATTCTCTTGGTAAGGATAAGGTTGGCAATGTGTTAGACAAGTTTGTTGGTACTCAAAGTGGTGTCAAGCAAAGAACCATTTGGGTAGCCAAACCTATTGTGACTAACCTCTTAGGACCCAACTTGGTTGGGGACCAACAACCTCAAACTTGATCAATAGGTGTTGTTGGATGGCATTGGAGACTTGGCTAAATTATGAAGAATTAAGGGGACTTCATCATTCTCTTTGTCTCAAGCCAAGTCAATTGGATTATCAAGTTTCTATCTTATATCCAATGTGCCTCCTTACGGTAACTTGTACTTAAATTCTTTACCTTGAAAGTTACTTGCCCCCTTGCATGTTTTGGTTTTGTTCCTTGCATGTGTTTGTATATGTTGTGATTCCAACTTGCTTACCTTGAGCAATCGAGTATGTGTGTGTTGGTTTGCACATCATGTACGTGTGTGTCGTGCGTTGAGCCTTTATGCTTCTTGTTTGTATCCTAGTTGGCACGTGTGAGAGATTAATGGAACATCCCATTTTGGGGGAGTAATGGCTTTGTGCACCTCACAATCCTATAAATGTGTGTACATGAGGAATACCATCTAGTATTGATATTGCAAGATTATCTAGTCGCTAGGTGGTATATCTCTCATGAGAAATTCAAATTCTAAATAGTCCATTAATTATATCTTGTTTGTTCCTCTTATTGCCTCTTGTTAAGTTCTTATTGGTATCACATTATGGGGGAGTAATATGCTAAGTGCATATTACAAGCCTAGAAAATGTGTACATTTGAGATATTGTCACCTAGAATTGATATTGTAGATTATCTTGTTCCTAGGTGGCATGTTAGCTCTACAAGTTGCAATTTGCTTGTGTTTGGTGTGAAGATGATGTCGGATATCCTTGTTATCTACCACCGAGAATTATTTCCAAATACTTCTTGTCTTTGACAATTGGTAGTCTTATGTGTGGTAGAATTTGTTGATCATCTTTACATTGGCTTTTGTTTTACTTGCCTTTTCTCTTGCCAAGGTTTGTGTCAACTCCCGTTGTCTTCCATACCACTTGTGGATCTTGTTTATTTCTTGTTCTTGTCTAGTGTTTTCTAGATATAGTGAAAGCGGTGATCCCACCTTGTGCATTTTGTATTCAAATACAAATCCTATATAATGCACAACTCGTGGGGGAGCTATTCTATTTTCTTTAGAACACTCTTCTTGTGATCCTTATCAAGTGTGTTTTGGTGGAAGGCAAGCCATTTCTTTTTGGTACTTTGTGCCATCATGAAACTTTGTTGAGAGCTTGGTTTGTTTGGAACCATCCTCTCTCTGGGAGTTTGACATCTTTAGTTTAGTGTGTATCAATGGATATCTCATTCCTTGATGTATCTTTAGTGATATCTTCCAAGTGATGATTTCTCCATTTGGTATCCTTTTCACTTGGCATTTCTTTGTCTTTTGGTTTCGGGTTTTGAAAGTCTTGAGCATGCATGTTTACTTCATGTACTTCATTTGGCATGCTTTCTTTCTTTGACTCAATATATAGCGGAAACTCCACCTAGTCTCAATTTGGATGAGATGTGCATGAAATTCATTTTCATATCTATATGCACGTATTTATGTGGAGTTTGTCCTATGTATTGGTGTTTCTAACTATTTGGTCCCGATGAGTTTGGGTACCGTTTAGTTTGTGTTGTTCTTCTAGGAACTTTTGGAGATGCATTGGATGCTCGGCTCACTCTCAAGGAAGGTGTTGTCACCATGTGCATATTGGAGTCAAGCTAGGATGATCAATGAACTACTATCTACCTTCAATTCGTATCTACTACTTCCTTCCAATGATATCTCGGTAACAAGTATCTATTCATGCTTTCCCTTCTTGCATTCAACCTTGTGTAGGTTGCATCTTGGCATGATATTCATTTCATATCTTGTGATACTTGTTTCCTTTCTCAAAGCATCCCAACGATGATCTCTTGTTGCTAGTTGTGATGTCTTTGATGGTTGTGTGATTGGACTTCATTTATATACAATAAGACCATATCTTGCCAAGTGTTATGCTTCCAAGCAAACATCTTATTGGTATATTTATGACTTCCTTGTGGATATCTTGTTCCTTCGTGTTGTAACTATTTCGGGTGTACATCCTTCTTTGTAGATATATATATCATCAAGATTTCGTCTACATAGAACCTTATACACTTGAGAGAAATTACATCTCTAGTTGATATCCTTTCTTTCACGTCCACCCTGTCTTTCTTATGTTATTTCTTTGGTGGCTCCGTGAAAGCTTTTGCCTTGAGTGCGTGTCCTCTATCGTTGCATCTTGTTGCACTCTTGTGTGGTGAAGATTATTTTCCTATTGCTTATCTTTACGAGGATTTTGCCATCTTATTTGGTATCCCTCGTCTTGATGAGCCTCTCTTCGTCTATCTTCACCATGGGTTGTCACAAGCATAGGTTCTCTTATGCTTATTAGTGAGCTTGTGAACCCGGTTGCTAGTTGTGTGTGGGAATGACATGCCTTGCACCGTGTATCTCATTCTTTCAAGACTATATTGATGCGTAATGCTCATCCGTACATTAGTATTCTCTAACGCATTGCCTTGACTCACACGCATCTTTTTGGTTGAGCCCATTCTTAAGTCGCCTCTGTTACATGTTGCTCAACCATGTGCTTGTTGCAAGTCCTAGGCTTTGTTTCCCATATGCTCACTTGCACTGGATGTGAGTTTCTATAGATTTTGGGGGAGCTATGATCCTATTTTGTGCACTTTGTATTCAAATACAAAAATTCTTATGTGTGCACAAATCATGGGGAGCTTCTCTAGTTTCTTTAGAACACTCCTTTGCGCTTATCATAATATCTTTATTCTTGTGGCATGTTGGATCATTGGTCTAGTTGGTTCAATTGATATCCGTTGATTGCTTGCTTCAATTGGTATCTTCTGATTGCTTGTGTCTCTCTTTGTTATGTCTTTGTGTCATATCTTTTTGTTGCAATCTTTGGGTCTCAATATAGTTTGTCTTCCTCCAAGTATTGGCAGTTGGATATGTGTATTGCATTCCACTCTCTTGTTGAGAAATACACAATTTATGGAGGAACACCTTTTATTTTGGCCTTCTTATCTTTTCACCCATTTTGGCAATCGATGCCAATGGGGGAGGAGTTTCAGAGAGTTTTGTGGAGAAGTCTTCTGAGTTTTCTCCTTGCTTTGGTTTTGGTTCCTAAGCATTTGCATCTCATTCTCATGCATCATTAGTTGTTGCATTGCATGGTGATGCATAATTCCTTGTATAAACTCTCTTGAAAGTGATTGTCATCAATTACCAAAATGGGGGAGATTGAAAGAACATGCGGTGCCCCCATGTTTGGTTTTGGTAATTGATGACAATCTCTATGGCTAATGGTTGTCTTGAGTTATATTTGAAGGATTTGTCCATAGGCTTTTCTTGAAGTCCATGTGCTGGTTTCAAGGAGTTTATGAGTTGACCAAGGTGCTATTAAGGAATTATCCAAAGATTGGTCATGTGGGTGTTGAGCTTATTGCAAGCATGTCTTGAAGAAGAAGGTTGTGTGATCATTCATGTTTACCTTCAATACATCATCCAAATGAAGAGAGTTGCAAAGATTCAAGGTTGATCAAGACTAAGTCAATAGTGAATCAAGTTGATTAACTCACAAAGCGTAGAAGATGTACCGAGAGGGATCAAGTGATCCCATGGTATGGTAAGCATTGTCCATTGCACTTTGTGTACTAACCCATGGTCTATGTGAGAGTTCTATGTGGGGTTAGGTACGTATCCATGGGCTTGCATCAAGAGGAAGATATCATACAACCCATGGAAAGGATGAAATCAAGTGGTGATCGTCATCAAGATTGCCATGTGCAAGTTCAAGTGGAGCATCACGAAGAGATCAAGTGCTTGAATCTTTCCATCCATTGTGGTGTCAATGGACTTGTGAAGATGAGCCGAAGAGTGGCTCACCCATAGTGGACTATGGGGGAGCAATCATCTAGTCTTCATCGAGCCAACACAATCAAGAAAGGTGGTCCAACTTGAGGGAGTGAAGATCGTCATCATCTAGCTCAAGTGGACCATGTGCAAGGCAAAGGTTTGCCCTTGATAGGTTTTCTATTTTACCGGTCTCATGGTAGTTGTGGGAGACAGGGTTATAGGATCGATTGCCGTACTATCAAGGGGGGCTCTCGATGAGTTGCTTGATCGTATCATTTGTAGAGATCTCAAACC
The DNA here is from genome assembly GCF_002162155.2 of Triticum dicoccoides. NCBI lineage: Eukaryota > Viridiplantae > Streptophyta > Magnoliopsida > Poales > Poaceae > Triticum > Triticum dicoccoides. The sequence continues at coordinate 95,846,957 of NC_041383.1, forward strand.
ATTGCATCCTTGCATCATGTTTCTTGGTTCTTGTTTGATTCTCTTTGTGAGTCTTAGAGCTTATGGTCATCTTGATGACAAGCTTGAGTTCATCGAAAACGGAGTTTGCATGCGTCTTCTATGATGTTTTCGGTGTTGGAGGTTTTACCGGTCTTCTCGGAGGAAGGGTTCTCACCATTTTCTTTTGGGCCTTTTCTCATTTGCTTATTATTGGTATTTCTATAAAGATTGTGTTAGCCCTTGTCGTTAGCTTTCCAACAAACTTGGTTTCATTGAATTCGGAGTCCGTTTGCAAGCTGTTTTGGTGAAGGCTGCAGCGGTACTACCGCGACTAGAGCGGATGTAATTTTTTACTACCGCTCTAGAGCGGTACTACCGCGGCTCCTGAGCGGTAGTACCGCTCCAGAGCAGTACTACCGTGGCTCCTAAGCGGTAGTACCGCCCGGGACCAAAAACTCGTGTTTTCTCTCTCGATTGGGCTGTTTTGAGCGTGCTAAGCGGTAGTACCGCTCCTCCAAGCGGTAGTACCGCTTGTGCACGACCTGAGCACATAACGGTTGGATTCGGGAGGTCCTATAAAAGGGGGTCTTCTTCCCCATTGAACCTTATCCTTTGAGCTCGTGTTCTTCCCCCATTGTTGACCTTCTTTGAGCTTGCTAACTCTCAATCCCTCCATGGATTCTTGCTAGTTTTTTAGGGAAAAGAGAGAGGAGATCTAGATCCACATTTCCACCAATCACTTTCTCCTCTAAGTGAGGGGAACCCCTTGGATCTAGATCTTGGAGTTCTTCGTGTTCTTCTTTCGTTCTTCCTCTCATTTTCCTCCCTAGCATTAGTTGCTTTGGTGGGATTTGGGAGAGAAGGACTTGGGCACTCCGTGTGCCCTTGCCATTGCATTTGGTGCATCGATTTGAGTTCTCCACGGTGATATGTGGAAGTGAAGTTTGAGAACCTTATTACTCTTGGGTGCTTGGTGCCCTTGAGCTTGTTCCTCTTGGGTGCTTGGGCGCCCTAGACGGTTGGTGGTGTTCGGAGCTCAATCATTGTGGTGTAAAGCTCCGGGCAAGCGTCGGGGCCTCCAATTAGGTTGTGGAGATCGCCCCGAGCAATTTGACGGGTACCGGTGACCGCCCCCAAGGGTTGCCAAAGTGTACGGGTTCGGTGACCGCCCCCAAGGGTTGCCATTTGTACGGGTTCGGTGACCGCCCTCAAGGGTCCCTTAGTGGAATCACGACATCTTGCGTTGTGCGAGGGCGTGAGGAGATTACGGTGGCCCTAGTGGCTTCTTGGGGAGCATTGTGCCTCCACACCGCTCCAAACGGAGATTAGCATCCGCAAGGGTGTGAACTTCGGGATACATCGTCATCTCCGCGTGCCTCGGTTATCTCTTACCCGAGCTCTTTACTTATGCACTTTACTTTGTGATAGCCATATTGTTTCTTGTCATATATCTTGCTATCACCTAAGTAGTTTTTCTTGCTTAGCATAAGTCGTTGGTGCACATAGGTGAGCCTAGTTGTTGTAGGTTTTGTGCTTGACAAATTAACCGCTAGGTTTATTCCGCATTTGTTCAAGCCTCAACCGTAATTATTATAAAGCGCCTATTCACCCCCCCTCTAGGCGACATCCACGATCTTTCAAATTGCCTAGAGCCTATATCATGCATTAGAATTGCTTGGGACCTCATAAATTTAACATGCAAGCTCAAGAACATGGTCACCTATGCAGCAAAAATTTGCAATGAATAAAGCACTAGAACAAAAACTAATTGGACCAATGGAGGAGTTACATACCAAGCAACAATCTCCCAAAGCAGTTTTGTGAATGGAGCTTTGAGCAAGGAGATTGAAAATCGCAACAAAATGAGTTAGAACTCGTGCTTGAGCTGGATGGGATTTTTTTGGGAAGAAGATGGAGTGTGTGGGTGCTGGCATAAGTGGAGGGGGGCCACCAGGGGCCCACGAGACAGGGGGCGCGCCCAGGGAAGGTGGGCGCGCCCTCCACTCTCGTGTCCTGGTGCTTGCCCCTCCTGCAATGATTTCAGTGCCTAAAATCCTAAAATATTCCATAAAAAATCATACTAAATTTGCAGGGCATTTGGAGCACTTTTATTTTTGGGATATTTTTTAATGCACGGATAATTCAGAAAACAGACAGATAATACTATTTTTGCTTTATTTATTCTAAATAACAGAAAGTAAAAAGAGGGTACAGAAGGTTGTGCCTTCTAGTTTCATCCTTCTCATGATCATCAAAATGAATCCACTAACAAGGTTGATCAAGTCTTGTTAACAAACTCATTCCGAATAACACAGAACCGGAGAAATTTTGAATAACACTAGGTTACCTCAACGGGGAAAGGAACATCCCCAATAATAAGAATATCATATTTTTTCTTGAAAGTAGGAAGAGGAAATTCAAAACCTCCAATAATGATAGTTGGAACTTGTCCAATAGAATTGATGCTATGAACTTGAGATTGTTTCCTCAGAAAGTGTACCGTATGCTCCTTACCATTAACATGAAAAGTGACATTGCCTTTGTTTCAATCAATAACAGCCCCTGCAGTATTCAAAAAGGGTCTACCTAGGATAATCGACATACTATCGTCCTCGGGAATATCAAGAATAACAAAGTCCGTTAAAATAGTGACATTTGCAACCACAACAGGCACATCCTCACAAATACCGACAGGTATGGCAGTTGATTTATCAGCCATTTGCAAAGATATTTCAGTAGGTGTCAACTTATTCAATTCAAGTCTACGATATAAAGAGAGAGGCATAACACTAACACCGGCTCCAAGATCACATAAAGCAGTTCTAACATAATTTCTTTTAATGGAGCATGGTATAGTTGGTACACCCGGATCTCCAAGTTTCTTTGGTATTCCACCCTTAAAAGTGTAATTAGCAAGCATGGTGGAAATTTCAGCTTCTGGTATCTTTCTTTTGTTTGTGATGATATCCTTCATATATTTAGCATAAGGGTTTACTTTAAGCATATCAGTTAAGCGCATACGTAAGAAAATAGGTCTAATCATTTCAGCAAAGCGCTCAAAATCCTCATCATCCTTTGTCTTGGATGGTTTAGGAGGAAAGGGCATGGGTTTCTGAACCCATGGTTCTCTTTCTCTACCGTGCTTCCTAGCAACAAAATCTCTCTTATCATAACATTGATTCTTTGATTGTGGGTTATCAAGATCAACAGCAGGTTCAATCTCTACATCATTACTTTTGCTAGGTTGAGCATCGACATGAACATTATTATTAACATTATCACAAGGTTCATGTTCATCACCTGATTGTGTTTCAGCATCAGAGATAGAAATATCATTGAGATTCTCAGGTGTGTCTACAACAGGTTCACTAGAAGCATGCAAAGTTCTATCATTTTTTCTTTTTCTTCTTTTTAGAAGAACTAGGTGCCTCTAAATTATTTCTGTGAGAATCTTGCTCGATTCTCTTAGGGTGGCCTTCAGGATACAAAGGTTCCTGAGTCATTCTACCAGTTCTAGTAGCCACTCTAACAGCAAAATCAGGTTTATTATTTAATTCATCAAGCTAATCATTTTGAGCTTTAAGTACTTGCTTAGCTTGAGTAGCAACCATAGAAGCATATTTGCTAATGAGTTTAAGTTCACCACTCTAGCCATATTACCGCTCACACGTCCTATCTCGAAAGCATTATTCTTTAACTCTCTACCAACATAAGCATTAAAACTTTCTTGTCTAGCCATAAATTCATCAAATTCATCTAAGCATGGGCTATGAAATTTAGTAGAGGGGATTTCAACTTTATCATATCTATAGAGAGAATTTACCTTTACTACCTGTGTTGGGTTATCAAGACAATGTGGTTCTTCAACAGGCGGTATATTAAGACCATGTATTTCTTCAATAGGAGGTAAATTCTTAACATCTTCAGCTTTAATACCTTTTTCTTTCATTGATTTCTTTGCCTCTTGCGTATCTTCAGGAATGAGAAATAAAACACCTCTCTTCTTCGGAGTGGGTTTAGGAATAGGCTCAGGAGTTGGCTCAATTGGTTCAGGAATTGCCTCAGGAATTGGCTCAGGAAGAGTCCAATTATTTTCATTAGTCAACATATTATTCAATAGTAATTCGGGTTCGTCGACTGTTCTTTCCCTGAAAACACAACTAGCACAACTACCCAAGTAGTACTTGGAAGCATCGGTTAGTCCATTATAAAAGATACCAAGTATTTCATTTTCCTTAAGAGGATGATCAGACAAAGCATTAAGTAACCAGAAAAGCCTCCCCCAAGCTTATGGGAGACTCTCTTCTTTGATTTGCACAAAGTTGTATATTTCCCGCAAGGCAGCTTGTTTCTTATGAGCAGGGAAATATTTAGTAGAGAAGTAATAAATCACATCCTGGGGACTACGCACACAACCAGGAGCGAGAGAATTATACCAAGTCTTAGCATCACCCTTTAATGAGAACGGAAATATCTTAAGGATATAAAGAGTGAAGTGCACTGTAGGTCCTTGAACTATTCCAGGGATGTCACATAGGTCCTCGAACTATGAAAATCGTCATCTAGGTCCTCAAAGTGCAGTAAGTGTGTCATTCAGGTCCAAAATCTCCCTGACAGGCTCTAACTGGCCAGCTGACACATAAACAGTAACCGTAACAGTACGCGGCAAACCGTCCTGAATTCCTATGCGTGATGAATAGTACACGACAAAGAATAAATATAAAAAAATATCAAAAAAGTGAGATCCTCTATCATCGAAGAGACCCTGGCGCGTGAACAGTAAAAATGTCATTAATTCAAAAAAAGTTCGCGAACGATGAATTTGGAAAAATATTTGTGACTTTAATAAAATGTTCGCAAACGATGAATTTGGAAAAAAATATTCGCGACTTCAAAAAAATATTCGTGAATTTAGAAAAAGTTAGCGAACGATGAATTTGGAAAAAATATTCACGACTTTAAAGAAATGTTCGCGAACGATGAATTTGAGAAAAATATTTGCGAGTTTAAAAATAGTTTGCGAACGATGAATTTGGAAAAAATATTCATGACTTTAAAAAAATGTTCACGAACGATGAATTTGGAAAAAATATTCGTGACTTTAATAAAATGTTCGCGAACGATGAATTCGGAAAAAATATTTGCGACTTTAATAAAAATTTCACTAACATTTTTTAAAGTCAGGAATTTTTGTGGTTCGCGAACATTTTTTTCTGTACCCACGAACAATATTTGTGGTTCGCGAACATATTTTCAAATTTATTGTTTGTGAACTTTTTTAAAGTCGCGAATATTTTTCCCATATTCGCGAATATTTTTTTGAATTAATGAACATTTTTACTATTCACGCACCAGGGGTATCTTTGATGCCAAAGATTTTCAGATTTTTTTGTTCATATTTTTTATTTTTCGCACTGTTCACCATGCCAGCTGGTCATTTAGAGGGGGTTAGTGAGATTTTGGACCTGGATGACACACTTACTGTACTTCGAGGACCTAAATGACGATTTTCATAGTTCGAGGACCTATGTGACACCCCTGAAATAGTTTAAGGACCTACAGTGCACTTCACTCGGATATAAAAATAGCGAGATTTATCATCATGAGTAAACAGGGTAGCTATATCATTCAACTTGGTAAGATGTGCCACAACAGATTCAGATTCAAGGCCATAAAAAGGATCAGATTCAACTAAAGTAATAATTTCAGGATCAACAGAGAATTCATAATCCTTATCAGTAACACAAATAGGTGAAGTAGCAAAAGTAGGGTCAGGTTTGATTCTAGCATTAAGAGACTGCTGCTTCCATTTAGCTAATAATTTCTTAAGATCATATCTATCATTGCAAGCAAAGATAGCTCTAGCAACTTCTTCATTCATAACATAACCCTCAGGAACAACAGGCAGTTCATAATCATTGGGAGAATTTTCATCATCACTATCATCAATAATAGCATCTTCAATAATTTCATTCCCCCTAACTCTAGCAAGTTGTTCATCAATAAATTCACCTAATGGAAAAGTAGTATTACGCACATAAGTAGTTTCATCATAAGTATCATGCATAGCAGAAGTGGCATCATCAATAACATGTGACATATCAGAATTCATAGCAGTAGCAGGTTTAGGTGTCGCAAGCTTACTCAAAATAGAAGGAGAATCTAGTGCAGAGCTAGATGGCAGTTCCTTACCTCCCCTCGTAGTTGAGGGATAGATCGTAGTTTTCGTGTCTTTCAAGTTCTTCATAGTGATCAACAGATATAAATCCCAAGTGACTAAGAGAATAGAGCTATGCTCCCCGGAAACGGCGCCAGAAATTAGTCTTGATAACCCACAAGTGTAGGGGATCGCAATAGCTTTCGAGGGTAAATTATTCAAGCCAAATTTATTGATTCGACACAAGGGGAGCCAAAGAATATTCTTGAGTATTAGCAGTTGAGTTCTCAACTCAACCACACCTGGATAACTTAGTATCTGCAGCAAAGTATTTAGTAGCAAAGTAGTATGATAATAAAGGTAACGGTAACAAAAGTAATGTTTTTGGGTTTTGTACTAGTTGTAACAGTAGCAACGAAAAAGTAAATAAGCGAAGAACAATATGTGAAAAGCTCGTAGGCAATGGATCAGTGATGGATAATTATGCCGGATGAGATTCCTCATGCAATAGTTATAACATAGGGTGACACAGAACTAGCTCCAATTCAACAATGTAATGTAGGCATGTATTCCATAAATAGTCATACGTGCTTATGGAAAAGAACTTGCATGACATCTTTTGTCCTACCCTCCCGTGGCAGCGGGGTCCTAGCGGAAACTAAGTGATATTAAGGCCTCATTTTAATAGAGAACCGGAATAAAGCATTAGCACATAGTGAATACATGAACTCCTCAAACTACGGTCATCACCGAAAAGTATCCCGATTATTGTCACTTCGGGGTTGTCGGATCATAACACATAATAGCTGACTATAGACTTGCAAGATAGGATCAAGAACACACATATATTCATGAAAACATAATAGGTTCAGATCTAAAATCATGGCACTTGGGCCCTAGTGACAAGCATTAAGCATAGCAAAGTCATAGCAACATCAATCTCAGAACATAGTGGATACTAGGGATCAAACCCTAACAAAACTAACTTGATTACATGGTAAATCTCATCCAACCCATCACCGTCCAGCAAGCCTACGATGGAATTACTCACGCACGGCGGTGAGCATCATGAAATTGGTGATGGAGGATGATTGATGAAGAAGACGGCGATGAATCGCCCTCTCCGGAGCCCCGAACGGACTTCAGATCAGCCCTCCCGAGAGAGATTAGGGCTTGGCGGAAGCTCCATATCGTAAAACGCGATGAAACTTTCTCTCTGATTTTTTTCTCTGCGAACGTGAATATATGGAGTTGGAGTTGAGGTCGGTGGAGGTCCAGGGGGCCCACGAGACAGGGGGCGCGCCCCCACCATCGTGGACAGGGTGTGGGCCCCCTGGTCTTGATTCTTTCGCCAGTATTTTCTATATTTTCCAAAAAGTGCCTCCATGGATTTTCAGGACATTCCGAGAACTTTCTTTTCTACACATAAAACAACATCATGGCAGTTCTGCTGAAAACAACGTCAGTCCGGGTTAGTTTCATTCAAATCATGCAAGTTAGAGTCCAAAACAAGGGCAAAGTTGTTTGGAAAAGTAGATACGTTGGAGACGTATCATGGCGCCAGAAATTAGTCTTGATAACCCACAAGTGTAGGGGATCGCAACAACTTTCGAGGGTAAAGTATTCAACCCAAATTTATTGATTCGACACAAGGGGAGCCAAAGAATATTCTTGAGTATTAGCAGTTGAGTTGTCAATTCAACCACACCTGGATAACTTAGTATCTGCAGCAAAGTATTTAGTAGCAAAAGTGGCATGATAATAAAAGTAACAGTAGCAAAAGTAATGTTTTTGGGTTTTGTAGTGATTGTAACAATAGCAACGAAAAACTAAATAAGCGAAGAACAATATGTGAAAAGCTCGTAGGCAATGGATCAGTGATGGATAATTATGCCGGATGCGATTGCTCATGTAATAGCTATAACATAGGGTGACACAGAACTAGCTCCAATTCATCAAAGTAATGTAGGCATGTATTCCGTAAATAGTCATACGTGCTTATGGAAAAGAACTTGCATGACATCTTTTATCCTACCCTCCCGTGGCAACGGGGTCCTAGCGGAAACTAAGGGATATTAAGGCCTCCTTTTAATAGAGAACCAGAACAAAGCATTAACACATAGTGAATACATGAACTCCTCAAACTACGGTCATCATCGAGAAGTATCCCGATTATTGTCACTTCGGGGTTGTCGGATCATAACACATAATAGGTGACTATAGACTTGCAAGATAGGATCAAGAACACATATATATTCATGAAAACATAATAGGTTCAGATCTGAAATCATGGCACTCGGGCCCTAGTGACAAGCATTAAGCATAGCAAAGTCATAGCAACATCAATCTCAGAACATAGTGGATACTAGGGATCAAACCCTAACAAAACTAACTTGATTACATGGTAAATCTCATCCAACCCATCACCGTCCAGCAAGCCTACGATGGAATTACTCACGCACGGCGGTGAGCATCATCAAATTGGTGATGGAGGATGGTTGATGATGACGACAACGACGAATCCCCCTCTCCGGAGCCCCGAACAGACTCCAGATCAGCGCTCCCGAGAGAGATTAGGGCTTGGCGGTGGCTCTGTATCGTAAAACGCGATGAAACTTTCTCTCTGATTTTTTTCTCCCCAAACGTGAATATATGGAGTTGGAGTTGAGGTCGGTGGAGGTACAGGGGGCCCATGAGACAGGGGGCGCGCCCAGGGGGAGGGGGCGCGCCCCCCACCCTCATGGACAGGGTGTGGGCCCCCTGGTCTTGATTCTTTCGCCTGTATTTTTTATATTTTCCAAAAAGTGCCTCCGTGGATTTTCAGGACATTCCGAGAACTTTTCTTTTCTAAACATAAAACAACATCATGGTAGTTCTGCTGAAAACAACGTCAGTCCGTGTTAGTTTCATACAAATCATGCAAGTTAGAGTCCAAAACAAGGGCAAAAGTGTTTGGAAAAGTAGATACGTTGGAGACGTATCATCAGACTTTAGTGACCAAGCGATGTGTCAGAACATTGATTTTGCCATTGATCAGAAGTTGTTCTTATTAAGTGAGGCTGAAAAGAATCAAGTTGACATGGAGGAAACAGGAAAGGGTCTTGACTTGGTTCATTCGAAGGCAAAATAGAAGGAATATTTGAAGCAGCTTCCAGATATAAGCTCTAGCAAGAGCAAGGCAGCATCCGTGGCAAACCCTCATGTGGTCCAGAAGCGCAAAGTAGTTTCAATGAAGTAGAATCTGGAGTTGCCTCAAACCGAGCAACAAATACTGAGGGCAGAAGCTGAAATAAATGTGGAGAAGGAAGCTGTGGTGCCAACTGTTGTGCCAACTGTAGTGAGCAGAGAGCCAACCATCACTCAAGATGTGACAACAATGCATGTTGAGCCTACAACCATCACAGGAGTTCAACAGATCAAGGGTAAGACTCCTCTGTCAGTAGTCCCACCTAAACTAGCTAAGCAGCAAAAGATTGTCAAGTTTGCCAAGGGCACAAAGGGGGAACAAGGCACAAAAGGTGTGGGGTTCATACACGAGACAGAACAACATGCCACAGCCATCGATGCAGGAGTGCCAAGTTCAGCTAGATTGCTACCAATCGAGGCTGAGAAGATGCCAACTGCAGATGCTACTGTACCAACTGAAGTGTCAATTAGGAGCAGGGTCATAGTCAAAACTACCACTGCTGCTTAGGAAGACACCCCTACAACTGCAAGCCCCAAGGTGCCAACTCATAGAGATACTTCAATGCCAAACACGGAAGGAGGTGATCAAAATGCCAAACTCCCGTCTCCAAGAGCTAACACACAACATCCAAGCAAGCCTACATCACCAAGAGCTGACTTTCAGCACGCATTTAACACAAGAGGGGGTGTTCAACATTGTAAGCAGGTGCAAGCCTCCTAGGCCGCCAACTACAACACCATTGGAACCAAGTCAGCGAACGGTGCAACTGTGAATGTGCCGCAAGGATATGCCCTGGGCCTTCAACCCATATGCAGATCAAACTCTTACAGCTATCATGGTGACGGGTATTGTGATGCACCAACTTTTGACCTGGGCATAGATGGTGATGCTGAGCCTGCTTCAGCAGCACAAATAAGGGATGCCAATGTGGTTGTCATAGATGAGGGTGAGTTGGACCCAACAACTGTGAATGAAGGATGCGCTGCTGCTGATGCTGGCAAGGGATTTGCTCACCAGCCAGATGTTGAATCACCAGACAGCTGCCACACCCCGATATGCGTAGAACCAGCAGTTGGCACGAGCAGTTCTTCAGGACCACCTGTTGCACGAAGACAGATGAGGGTAATAAGGCTGGGAGCATCTCAAAGGTCCCCATTCATTGATTACAACAAAAAGAAGACGTTCAGCTCCAATGAGGTAGTCAACAAGCTTTACGCTGCCCTCTTGTATTGGGTCAGGCATCACCCAGGAGCAAATGATGCTGATACCAGGTAAACCAACTCCCCACAGCCTATATACATATCTTTTTAAGTTGCACTGTACCGCCCACTTAGTTGCATAACAAGCAGAACATGTTGCACAGAACAATGCTTTTAGTTGCACACTCTTGTATTTTTAATACACAATTTTTGTGTTGCTGTGACCCTTCAAGCTAACTTGTCTTTTATTTCTTTTAAAAAAAATTCAGCCCTGAGATAATCATGTATGGTGCTTTCTACATTTCTATAAAGGAGTTAGTTGATTCCATGAAGCCTGTTCAATGGATGTCAAGAATTTTTATTGAGACTGGAATCATACACATCATGGATAACTTACCAGAAGGGTCAAAGAAGGTCGTTATGCCACTGAGGTTTTCTGTAAGATTTTTCAAAACCTTTTTACCCTCTTCTTTTTTGTAGCACTTTTGTTGACCAATTCAGGGAGTCCATTCATCTAGTAAGGAGTTTGAGGCATGTTTATAATTTCTACAGATCAATTTACAACAAGAGATCCACAATGTGAATGAGATAAACAAGAAGTTTGAATACAAGAACCATCTCAACAAGCAAGACTTGGTCAGTGTTGTGACCACATGATCCATCTCTTAGTTGGCACTCATAACATGTTCAGTTGCACATGACACATCTATTAATTGGCAAATACTTTCTGGCAACCTGTTTTAACTTCACCATTTTTTACTGTTTTCTTTACCTACAATGTGTATCTGTGTCTGAATCGTTCACGTGTGCAGATCATGCTGCCAATGCTTGAGTGCGCTGATATAAACGACCACGAAGGAGGCAGCATTATTGGGTCTTCAATGTCAACTTGAGGGACAGACGTTTCGAAGTTCTTGATTCAAGCAGGAAGCTAGACAACATTGAGTTAATGAACACCGTCTCTACCATCGCGGGGGCAGTACGCCAGCTATGGAGGAAGCATTACCCAAAGTCCAACATCGAGCACTTCCAGATTATTGACATCGATGTACCGAAGCAACACGGCAAGTAAGACAAGAATCATGACATTCTTCTCAAATTTTTACCATCAATCTATAGTTTTTAAAATTTTCTAGATGTACTATTTTTCTCTTGTTTAAATGATTATTTGTTCTATAGATGTACAATCTATAGTTTTTTAAGACACACAACTAGTTTGCAATATCTTTTTCATTTTTATGATTTTCTCATGGATTATCTAGTCAGTTGCACAGTGGAACATCAGTAGTTGCACAGTGGCACAAAATTAGTTGCACAGTGCCATAGAGTAAACCATCTTATTGGTTTTAAATTTCTGTGACAAATTTTCCTTTTCCCCACTGCAGCAATGAGTGTGGGCTGTTCGCATTGCTTAACGCCACTGAGTGGAACAGTAGCCAACTTCCCAACTATGAGCCCAAGGAAGTACTCAACATCAGGAAGAAGATGGCATATGATTGGGTCACCAGCGTGCACAACTCCGCCCCATGGAGGAAGTTGCTGAGATATGACAAGGACTAGGTCTGTACTCTTTTTATTCTCTACCCTTTTTCAATGCCTTGCTGGTTTGTAGTTGCACACTAATAGTAACTCCGTTGCAACTCAATGTTATCACTTTTGTTGACACATTAGGAGCACTGGGGCATACAACTGTTCAGCAACTGAATATTAAACCATTTGCCAACAAAGGAACAAATAGCAACCATTTACATAGTGCATGAACTAATTCAAGGAAAACAACTTAGAGAAGAGAAAGCATAGATGTTGAATGTGTCCACTTGGTCCCAAAATTGCTCAAAAACCATCATTCTTTTCCTTTTCCCCTTTTCCATACAAACGATGCAAGAGAATCACAGCAGCCTGAGTGGACACACACCGACAGTGTGCTCTATAGATTGGCAGTGGCTGCATTTGTTTTTCTTCTTTGGGTGTAGCTCCATCGCCGATTTGTACCGTCGACTCTTCGCCCTACCCTTTGTAGTAGACCTTGGAGGATCCCTGGGCACAAAATCATCAGTGGCTTGTGCAGGGGATGCAGCCTCCGTCGGGGCAGTAGGACCAGTGTGCGTGGGCGCCGGACCAGCACGAGGTTGTGTTCGATCACTTGTGGAATAATGATATAAATAGTTTAGTATTTTTTTGCGCAACCAGGACTGATGTTCTCTGCAACCACACGGCTCATGCTGTGCAACTAACTGGTTGCTGTGTGCAAGTTAAGTTGAAAATAAAACCTGTAGTAGCACGGCCCGTCATGGCACTTGTGATGGTAATCACCTATAGCCAGAACAGGAAAAACAAGTTAGTTGTTCATCTTCATGCTCGAAGTAACATAGCGCGCTCAACTAGGTTTCAGGGTGGTGCGCGTGGGCCGAATGAGTTGGCTCGCTTGTGCAATTGGGTAGCCTGTTCTATGCAACTAGGAACCATGATGTGTGCAACTAAATTTACACACCTAGTGAGATGTGGAGTTGGGGCAGGTAATTACCTGGATGATGAGCCCCCTGAGTACTACCTGTAGGGCCATTGGGAGGAACACGCGGGGCACAGCTTGTTGGTCCAGGCGGGGGAGGAGGTGGAGGAGCATGCCATGTAGGGCTAGGAGGTGAAGGAGGTCCTCGAGGGTTTCCATCATCTGATGGCCCCGTAGCAGCAGCTGGTTTTTTCTTTTTCTTGGACTTGTTCAGGTGGCTGATCTTGGTACGTGCTCCGCGCATATGCTCGTATACAGTGGCCTGTGCTACATCAGAGCCACTCGCAAACTTGACTAGTTTCCGAAAATCATATATCATGTTTCTCTCCCTTATCTGCTTCTTTGATTGAGGAGGCATCTCATCTGGTTGCTCATACCCGGTCCCTGGCGCACTAGGAACAGCAGTAGGTGTCCACCGTCTTAGCATGTACCTTTCCGGTATGACATCAGCTCCAAGATGGGTGAACACCTTGAGGATGTACCAACATAGCATGCCATCCTTGTTCATTTTGTAGCACTCACACAAATAGGAACCCTCCCCCACCCTTGCCTGCACCAAGTAGTTTTGAGAACATATTTGGCAACAAATTCCTGGTTCGGCCTGAGATAAAAAATATCAGCACCAACTTGGAACGCATTATAACGTCCAATCAGCTCATACTCTTCTCGGAACTTGCGGTAAAGGTCCCTAGTGTAGGTTTCGTAAGCTTGCCTCTCTATTGGGAAGTTGGACCATATCTCAATCTCAAGGTGTTTTGTCCTATAATCATTGCAGCCTTCCTTGGCATGGATGTGGTTCTGAATTTTTTCATATTGCTTGACGAAGTTCAGGATTGAGTTGTGTGGGTTCACATATCTTTTTAGGACGGCGTTGAACCCCTCACTACACTGTGTAGACTGTAGGAAGGGGAAGAACCTGTGTTTGAAGTAGCACGTCACCCAAGTTGACATGTATTCGTACAACTTCTCAAAGTGTGTGTGTGTGTGTGTGTTATAGCCTCGTACTTCATCATTAACCCAGCCCAATTATGCTCAAACTCACCTAGAGTGAAGCTAAAGTCAACACATTAGTTGAAATCATTAGAGAGCCCTGGATTTTGGCATAATAGCCAACCAACTTTTTCCGGAGCCTTTTTCATGATGTGCCATCGACAACAGCGATGCACGATGGTTGGAAAGATGCTCTCTATTGACTGCTTCATCACACCATCCTGATCGGTTATGAAGTTGTCAGGAGGTTTGCCATCCATAGCCTCTAGGAATGCTCGGAAGACCCAATGAAAGCTCGATGCCAACTCCTGCCTCACAAATGCGCAACCCAGCATGAAAGATTGGCCATGTTGGATTATTCCGATGAAGGGCGCGAACGGCATATTGTACATGTTGGTCATGTAGGTGGTGTCAAACGATATGCAATCATGGTACGCCTCCGCATAAGCTTTTCGAGCTAAGCCATCCACCCAAAATATGTTGACAACTCTGTCCTCTTCATCATATTTTACCTTATAGAAGAAGTCTGGACCAGTTTTCTGTATATCCTTGAAGTGCGCAATTGTCTCAATCATGTCACCCTCCTTTGTGTCATCTCTATGGAAACTTGTACACAGATTTGTTATTGCCTTTGGTCCGAATGACACCATCATCTCAGATCCATAGAACTCTGCCATGATATGCATCATACGTCCTGCATAATACAAAAAGAAACAATATATCTTTTTTTAGTCGCACGAATGCACACATCCAACTGCATAGTAATAGGACATGTGTTGGCACAGAAGATAATTGCAGGAAATGGACACCTAGCTGCACCTTTAAAAACACTTGCACTTTGCACATAGGACATTGTGTAGTTGCACAGTGAAGGTAATCTAGTTGTAGAACAAGCACCAAAGTGATATAGAAACAACATGGGAAGTTGGACACTAGTTGCACACTTAAGACATTTTAGTTGCACACCAGTACCATAACCGTTGCGCACTGGACTGCCTAGAGGGAAATTTAATTCTGTAAGGGATAAAGATACACACATGTAGTCAAGTTGCAGTTATACAAGACGCGCAAAAACTCCGTTTCATCAGGAGAGATGCCTTGGTGTGATCTCAAGTATTCAGACAACGAAGATTTGTTCACCAGCGGATGATTGTGGTCATGAAGCAAGTGCGTCACCTCCCATCGCCCATCTAGCAGCTTCACCAACATTTTTGCCTTGCATTGAGTCTGCTTTATTGTCTCGCATTTCTGTTTCTTCTTTTTCTTACTAGGACCAGCCTACTCTTCAGCAAAGTTTGGAGGTTCATCTTCCATTTCCTCATCAGTGTCAACAGGTTTTGGATTAGGTATAGGGTCCAGGACATGAGGAGCCTCAACTCCTCCATCATCAGCTTTCAGCTTCTTGTACTTGTTGCAACAAAACTGCTGTTTTACCAATACATTGGTGCGAGCTGTCCACCCTAGAGATGTTCATCTTGATAGAGAAACCCATCCGTAGGGCGTAGCTGTTGTAGTGATCCTTAGAAATTTGAAGACTGTCAAACCTCATGCCAACATAGGGTTCCATTGGCTGAGAACCAGCCTCATCCTCTCCTTCTTCTCCTTGCACATCACCGTCAACAGCACCAGCTCCTAGCTCAGTCCTAGTTGGACCAGAAACATTTGCCTGGTGCCCGTGTCATCAAGAATATGGCTCTCTGACTGCAAAGTCACCACTACAGGGGCACCACAGGTTGATGACTGCCCTGCCACATTGTCATGGCCCATAGAGCTAGGCTCACGGGTTGTCTGCGTGTAGTAAACATAGCGCCCATTTTCTGTCCAATTTCCTTGTGGTATGCTGGGTTGCTGCTGATCCATATCATGAGGAAGCTCTTTGAGATCAGGAGGCAACTCATTGAGATCAAGCATTTCTTTTTCCTTTTTTTGCTGTTGCCACACACCCCCCACACATAAACAAGAAGGACGTGATGTCATCAGTTTAATCATGAAAGAGTGTTTCAAACAACCTAAAAACTTAGTAAATAGGCAGTTGCACACCATTATGACAATCTTAGTTCCAAAACCTATAGGTCTATAGCAGAATATTTCTTTATAACAGGTATGCAATTTTTTTGTTTGCACAGAGTTGTTATATTAGTTGCACAGTTTGCTGTAAATAGGTGGCAAGAACATGACTTTTTTACTACAGACTTTTTCTGACTTTTTCCTCTATTTGTTGCAATCATCCGCAGGTTTTCTGTTGGCAAGGAGCTGATTTAGATTTTTTTGCACATAATTTGGACATAATTTGATGCTACAATTGAGATGGAAAATCCAGGTGAAAGAAAACAGAAGAATTGGATGACATATTATAGATATATGATTTTCATCACCGTTTCTGTTTTTACTTCTAGTATATTGAACATATTTTTACACTATAGCTTTGCAAGAGCTGTGGGACAAGGATATATGTGTGGGATAATAATATATGCGTGTATTTTAATATGGTTCGTGGTTTCATTAGCCTGGTTTATTTTTCTGTTGCACAAATTGCTGGAGAAGTTGCTATGGATCATTGTCTGGTTTTCACAAAAGTTCTTGTGTTTTTGCTGTCGTACTACAAATTTTTGGTTTTGGCTAGAATAGATGTTTGAGTTGGCCAGGATGCATATTTTGGTTGGCCAGCATGCATGTTCAGTTGGACGTCAATGTGTTCAGTTGGCCAGGATGCATATTCAGTTGGCCAGCATGCATGTTCAGTTGGCCAGGATACATGTTTTTGTTGCACATATACTTCAGGTTTTCTAAGGTGTTCACTCACAAACATCCAGTACATGTGGGGTACAATGCATGTTTTAGTTTGGCTAGCATGCATGCTGAGTTGCCAGAATACAGGTTCAGTTGGCTGGGATACATGTTCAGTTGCACATTTATGCATTTTTCATTGCACATATCTTTTGGACAGTCAATGTGTTAATTTGCAAACAATAATTACAAGTTGGTAGAATGCATGTTTAGTTTTGGCTACAATGCATGTTGAGTTGGCTAGAATCATGTTTTAGTTGGCCAGAGAACTTGTTTATTTGGCTTGTTTAACACATCCAGGCGGGGGAAACTTGGTTGGCATGCATGTTAGAAAACTTTTTCAGTAAAGTTGGTCTCAAACCATGTTTAGTGTGCAACTAGGAAGCTGTGAAACTAAACCTAAATGACTTGTGTTTAGTTGCACAAACCAAGAAATAGTAGGCTTCTATCCATGGTTAGTTGCACAGTAATTTGTGGTACTTGTTTTCAGTTGCAGATATGACACTCATGGGGGGGGGGGAGGTGATGTGCCAGATCCACCTCTTTTTTGAAGCAGCTTCTCCATGGATTTGTGCTAGATCCATGGAGGAGTGAAGAGGGGCAGAGGGGGATTACCTACTTGATGTTGCTGCCTGGTATGGCTCTGACCACCCTACCCTTAGATCTTCTTTTTTGAAGCAGCTTCTTCTTCTACTTTGGGGCTCCCATGGCGGCCGTTGTCGGTGTCAAAACCGGCAGATCTCGGGTAGGGGTCCCCGAACTGTGTGTCTAAGGGTCGAAGGTAACATGAGGCAGGGGACATGATGTTTACCCAGGTTCGGGCCCTCTTAATGGAGGTAATACCCTACTTCCTGCTTGATTGACTTCAATGAGTATAGGGGTTACAAGAGTTGATCTACCTCGAGATTGTAATGTCTAAACCCTAGATGTCCAGCCTGTATGATTATCATTGCCTCTATGGACTACCCTCCGGTTTATATAGACACCGGAGGGGCCTAGGGCTGTAAAGAGTCGATTTATGGAGAAAGGAAAATACATTATCCGAATGCCAAGCTTGCCATCCACGCAAAGGAGAGTGCCATCCGGACACAAGGGAAGGTCTTTGATCCTGTATCTTCGCGGCCCATTAGTCCGGCCCATATCACATAGCCCGGATGCCCGAGGACCCCCTAGTTCAGGACTCCCTCAGTAGCCTCTGAACCAGGCTTCAATGACGATGTATCCGACGCGCATATTGTCTTCAGCATTGCAAGGCAGGTTCCTTCTCCGAACACTCAAAGCAGTCTTCCGCACATAAGAGTTGTATCCGGCTCTGTTTAATAATTACAACCCTAAGCTATAATGGCAAAAATATTTAAAACAAAATAAATCAAATCCACTGGCAACTTTTTTGGCAAGGCGTTATGTCCTGGCCTTGTTATTAGTCCGAACCGTTTTACTGCCCCTGCTTCGCGCTTCGAAGCACGGCCATTGACATGTCTTGTCAAAGCAGAGATCGTGTCACCTTATCACGAGATTCTCATCAATACGGGTTTGGGTAATCCAACCGTGCCATTCGCACGACCCCTTGGGAATAGGCGAGTTTTAAGACTCGTGGGGGACGCTTGATATTCATTGCCTTTATAAGAAGATAAGGATCCGTCTTTCTTCCCCACGCCTTCTTCCTCAGCCCATCCGCCCTCGAGCTCCAGTGCTCAAGCTTCAATCCTTTCCGCCAGAAAAGCACTCTAGCCATGTCCGGATCTGGAGCGCAGGGCAAGTGGATGGCCTCCTCCGTTACGGAGGAAAACATCAAGGAACTCCAGGAAGCGGGGTACCTAGCCAAGGAAATCGCCCACCGGCTTCCTGCCAAAAAGCAGATCATCCCCACCCCGGAGCCTAATGAGAGGGTAATATTGATCCCCCATTTCCTTCGCGGATTAGGGTTTCCCCTCCATCCTTTCGTCCACGGCCTCATGTTTTACTACGGGCCAGATTTCCATGATCTAGCCCCGAATTCCTTCCTCAACATTTCGGCGTTTATCATCGAGTGTGAAGCATTCCTCTGCATCTCCTCCCACTTCGGCCTATGGCTCAAGGTCTTTAATGTGAAGCCGAAAGTGGTTGACGGTGAACACGCAGAGTGCGGCGGTGCCATGGTGAGCAAACTCCCCAACGTCACCTGGCCCGAGGGTACCTTTGTGGAGATCGTGAAGGGGTGGGAACAGGGGTGGTTCTAGATTACGGAACCCCGTGATGCCACCTGGGCCACCCCTCCCAAATTTAAGTCCGGGCCTCCACTTCGGCTTACATCCTAGCTCAACAAGGGCCTGGATTGGGCGTCGTCTGACGAGGTGATGACACTACAGAAGCACGTCAAGGGTATGGTATACACGAACACCAGTCTTGGGAGCGTGATCCAAGTGATACTTTTTCGCCGGACACTCCCCTGCCAGCGCCGAACTTAGTATATGTGGGAGTTCGATCCGGACAGTCCCCGGACCCTACAGCGATTATTCGGCACAACGCACGAAGATATATGGAAAGTACTTTTCAACACCCAGAAGTCGTGGCCGAAAAGGACCGAAGACCTCGGCCTCGACCGTGCTCATCCGGCCACTCCTGTAAGTTTTCTGATGACTTTAATTTGTAAATCCGAGGAGTATACTGAGATTTTCATTCTTCCCACAGGGCTGGATGAAGAAGGTGGAGCGGATTCACTGTCCGGCTCCGCTACCCAAAGAGCCAGCCATTCCTCTATTGACGAGGATGCTAGTTCCGGCGCCGTATCAGGCGCCGGAGAAGAAGGCCAAGAAGAAGAGCAAGGAGGCCAGAGCTGGCCTCCGCCGTAAAGGCGCTTCGGACGTCGTGTTCGAAGACATTGAGACTCACTCCTCTCGTGACTAAGATGAAGAGGAGGAGGAGAGAAATTCTCCCCTTAAGAGCGGAAAGAAGAAAAGGGCGGCTTCTGTGGACCTAGAGGCGGAGGCATCCAAGAAGGGGAAACTCTCCCTTTTGGATGATTCCTAATCGGACGCCGACGCCATCCCCAAGTGGCGCTCCGAGCGGAAGCCGCCGGCCGGATCGTAAGTATCCAAAGACACCGTACATATATCCAGTTTTATGCTTTGCGGTTCTAACATATTGAGTTGCGCGTTGCAGCCGACTCGCAATCTCCCCCAACGATCATCGTCCTCTGGGAATTCGCTGGGGCCGAACATGATGGAGAGTGAGTCGCCTCCGCAGGCCTCTACGCCCACGGCTACAGACAACACCGAAGTGTTGTCCCGAAGAACCTCTCCAGGTCACGAGGAGGTGCGGGAGGCCGAGAAGGTGGTGGCAGAGGGTAATACCTCTGTTGCCAAAAAGAGGGGGAACCGACCCCCATGGAGACCGGCGACGGGGGCCATGCCCAATTCGGCCCTCGACCGAACATTATTCCGGAGATCCATACGACTCCGGAATCGGGCGAGCAGCCTCCTTCGAAGGAAGGGGGCGTGCCGACTCCACCGGCGACCTCTATCAATCCGGAGGCGCCGGACACTTTGGTGGAAGCGCTTCAGCGCGCTTCCATTATGGAGGAACATCATACCCTTATGGGTACGGTGGTTGAAAAGGTTCGGTCCACTATAAGCGGATTGAACGAAGCCTATACCAGCCTTCTAATAGGCTTTGAGGTATGTGATACAATTTTTTTGGCTATTTGTATGTGTAAAAGTAATGCATGTGTATAGATAGTAGCGCCTAAGACTCTGTTCGGCGTTCAGAAAGAAAGGCCGAACAGAGGATCAAATATTTCATCGCAGGAGATAATATACATGTCTATTTGGATAAACAGGCTTTGATGTTAGCGGCAACTTCCCAGGCCACCAAAGTGTCCAACCTAAAGCAGAGATTGGCGGACAAGCAAGGTATGCAATACCGAAACATATCTGAAAAGAATATGAGTTCTGATTTGTTAGCTGAATGAGGTTTATCATACTGCTCATAGTTGACGTGTCGGAGGTCGAGACCCTCAAGAGCACACTAGCCGAAGCCAAGAAGGAGGCGGAGGAAGAACGAGTTGCCCACCTAAAGCATGAAGCGAGGTTGGATGAAGTCCAACAAGAGCTCAAGGATGCTATAAGCAAAAATGTGAATCCTCGGAGTGCAAGGTTTCGGATCAAGACTCCAAACTTGCTAAGGCACTCAAAAGTGTGAAGGAGGCCCGGGTTTAAGCCCAAGGCGCCTTCCGGGAGATCCAAGAGGCGAAACAGATCACGGCGGGTAAGGCCTTTAATATGCAGAGCAAATTTGAAGGAGAAGGTACATCTTACTGACCCGCATTTGGAGTTCTCCAGGAGCATTTGCGGATCTTCCCTGGTGTATTGCAGATGCTGCGGAGTTTTTTCGAGCCAAAGAGGGGAGCTCAACGGAGAAGTTGTTCTAGTTGCAGTACCTTGCGCAAGAGCATCCCGTGCCCTTCAGTGATCAGCTGAAGCAGCTGACCGAACTGCATAGGGTGGCCGAATTGGCCATGAAGGATGTTATAGTCCGTCTTTGGCCAGCCGAACCCATACCCAGCAACTACTTCGGGCTCATAAAACGGCTAGTCAATGCCTGTCCCCGGCTTGACGCTATAAGGCGGTCAACCTGTAACGAAGGTGCTCGGATGGCCTTCACCCGTGTCAAGGTGCAGTGGGTGAAGATGAATGCCACCAAGCTTGCAACCGAGGGACCCGCCGCAGGCAAGGAGCACCGCACGCCGAAGCATTATTTTGCCAAAGTCCTAGAAGGATCCCGCATTGTAGAGGGCCAGTGTTCGAAGGACATCATTTTTGAATGAATGTAACTGTGCTACCCGAACTGTGTATTATGAAAACAAGGCTTTTGTATAATATTTTTGCTTGTTTCATCTCAAATTATTCTCCTCCTGTGCGGCCGTTTACGATATCTGAGAGTTGGCCACTCATCGGCTTCAGCCCCCATGTAGGTAGTACGGGGGTGTTCGGAATGGCATATGAACACACTTAACCCAATGACTTGGTCCTTGAAGGAGGTGTTAGTGTAGCAAACCAGGCAATCAGACTATGCGGCTTTATCACTCTCACTTAGCCATAGGAGTTTGACAATAGGATTGTAGGAGCAGCCCCTGGTATCGTTCAATTATCCGAACTTAGGTGCTGCAGACGCCTGACCAGGTGAAGACCGGCCCTTCGCGTAAGGCGGAAAAAATTGTAAGAGATTTATAGTTAGTCACTTTATAGCTGACTAGCTCTCGCCGCATCATGAGAGTCAGTTTTCGGCTTTCTCTATTGAGGCGTTTATCCGGATGAACCAGAAACACAATCACAGTAGTTCTCCCTTTACTACCTTAGCCGAACAAACGGAACGTAAGGCAGCAACCATAGGAGCCGGGCAACCCAACTATTGACCAAAGACATGATTCGGAGCCGATGCATATAATGCTATATTCGGGATGCCGAACTGTACTATAAAAGTGTTCAGACTTATTTTATTTTTAAGAAAATGTATGTGGCTTAGTAGAGCCCCTAGCGATTTAAGTCGTACCGAGGTGTACATGACAATCAGGCACGAAAAGAGGGAATACAGATTAGCAAATGAGCCAGTACCGAATAGGTTGGGCGAAAAATTGTTTCCATTATAGTCCGATTGATACGTCGAAACGTATTTGTACAGATAATGATGTAAGCATCGAGGCCATTTTACATGCCGAGCACAAGGGAAAGCTGTGTACAGATCATAAAAAAAGGAGAGGTGATCTTTGAAGATCCTTTAGATACTCTGCCGTACGTCTGTGCTGCTTTTCGCCTTGGCTTATGATCCTTGAAGAGGATCAATGACCGGGTTTTCATAAGTTGCCTGGAAAAAGGGCCCTTGTCACCATGTAAAGGTGATGTGAGTTGTAAGGAACCTGAAAAAACAAAAATAAGAAGAGAAAAAGAAGGATATGAGGGTCCAGGTAGGGTCCAGCCGTATTGTGGACTTTATCGTTAATATGCCTTCGCCGTTGCCCATGGTATCTTTAGTGCGTAGTTATGTACGCGCGGTACATATGCTGCAATCAGATCGGGGCTGGGGCGGAGGCCGAATTGCTAATTTAGCTGATGACGAGCCGGACTGTCATTCTGCAGGGTAGACCGGACTCGTTTGATAGTGTCCGGGGGCTTTACTGCCGATGTAGTATGTGGCTTGATAAGGCCACCTTGTACTTCTGCTGCGAGGGCCGTGGTGTGTTCCTCAGTACGGAGGGAGCGCTTCATGTTTCCATTGACTGTTATAACACCGCGTGGTCTTGGCATCTTGAGTTTTAGATAAGCATAGTGCGGAACCGCATTGAAGCGAGCAAACGCGATTCATCCGAGCAATGCATGATAACCACTATGGAAAGGGACGATGTCGAAGATCAAGTCTTTGCTTCGGAAGTTGTCCAGTGAACCGAAGACGACTTCCAATGTGATTGAGCCCGTGCAACGGGCCTCTACACCAGGCATTACTCCTTCGAAGGTAGTTTTGCTGGGCTTGATTGTTGACGAATCAATACACATTTTGCAGATAGTGTCCTGATAGAGCAGGTTAAGACTGCTGCCGCCATCCATGAGGACTCTCGTGAGGTGGAATCCATCGATAATTGGGTCAAGGACCAACACGGCTGAACCTCCGTGACGGATACTGGTCGGATGGTCTCTACGATTGAAAGTGATCGAACATGCTGACCATGGGTTGAATTTTGGGGCGGCTGGCTCTATCGCATAGACATCCCTCAACGCGCTCTTGCATTCCCTCTTGGGGATGTGAGTAACGTATGTCATGTTCACCGTTTTGACCTCGGGGGGAAATTTCTTCTGTTTCCCTGTGTTCGGTGGGCGAGGCTCTTCATCATCGTCCTCGCTGGGCGACCCTTTCCCCTTGTGTTCGGTATTTAACTTATCGGCCTGTTTGAAGACCCAAAACTTCTGTTGGTGTGGTTGGCAGGCTTGTCAGGGGTGCCATGAATCTGGCAAGGTCGGTCAAGTATTCGGTCCAAGCTAGATGAATCGTCTTTGTTTCTTTTGAATGGCTTCTTCCGCTAACCGGATTTGGAGCCACTGAATCTGGCGTTGACCGTCGTGTCTTCAGTATTGTCATTGTTGCTTCGATGCTTATTTTTGTTGCGTCGGGGCCTGCCGTTGCCATTTTTGGCTTCAGAAGTGCCTGGGTCGCTGGTACTGTTGCTGCTACGGGCTAGCCAACAATCTTCGCCCGCGCAAAAGCGGGTCCTGAGTGTTGTAAGGGCTGCCATGGACTTCGGCTTCTTTTGGCCGAGGTGTCAGGCGAGCCCTTCATCACGGATGCTATGTTTAAAGGCTGCTAAGGCTTCGGCATCCAGATAGTCGACAATTTGGTTCTTTTTAATTAGGAACCTGGTCCAGAATTTTTTGGCTGACTCTCCGGGTTGCTGGACTATGTGGCTGAGGTCATCTGCTTCTGGGCGCCAGATATAAGTGCCTTGGAAGTTGTCTCTAAGGGCATCTTCCAAGTCTTCCCAGCTTCCAATAGAGTTTTCTGGGAGGCTGTTTAACCAGTGTCGAGCTGGTCCCTTAAGTTTTACGGGGAGGCATTTGATGGCATGTAGGTCGTCACCGCGAGCCATGTGAATGTGGAGGAGAAAATCTTCAATCCATACCGCGGGATCTGTTGTGCCATTGTATGATTCAATGTTCATGGGTTTAAACCCTTCTGGGAATTGGTGCTCCATTACTTCATCGGTGAAGCAAAGGGGGTGTGCGGCACCTCTGTATCGGGCAACGTCACGACGCAGTTCATATGAAGTATGTATGCGGTTTTTGGCTCGGGTGAGTTTGTGCTTGTCGCGCCAGGCCTGATGGCCGTCTTCTTGTGCTGGGGCACGCCCCCTTGATCCTTAGATTGATCTGGTCTGATCGGCTCTATTGTCCAGGTTTTGTCGTAGGTCATAAGTGTATCCTGTAGCCGCTGTCTCTCTGCCTCTACGGCGAGGTGGTGCGGGCTGGTGTTTGGCTTGAGTTGCCGCTCTGTCCCGGCCACGTGGTGGTTAGTCTGGTCTATCAGCTATGTTACACATTGGCGTTATAGGCTCCAGGGCCTCATCATCGAATTGGGGTAGCAGCTTGCGCTTCGGGTAACTCTTAGTTGGGCGCTCGTGGCCGTATTCCTGCTAGGACATTAGTCCATCTGTCATTGAGTAAATCCTGATCAACTTGAAGCTGCTGCTTATTTTTCAAGCTTCTTGCTATGGCTATTAGCTGGCGCTTAAAGCGCTCTTGTTCGAGGGGTTCCTCCGGCATGATGAAATCTTTGTCGCCGGGGTTCACATCCTCTTCAGAGATTGGTAGGTAGTTACTATCCTCCGAGCCCTCGTTCCCGACAGGATCGTCGGGGTTAACTTGCCCATCCTCCCAATCATCCTGATCGGATGTTGGCTCGACAGGGGCTTCGTGGTCTTCGGCATTCTCTGAAGTGTTATTATCTCTAGGGCTAGTATTGTTGTCTTTTTCGCGACGCGATTTTGAGCGGCACCACTGACGTTGATGTTTTAGAGGTGCCTCACTAGGATTTTCCTCAATCGGATCCTTCCTACTGTCTCCGTCATCTTCTTTGGGTGTGTCCACCATATACACGTCATATGTGGAAGTGGCCGTCCAGCTCCGATGAACGGCAGGTTCTAGCTTTGCTCATCTCCGGCATCGCCGTCCATGCCGTTGATGTCTTCGGAAGCCTAGTCGAGCATGTCGGTTAAGTCCTCGACAGTGGCTATGAAGTGGGTGGTGGGTGGGACGTAAAATTCCCTGCCCTCAGCCCCTAGTATGGGCTGGGCGTAGTTCGGCCGTGATTCTTCTGCAATGGCGAGAAATCACATTAAGTCCAGGGCCTCGTTTAAGAGCGAGGTTTGGACAGGGAAGCGAGAGTCCGTGGAGTTGGGCGGGACAGAAGTTCCCTAGCCAAGCTTATATGACATGGACCTCGAGAGTTCGAAGCTAGTGTTCGGAGGCGACTCCGGCTTCATGATGATAGAGGAAGCCTGGCGTAACTCCGGGCCTGCCGGTGAGGCGCTTCCCTCCGGTTCTCCGGTGACAAACTCTTTAGCTGTAGAGAGTCCGGCGGGCTCTAAACTCCCGTCCTCGGACCTGGTGATGTGCTCCAGATCTAAGGCCAGAGCGGCGGTTGGGGCTGTGAACCCTTATAAGATCAAGTCTCCTCGGATATCAGTGACATAGTTTAGATTTCCAAAACTGATCTGATGACCAGGGGTGTAGCTGTCGATCTACTCTAGGTGGCCGATCGAGTTGGTGCACAGTGCGAAGCCGCCGAATACAAAAACTTGGCCGCGAAGAAAAGTCTCCCTCAAGGCGGTATTGTTGTAGATAATCGATGGAGCCATCGAGCCTTCTAGTGACGGCACAGTGGAACTCTCAATGAAAGCACCAATGTCGGTGTCAAAACCAGCAGATCTCGAGTAGGGGGTCTTGAACTGTGCGTCTAAGGATCGAAGGTAACATGAGGCAGGGGACAGGATGTTTACCCAGGTTCGGGCCCTCTTAATGGAGATTATACCCTACTTCATGCTTGATTGACTTCAATGAGTATAGGGGTTACAAGAGTTGATCTACCTCGAGATCGTAATGGCTAAACCCTAGATGTCTAGGATGTATGATTATGATTGCCTCTACAGACTAAACCCTCCAGTTTATATAGACACCAGAGGGGCCTAGGGTTATGCAGAGGCGGTTTACAGAGAAAGGAAAATACATTATCCAAACGCCAAGCTTGCCATCCACGCAAAGGAGTGTCCCATACGGACACGAGGGAAGGTCTTTGATCCTGTATCTTCGCGGCCCATTAGTCCGGCCCATATCACATAGCCCGGACGCCCAAGGACCCCCTAGTCCAGGACTCTCTCAGCTGTATAGGAGGAGGAAGGAAGGCCTTAGACCCCCTTCTTTCGTGGAGAAGAAGACATGCAGCATGGGTTCATGGGGGCAAGCGGGCGTGGGAGGCGTTGGGTAGGTATAGCTGGGGTGTGGGGGCGAG
>NC_041383.1:95874343-95888543 GCF_002162155.2 Triticum dicoccoides
AGGCTGGCCACGTGGGGGCGCGGGTGTATCGGGACTGGCCGATCGATCAGATCAGTTTTGTTGGCTGCCTGTCCTTCCTTTTCTAGAGTGTGGGGGGACAGGGCCTTACCTTTTCAGGCCGGCCGCTCGATTCCACTAGTGGGCAGCCGACCGCCCACTAGACACGTCAAAAAATGAGTGACCGAGGCTTTGGTGGGCCGATAATTTGGTTCATTCCTTGGTAACAACCAAAGAGCACTAAGATATTCATTATGTAGCAAGGAATTAGGATTCAATTCCTCAAAAAGGAAAATAAAATCAAGAGTCAAAAGAAACAACGAACAATAAGCTAATATTGTGGTGGGAATCCTCGGTATAACCGCCGACTATGAAGGACCGAGGGTGCTTGGTTTGCTGCCGCATTCGAGCCTTGACGTCGTCGGCCTCCATTGTGTGGGATCCATGGGTGTCGGCACCGCCGTCACGTGCGATACATGGGCGCTGCCGTCGCCGTCGCGTGGGAACATGGGTGTTCTCACCGTCGTCGAGTGGGCCCCATGTGCATCTTTGGCTGCCGCCACATGGTAGTATGGGTGTTGCCACCGTTCCAACTCGGGGCCATGGGCCATCGAAACAGCCAGTCACCGTTGGGACTGGCAGTAAAATGGAGGCGGTGGCGCTGGATACGCGTGCCTGAAGCCTGGAGCTTGTTTGGGGGATAAGGTGCAGTACGAGGTTGTGTTGTTTCGATGGAGAAAAAGGCTAGAAAAGCTTTGTCTGGATGGACTATTGGGAATTGTTGTGACGGGCTGTGTATAATTTTCGGTTAGTTCGGTGAATTCGGTCAACCTGGTCCAATGAACGAACGCACCAAAGTAATTTCGGTTTCTTATTTTTGCCAACCGAGTAAACAAATGCATTTTCAGTCCTCGATGAACCTCAGGGTTTCCTTATCACCCAACTACTGAATAATGTAATTATTTCATGATTTAGTAAAGCTAGCCATGATGCCCCCCCCCAAAAGTGCAGTTTCAGTCCTCGAGTTTTTTGGCTTTGGTCCCGGTTTTTCGGTTCCAGTCTTCGGTTGTCGGTTTTTCTACCCACCCCTAGTTGCCAACCACACTGGCTATTGAGCAGTCCTAAAGTATATGTCAAGTCTTTGGAGCTTTCCATCTTGGCCATGCCGAAGTGTATAGCTTCCGGAGTCCTTCCTTATATTGATCAGTGGGCCGTGAACTTGATCCGTGGTCTATGAGCCGTATAGGTTAGTACCCCTTAGTCCAGGACACCGTTAGCACCCATGGGGAAGCCCTTAATTGACCATTTGTGATAACGGGCATGGGGAAGCAACAGTTGGTGGTGTGTCATGAAGTCTACATTAGAGTAGAACATGTTTTGCACTAGGGACCGCCCACGTATGCATATCTATAGTGGATAGAGGATAAGCTAGAGAGCATTTTCTCTGCACTAGTTGCATGGGTCATATTTGTGGCTATGACTCCGGAGTCCTAGAGAACACTTTGCTACTCAAGCACCTTCATCACTAACATTGTATATTTCTATTACTATTCTTACCTTCTTGTTCTTAGTATAGTTAAACACTCTTTTTATCTACTTTCCCTAGCAACTTATAGAGTAGATTATTTCCAAACTTCATTTTTGGTGCGTACGTAGCTGTGTGAAGTGATAACATAGTTGTGGGGTTTGTGGTGCCTCCCTATCAACTCCCTATGGGTTCAACACTTACTTATGGAGAAAGTGCTACAACAGCCCTGTGCACTTGCAGGACATCAGCATGCAGAGGAGGGAGTGGTAGGTAGGGGGGGATGTGGTGGCATCAGTGCGGTCAAGTGGAGCCTTTGTTTTTCTCGTTCTGGATTTGTGCAGCGATGGGGAATAGAGTTGCGTGCGTCGACACAGTCGTGGGGGGTAATCATGTGTCTATTAAGACTAAAGCAGCAACTATGCCACTAGCCAAAAACTAGGTTGGTCGGTAGGTGCCTAGTGCCTCCTATACTTAATTGTAAGTGGAATGTTTTGTACTAAGAGTCTTGATGTTCTTAATTCTCCTCATTTTCATATTAGTACAAAATAAGTCAAATCACAAGGATCCACCACCAAACTCTTGTATTAATAACATGGGATACTTCAATGCTACATCATGCAATGCATGGAGTTC
Organism: Triticum dicoccoides; assembly: GCF_002162155.2. Taxonomy (NCBI): domain Eukaryota; kingdom Viridiplantae; phylum Streptophyta; class Magnoliopsida; order Poales; family Poaceae; genus Triticum; species Triticum dicoccoides. Next base: position 95,876,502 of record NC_041383.1, read on the forward strand.
ATATTTTATTCATGCTACTAAGGATTCTTACCATGTGCAGAGATACAATGGGATACTCATCAGTACATTACATTGGAAGGCGATTCACGATGTTTCTTTGAAGCCTCTATGCCTAATGAAGAATGCTTTACACATTCACTCTTGCATATATCTATTGCAACATAGCACAAGTTGGTCACCAAACAACAGAAACAAAATGACTTGTCTTTGCAGCCCACATTTTTTTCTTCATAGACACATAATCCAGTTGGTAAATTTATTTTCTCATTTTCTTGTCCTTCCATGATTTGGCCTACATAATAAAAGAAAATCAGTAATATATTTAGAAAGCTATTGCCCGATGTGTTCTAAAGAAATGTCCATAATCACATAGAAAAAATACTATGACATGGGAATCCATTAGTACCTCGAGATGAGAAAGGTTATGCAGAACCTATGTACTATCAATTTTATTATAGAAAAACTATTCAAAAAAGAATAAATAAATCTCATATACCACCGTACTTTTATGGCCACTTACACTGTGTATGGATCATAGAGCACAGGAGAAGATTACAAAGTATGGTCCTTGCAGAGAAGGAGTTCATGTATTTTTCCATCTAGTTAGCAAAGTGATATGGAAGGATCTTATTTAGTTCTACTCACGGTATTTATTGTATATATGTTTTCTTATAAACAATAGCAATGGAAGATGATTGGTGTGTTCTAGAACCCCCTATATATACACAACTGCAACCCACATAAAAAACAATATTGAGAACATATCCATTATTATATGCTTCCAAATTTAGTATTTCATTAAGAATGAAGTCATTACCATATTAAATTGCCCCTATATTTAGCCAATTTACCAACTATAGATACCAAATTTCAATGCGGGCGAAAGAATTATATCATTCGTTCACACATTTTTAGTTGGGCTTATTCAATCTGTGCCCCCAATTCCTTAGTTGTGCTCAGTTTTCCCCACGCTTCAAACTTTTGCTCGCTTTTCCCCATTCCCTTAGCTGAAACTCTCACAAATGTTCATAACAGACATTTGCCGTCTTGGCCGTTAACTGACTTGTGGGGCCACGTTGGACTCTGTTGACTGTGGCTGTGGCTTTGCTGGTTGGGCCATGTTTGTGTTCATAGGATGGGCCCGTTCGTTGGTTGGTAATAAATTAAAAAGGGAGCCCAATTAAAAAAGCCTGCTATGGATGGATGCAGCCTGCTATGCACGCCCGGCTTTGGCATCGATGTAGCCTGCTATGCATGCGAACACCGCCACGCACGCATCTAGTGACCTAGACCTAATCGCATGCATGCACGCCGACACGCACACATCGATCCGTGCCGCACGGTTGCCAGTGGATTCAGTCGCTCTGCAGCGTCGTTTCACGCGTCGCAGGCATACGTGTCGGTGGCAGAAGGGGCAGGCTGCACACACGGTCACGTCCATATGTCGAGGCATCGGTTCACGCCGCAGGCTGGACGCACGCTCGTGAATGGGAGGCAGGCAGCCGCCAACGCAGAGCACGCAGAAGGGGGAGGCAGGCAGCCGCCAACGTAGAGCACGCAAAGCACGCTCGCATCGATTCACGTTCACAAATTGATGTTCGCATCGGTTCACGCACGAACTGAGTCACGATCTACGCCGGTTGCGCGTGTACCCACTTCGTCTCCCCCGGCTATTTAAACTGCCCTTCATTGCCTCTTCTTCTACAGATCTATCTGCGCCTCCAACTTCTCTTCTTCCCCCAAAAGCTAAAGCCGTTCCACTCAGCGAAGCGAGCAAGATGCAGTACAATGGGCCGACGTTCCAAGCGCCTCCCACCGTGCCGGAACGGCGGTACCCCGCCAACATCGTCGTCGAGGAATCCCTCCGCGTGTGGGCGTTCTCCCGCTGGAGGGGAAGCACTGAGCTTGCACGGGGGTTCCTCCGTGCGGGCTTCCACCACCTCCCGGCAGGCTCGCCGCCCATGTTCAACCTCGTGGAGCAGCGTCCCCACGCCAACGCTCCAGTGGTAGGGCTCTTCATCCACTTCACCAATAGGTTCGATGCCTACTACCTGCTCGGCAAGGTGTATTGGTGTGGGTGCGAGTTCATCGCATTCATGACCTATAACATCTTCACCGACTTCGAAAGTGTCTTCCCTGCTCGCAACCGCATGCACAGCCTCCCGTACTACGTCGGTGACAACGGCCTTGAGGAGGAGGAGTACTGAAGCCAGAGGTGACGAAGACGGTGAAGCCGGCGGTTAAGGTGAAGACGACGGTGAAGACATGGCGGTGTTGCCCTAGCTACCCTACTACTATGTAGTGTGAGTTTGGTGTGTGTGTGTTTCCCTAGCTAGCTACCCTATCTATCTAAGTTAAGTTATGTGTTATATGTATTGGTGTCGTGTTATATGTAAGAACTTGTGTTGCCCTAGCAACTCTATCTAAGTTAAGTTATGTGTGTTATATTAATGATTTGTTATGTTTGTATTTTGTTTGTCCCAAGTTTAGACACGGCTAATTGACGTGGGCAAAATTAACCAAACTAACTAAAAATGATGTGTTTATAGATGCCTTCTAAAAATAAGAACATATTGTACACGGCTTTGGTTTGGGAGCTCTGTATTTTTTAGGTATTCCAAGAATACTTTGGTTTCCAGAAATATTGAAGTATCAAATACTTTGAGATGTTTGGCTTTAGTCAAAAGTGTAGTTTTATATACTTTAATATCTAGAAAACTACACTATTTTTGAAGTATATAAAAAAGAGGGTTGGACCTATTTTCCAATACCGAAGTATTGGTTTGCTAGGCATAATAATACCGATGTTTGCAAATACTTTGATTCTAAAATTAACTTCACTGCCAAACTAAGCCAGGTTGTGAGAAAGAAAAACAAAAGCAAATACGGTGAAGAGAAATCAAATCAAAAAAAGTGAAGGGACCCATAAAGGAAAGCCAAAAAAATTCCTCAATGAAATAGAAGAGATTGGGCAATCAAATTAATGAAAATATCAATCAGAAACAAGAAAGAACAAAACAATCATTCCTAAACAAAAAAAGAAACATCACTTATTTCTGGGCCTCATTTATCCTTTGTGGGCCTATTGCAGCTTGATTCTCTTTGGGCCCACGAACTAGGTTTTTTTTCTAGCAGAACTGACAAACTCGAGGACAAAAGTTTGGCAAGTGCGAGAGAGAAGAGATGAACTTGATGTATATCCCTTGTGCTGCTCAAGTACTGCTTACTGTCATCTGACGAGCTAGGGTATGATCCAACACTCGAGGTTATTAGCTAACAAAATAATCCTATCACTGAACTGGTAGTTGTCTTCTGCCGAAACTAAAAGTGTCGAAACATAACAGTAAACTACATACATTCAGAGATCGACAGTTGCACTAAACAGAGTTGCATTTAGAGATCGACAGTTGCACTAAACAGTAGACAAACATCTCTAACGAGAGATGGCCATCAAGTAAAAAATTCCTAGAGCAAGTATTCCTAAAGCTATCAGATTGGATTGCTTCTTCAACTCAATAAGCTCCTTGAAGTTCTTGTTCATCTTCTTCAATTCCGTCTTCAGTTCGAACGCCGTCGGGTATTCCGGACGCGCTGCTGCTGCTGGAGCAGCACTGTCATGGGGCAGATTGGACTCTCGGATTGCATTCCCCCTCGAATCCAGCAAGCCCGACCCTTGAAGCCTATGGATGTAATCATCCATCCACTCGAAATGGTGGCATTTCTTCATGATCTGAAAACGAAAGCATGTATCCTAAATTCAAATCTAACAGATTTTTTGAGAAATTAGAGATAAAGGATGCGAGGAAAACTCAGATCTAACCTGCCCCTCCGCCTTGCTCTCGCATTTGACGAACTCGCGCCCAAAGTTCCCATTCTTCTCCTCCTTCGAAGTCAACCGCTTCAGTGGCGCAGTCCGTGGGCAGTCAGGGCATCGAGTCATTGGCACTAGACCATACACCGGCCACATGGAATGTGGGGCTGACGAGGAGGTCGACATATCGCCCGAGAGGAAGAAACAGAGGAGTTGCTCGAGAGGAAGAAGAACGAGAAGATGGGGAAAGAAACAGAGGAATTGCTCGATCTGCTCGATGCCTTTGTCTGTCAGATGGAGAAGAGGAGAAGGGGAAGCTATATTGACGATTTGCCACATTGTATTTTGCGGTTCGAATATTTGAACCAACTCTTAACACTGACATGTGGTGGTCATGTGCGAAAAATACAATTTCATATGTAAAGTGGGGCAGATCGTAAAAAACCCGAGAAGGACAGTGTAGTAGCCAATCAGGATGGATCACGCGGATCGCGCATGCCTGCCCCACATCTGACGGGTGGTGTTTGACGCTTGGTAGGATCCGACGGCGCACGTTTGACGCTAGGGTTTGGAGCATTTCTGCGGGATTATGAGCGAGTCAACGGGATTATTAGGGTTTGACCAGATTTCAAATGGCCATAACTAAATTAGAAAAAATCGCAAAAATATAAAACAAACGTAGTTCGTCCGTTTATGAGACCTAGTTACCATAAAAAAATATAAACTCGATATAGGGGCATTTTTTCGAAAAATCATTTTTTGAAGTGATCTGTCGAAATCAAGTTCAAATGTTTTTAAAAAATTCAAAAAAATTCAAAATGTTGTAATTCTTGCGCACATAGCCGTCATATGTGACAAGGTTATGAGAAAAAAATATAAACTTGGTGTAGGTCATTTTCATGAAAAAAGTCTTCATACAAATGAGCTATCACCTATGAACATTTTCAGAGTTCGTAGAATAGGGAGAGAGGGTTTAGGGTTTGAATTTTTTTCAAAATAATTAAAAAAAATCAGAAAATTCTCCATAGCTTCATTTTGGAGTGAGTAAGAAGGATCTGAACTTACTTTTTCATTTTCATATCTAAAACGTGTTATTTGACGGTTTTGAAATAAAAGCATAGTTTTTCAAAAAAAATGTAGTAATATGAATATTAATCAATAAATAGTGAGACTTCGTTTTTACCCTATATATATGGAACAAGTGTTAATAAAAATATATATGCCTCATTTAGGGTAGGTCAAGAAAAACTTGATTTCAAATAGGGCTGTTTACCCTAGCTTTCGAGCTCGTTTCTAGAACATTTCTCATTTGGACTGTTGACCTACGAATATTGGACTTCAAATGCTCGATCAAATACACCGCATAGAGAAATGAACCTCCAATGTTCAACTTCAACTTTGACTCGGATCCAAATTTTGGCCCAAATTCAAATATTGATTTAAATTCAAAATTTGATGGAAATTTGAATTCTGACTCAAATAAGAAACCAAAGTAGAAGCAACATTATTACAACTGATAAGTTTTCACTGTAGCTCAAATCTACCAAGTTTTAAGATGCCAACATCTTAATACAAATCTACCAAGTTTTAAGCGATCCACTCGCCCTCAAATTGACAACACATACATTTCCCAACAACTTAATTCAAATTTTCGACTTGCTCCTTGTGTTTGCAGCTGGCTTCACCGTCTTGCTCCTGGTTTCCCTAGTTGAGATGCTCTTTTCTTTCAGACTCTTGTTCCTTTTGATCTTGGGCTTTACTTGGGGTTTTCCTCGTGGAGGTGCTGATGGAGTAGTTGCACTCGCCGAGCACTTGACGACCATTTGACGGTCATCTATGGGTTCAGTAATCTTTAAAGGCACAATTGGAATAATTACGCCCTTCTCTTCGTCTCTTATAGATTCAAAACCATCAAAGGCCATGGTTTCAAAATCTTCTGCTTCTTCATCTCTTGGCCTTTTCTCCCTAGAGCTGGTAAATAAAATTATAAGCCATAGGCAAAAAAGAGAACAAATGCAAACAAAAGGGTAGCTGTATTATACAAAGGGTGCAAACACATACCAAGATGCTTCATTTGCTGCTGCATTCTCCACTGCTTCAATTGCTGCTGCATTCTCCACTGCTTCAATTGCTGCTGCATTCTCCACTGCATCTTCAGTCTCCGTTGCTGCTGCATTATCCTCAGCATTGGCTGCTGTCCATCTTTCCTCCTCTCCAAATGATGCATCCACTGCATTGGTACAAAGCCTAGCAATATGCCCCAGAAATCCACATTTTTTGCAAGCACGCTTCTTTGGTAGACGACCCTCCTCACCTGCTCTAATCCTCTGGTTCCTTGGTCTTCCTGGTGGTCTAGTAATGACAGGAGCGTGGAGTTTGAACCCCGGATCTACTATGTTCCATTGATCTTTCCCCAATAGTGCAGGCACATTGTCAGCATAAGCAGCCATAAATTTGGCAACAGAGAAATACTCAGAGCAATATTGATCAACTTCACCATCTGCACCCCCGATAATGGTCATCAGATGTAGGGCATGTATGCATGGCTTCCCACGGATCTTCCATTGCCTACAACTACATTCTCTAGTACTTAGGTTCACAGGATACCTCCATACCCTATTTTTAGTGTCAGTATAGGTAACCTCTCCCTCATATGTACCAGATCGAATACATTTCATCTTCAGTCCTCTTGCCTTCAAGTGCAATGCCTTAATCAGTGATGGGAGCATTTGATGACCAACATATTGTGTTTCTGCAATTCTTTTGCGAAGAGCCATCTTTATCATGATCATTTGCCTCATCTTGTCAAATGCTTGCCACAACAAGAGCCCTTTCACTGACTTGAACTTTGAATTGAAGCATTCTGCAAGGTTACTGGTCACATAATCTACTTTGCAGATTTCGTTGAATTTGCTTCTTGACCACACCTTGCCATGATGTGCATCCATGTACTCCTTCACAAGAGGATTTTGAGCATACAACACTCTCAAATGGTGTTCATGCTTCCTTTTGCTGCATGTGTATGATGCTGGCCATAAGTTCTCATCATAAACTTTACCTTTGAACTTCTTTTTGAAATTATGCGCTAGGTGTCGCATACATTCCCTATGCTCCACTCCAGGGAATACAATTTCCACTGCACTCTCTAAACCCTTGCAAGCATCTGTGTGTATAGCTAAACCTGGGGGTGTGCCTATAATGTTGCGCAACTGCTGTAGAAACCAGACCCAACTTTCCTCAGACTCTGCCTCCACCACACCAAATGCAACTGGGAATAGCCAGTTGTGTCCATCAACTGCAGAAGCTGCTACTAGCTGTCCTCTCCATCTTCCAGTCAAATGTGTAGCATCTACAGCCAAATAGGGCCTGCAACCATCTAGAAACCCCTGCCAGCAAGCCTTGAAACAAACAAAAGCCCTTCTGAAGCACTCCTTCTGAAATGACCTCCTTTTTATTTTGAATGGAACTGTATGCTTGTCAATCTCCACAACACTCCCTGGACTTGCCATCTCCACTTCAGCTTTGAAAGTGTAAAGCAGCTGAAAACTATCATTCCATTGACCATTAATTCTGTCAAGAGCCTTTTCCCTAGCATTGAAAATTCTCATGTAAGGAATTTCTATTTTGTACTTCTCAAAAAGCTTCCCATGGAGTGCTGTTGGACCAAGTCCAGGTTCTTCTCTCAGCCAATCCAATATAGCATCTGCTACCCACCTAGTTTTTGCTAGCTTGGTTTTGGTCTTCCCCCCTCCCCCTCCAGGTGGACAAGTGTGCTTGTGTGCGTTTTTCTTTATCTAAAACAAAATAAAAGGGTAAAGAACAGTTAAGAAACCTTACTCAACGATCTGAAACTAAATTACTAACTGAACTTGGATTACCTGAATATATTTGCTCTTTCTCATACGAGATGCATGCAACTTCCACCTACACCTAGGATATGGACAAAAAACTGTGAACCTTGCTGGCTCACTCCTTTTGATCTTATAGGTGTTTTCAGATATAATGCACCATGTTGTCACTGCATTCCAACAGTCCACCATTGATTGGAAAATGGTACCTATAGTAAGCTCAGGTTTTTCTCTGTTCCACTCAATTGTTGGCATGTCATCACCATCGTATTCATCCTCGATTAAGCTGTCCATGTTCTCCACCTTCTCTTCATTGTCAGTGTCATCAAACCTAGCTTGGCTGATGGGCTCCTCCATATATTCGTCATCCACTGCTTGCTGACTGGCTACATCGACCAGTTCAGGAAACATCATCTCGTCTTCATCATCATTTGTAGGCACTGCCTCGTCAGGTTCTGCATCTTCTTCTACACCAACTGCAAAAGGTACACGAGAAGCAGCAGCTGAACCGGAACCAGAATTGGCAGCAGGCATGTTGTGGCTCCACGAACCACTTGCTTTACTTGGTGTCGACCTACAAGGAGTGCCGGGGTGCTGGCTATTAGCACAGACAGATGATGTCTGAACTCCCTTCCCCTTCGCCCGTTCTACGCGTGGCTGAAGCACATCGATTTGGAGTTTACCGAATCGGCAGCCAGCAATCCTAGCAAAAAGCAACGGCATATGATCGTCGCAAGTTAGTGGGAGAAATCTTTGCTCGTCACTGCTGAAGTAATTCAGTTCAACAGCATCGGCATCACTCCAGGGATAGGTGTTTCGGAGCTCAGCTCGCAAATCTTTGAAAGATATGCTGGTTTCTACCACTTTGGGATAGAAAAATGATGAAATCAAATGCGGTTTAGTACCATGCAGCACACTAGTTTCCATTCTAATCGCAAGCCGGAAAGCCAGCGCGGGATCAATCCTATTTTGTTGGGGGAAGAAAACAAAGGCTTCAGTTAGCTGGGTAAAATCGAGCACAAATTCGAACGATTCAAGCAAACAGAAGTCAAATACGGCCTACAATACGACTTAGAACGTCAATTCGAGAGGAAACAATGCTTACCCAGGTTTAATCCATGAATTATCTGCCGCGGATTCGACCCAATCCTCTCCACGGTCGACTGCATTCCGGGCGTCCTCACTCAACACTGGCAGAGACGCGGCGTCGCTGACGAACAGAAAAGGGCATAGGGTGGAGGAAACAACAGCGGTGGACGCGGAACGACGCCGGCGGAGGGGGCGGGGCGGCGCGGTGCAGTGCGGCCTGTCTAGATCTGTTTCAGATTCAGACAAGCTGCCCAATACGTGTCTCCTTGCGGTCCCACCCGTCAGCAAGCAACAGTCAGACGAAGACTCGGCCCCACTCGTCAGCAATTAACGGTCAATGGATGTTCAAGACGGCAAACGCCCGCTATGAGCATTTGTGAGAGTTTCAGCTAAGGAAGAGGGGAAAAGTGAGCAAACATTTGGAGCATGGGGAAAAGTGAGCACAACTAAGGAACCAGGGGCACTAATTTAAATATCCCTTTTTATTTCTAGTGTTTCATTTGTAAATTATATAGTGATCTCTATGGCATGATGTCTACAGGCATGTGCAACTATCTAAGAAACATATCGACACAAACAAATGACACCAACAATTCTACAACCATACAAATCCATTATCACATAAGTAGTTGAAATGTCGCGATTTCAATAGTTGAACTTCTACACACTTCAGAAAGTTGGGGAAAAGGTAATCTTTACAACGTAGAATATTTTGAAAATTCCTTATGGTTAAGAATAGTATCTAAAACAATATTTTTCAAGTAAAAATACCTGATTCATATTTTTTCAGTTTCAAACAATTTTTCAGAACGACATGAATGATACGGCATTGGAAAGCTACCACGAATGCCACATTGGAACTACTTAAAGGGTGAAAGACGGTGAGGACATACATGGTTAGGGAGGCCACAAGCCAGGACTGTGTGGGCCCGAGAAGCATCGCTCCAGGGTGTGCACGCAACCCTGGCTTTTTATTAACCTAAAACAGTTTATCATATTTACCATTGAGTTTTTGTACCTAATTTCCTCTCTGTTTAGTCGTGATCCGATATGAAGGTTGATGACCCACAAGGATATATAGGGGATCAATCATAGTGCTTTTGATAAGTAAGTAGGTCGAACCCAACAAGGAGCAGAAGGAAATGACAAGCGGTTTTCAGCAAGCACTGAAATTGTCGGTAATAGATAGTTTGATAACAAGATAATTTGTAAAGAGCAATAGATAGTAACGGTAACAGAAGTGCAACAAGGTAGCCCAATCCTTTTTGTAGCAAAGGATATGTTGGAATGGTCTCTTATAATAAGCAAATCTTTCTTGAGGACACACGGGAATTTCATCTAGTTACTTTCATCATATTTGTTTGATTTCCGTTCATCACTTTGATAATTTGATATGTGGGTGGACCGGTGCTTGCTGCTATTCTTACTTGAACAAGTCTCCCAGTTATGATTAACCCCTCTCAGAAGCATCCGCAACTACAAAAGAAAAAATAAGATAAATCTAACCATAGCATGAAACATATGGATCCAAACCAGCCCCATACGGAATGGCGCATAAACTAGGGTTTAAGCTTCTGTCACTTTAGCAACCCATCATCTAATAACGACTCCATAATATCTTCCATTAGGACCGAAGATGGTGAAGTGTCATGTGGTCGACGTTCACATGACACCACTAAAGGAAGCAACAACATATACATATCATCAAAATATCGAACGAATACCAAATTCACATGATTACTTATGAAAAGACTTCTCCCATGTCCTCAAGAACAAAAGTAACTAATCACAAATCATATTCATATTCAAGATCAGAGGGGTATTGAATAGCATCATGGATTTGAACATATAATCTTCCACCAAATAAACCAACTAGCATCAACTACAAGATGTAATAAACACTACTAGCAACCCACAGGTACCAATCTGAGGTTTTGTTACAAAGATTGAATACAAGAGATGAACTAGGGTTTGAGATGAGATGGTGCTGGTGACTGATGACCCAAAAGTATAGGGTATCAATCGTAGTCCTTTATATAAGAAAGAGTGTCGAACCCAACAAGGAGCAGAAGGTAATGACAAGTGGTTTTTCAGTAAGGTATTTTCTGCAAGCACTGAAATTGTCGGTAACAGGTTGTTTGATAGCAAGAAAATGTGTAACGAGCAAGTAATAGTAATGGTAACAAAAGTTCATCAAGGTAGCCCAATCTTTCCGGGCAAAGGATAGGCTAGAACGGTCTCTTATAATAAGCAAAGCGTTCTTGAGGACACATGGGAATTTCATCTAGTCACTTTCATCATGTTTGTTTGATTTTTGTTCGTCACTTTGATAATTTGATATGTGGTGGACCAGTGCTTGGGTACTGTTCTTACTTGAACAAGCCTCCCAGTTATGATTAATCCCTCTCGCAAGCATCCACAACTATGAAAGAGTAAGATAAATCTAGCCATAGCATGAAACATATGGATCAAATCAGCCCTATATGGAATAGCGCATAAACTAGGGTTTAAGCTTCTGTCACTCTAGCAACCCATCATCTAGTAACTACTCCACAAGGCCTTCCCTTAGGACCGAAGATGGTGAAGTGTCATGTAGTCGATGTTCACATGACACCACTAAAGGAAGCAACAACACACATATCATACAAATATCGAACGAATACAAAATTCACATCATTACTTATGAAAAGACTTCTCCCATGTCCTCAGGAACAAAAGTAACTAACCACAAATCCTATTCATGTTGAAGATCAGAGTGTTATTGAATAGCATCGTGGATCTAGACATATAATCTTCCACCAAATAAACCAACTAGCATCAACTACAAGATGTAATCAACACTACTAGCAACCCACATGCACTACTGGAATCAGGGATCTTGCTGTCTGTCAGTTCTTTGTCGTCTTCTAGCAGACGACAAAGAAGGTCTTTGCCATCAGCTACCAAAAAGCAGACGGCAAAAAACTAGCAGACGACAAAGAAGGTCTTTACCCTCTGCCATTTCTTTGTCGTCTGGTGGCGGACGGCAAAGATTCTTTGCCATCTGCCAGCAGACGGCAAAGAGGTGCTGGTGGAGTACACTGGATGCCAGTACACTGCAATGGTCAACCCCACCTCTTTGTTGTCCGCCAGAAAGCGGCAAAGAAAGAAATAGTTAACGGCTCTAATGGCCCACCCCCACTTCCTCTCTCTCTTCTCTCCCTCTCCCTCTCTCTCCTCTCCCCCGACACCAAAACCTGTCGGCCGCCGCCCCCGACCCCACCGCCCCTGCCGCCCTGAACCCCACCGCACCCG
>NC_041383.1:95888860-95889390 GCF_002162155.2 Triticum dicoccoides
GCTCCGTCCAGCAACCCCCCTCGTGAGGTTCTTCATTTTTTTCCTTGCTGTTGTTTGATTTAGGTTGTACTGTTAGTAGAATTTAGGTTAGTAGTTTTTAGGTTAGTTGATTTAATTGCTTTTTTAGGTTGTACTGTTAGTGCATTTTAGGTTAGGAGATTTTTGGTTAGTAGATTTTAGGTTAATTTTTTATATTTAGTCATATTTTAGGGTAGTGGATTTTAGGTTAGTCATATTTTAGGTTATTAGTACATTTTGTGAGATGAAAAAAATAAGAAAAGAAGAAAAAGTAGAAGTGGAGAGGAAAAGGAAAATAAGGAAAATGAAGAAGAAAAAGAAGACAAGAGGAAGAAGGAAAAGAAGGAAGAAGAAGAAAAAGAAGGAGAGGAAAAAGGAAAATGAAGAAGAAGAAGAGGCAGGAGGAGGATCAAGAGAATAGAAGAAGAAGAAGACATGACCGGCACCCCGACACCTGACCCCGACACGACCACCCCGACACCCCGACCCCTGACCCCGACACCCCGACCCCG
>NC_041383.1:95889665-95907760 GCF_002162155.2 Triticum dicoccoides
GACACCCCGACACCCCAGCACGGCACCCCCGACCCCTCATAGCACCCCGACCCCGACACAACACCCCAACCCCCGACACCTACCAAAAAGGTGCTCTTCGGCCTTCTAGAGGCCGACGGGGTCATATATTTGTGAATTAGTTGTTAGGTCATACATTTTTTGATTTTTTATAAAAAACATCATATTTGTGTTGATTAGGTGGTTTTAAATGTGGAGTTGTTTCATCGCTGCGAGGGTCTGGTCTTCGACGACCTCCCAATGCGTTCGACGAGCTCCGCCCCTGCGTTCATGGGTAAGCGCAAATGACATCTCCTCCTCCCCCCTTCATTTGCTCGGTTCCGGTCTTCGAGCCGATGAAACTTGCTAGCTATAGGTGTCTTCAATCATCAGTATGCGTGACCACTATGCGTCTCCCGTTAGAAAGGGTTAATTCTATAAATATGCATGCATTTGCATATTTATAACTATGATTCTTTCGAATTGTACAACGTTATCCATGGATAGCCCGAGTATGTGTTGATTGGGTTCGTTTTCCCATATGCTCTGCTTCGGATCTGATGCAGAATTTTGTTAGTGCCTCCCTGTTTTTCTCCGGGTGCACATCCTCTCTGCTTATTGCCGAAACATGTATCAGGAGAATAGCGGGAAGGTGCTGCCAAAATTTTGTGTCGGATCCGGAGCAGAGCATGGGAAAACGAACCCAATCTACACATACTCGAGTGGGATTAGGACCTATCTTTACCTATTAGCGTCTAGGTAGCATGGACGTAATAAAAGTGACAAACTCCATTAACTAATGGATATGGTTTGCTGAATTATGTATATATTCCTTGTGTGTCTAGTAGCTATGCAATATGAGTGATCGTACGTGGATGTATAATGGTCACACTAGTCAGAAAGACATGACAGATGAATGGTTTACAAAAACCAGGGGGTTTGTGAGAGCCGCATTTGCAAATGGCCAAACAATAAGCTGGTGCCCCTATGCCCAGTGCTACAACTATCATAGGAGGGACGAGCTTGTAATGAGTAAACACCTGCAGAAGTTTGGTTTTACGCCTAGTTATATGGTCTGGACATTTCATGGTGAGTCTGCCCAACATGCCAGGGTGAGGTGGTTCGTCGTCACACCGACGAGCATGGTACCGGGATGGAAGACATGGTGCAAAACTTTGATGATGCTCGGGACTCGAACGATGAAATGGAGGAATCTGCAATGGCCTTCAATGAAATGTTGGAGCCTTCGAAACATCCTCTCCATGAGCACAATGAGCTTTGTCAACTGGATGCCATCTCATAAATAATGGCTCTGAAGGCTCAATTCAACTTGGGCAGAGAATGCTGCAACGCGATGATGACAGTATTAGGATGTTTTCTACCCAAAGGACGTGTACTACCTGCAAACCTGTACTAGTCGGACAAAATCCTCCGTGCTCTTAAGATGCCCTATGAGAAGATACATGCATGTGAGAAACGATGTGCCTTATTTAGGCTTCAGTATGCAGACTTGAACTATTGTCCCATTTCCAAGTCATCCAGATATGTTGTGGTAGACAACAGTATGGGTGATAAGATGCAGACCAAAATCCTCGTTAATGTTCTTCGGTATATGCCAATCGTACCAAGACTTCAACGTCTTTTCATGGTCGAAGAGACGGCCAGACAGATGATATGGCAAAAAATGGGCAAAAGAACCCAACTAGATGCAGATGGGAAGCTGATGATGGTGCACACATCAGATGGTAAAGCGTGGAAGCACTTCGATGCATTACATGAGGACAAAGCGGCAGATCCGAGGCATCCTCCAGTCGCCATCAGCAGAGATGGGTTCAGTGTGTTTGGTCTGACGGCAGCCCAATATAGTTGTTGGCCCGTATTTGTCATTCCACTCAATCTCCCCCCGGACAGATTATGCAAAAAAGGACATTTTCCTGGTGTTGATAATTCCAGGGCCCAACTATCTGGGGAGAATATGAATGTGTACATGCAGCGCTGAAGGATGAATTGCAAGAAGCCTGGGATAATGGGTTCAAGATACACGACGCCTTTAGCAAACAGAACTTCATAATGCGTGTCTGGTACACGTACTCGACGCATGACTTGCCGGCGTATGCGCTATTTATTGGCTGGTGTGTGCATGGAAGGTTCCCGTGCCCCACATGCAAGGGAGCTCTTGAGTTTTGTTGGCTTCAGGCCGGTCCCAAGTTTTCTTGCTTCGACTTGCATAGACAGTTCCTGGATCCTCGCCATAAGTTCAAAAAAGACAAGAAGAACTTCATCAAAGGTAGAGTTTTCAAAAACTCTGCAACACCTGCGTTGACAGGCCAAGAGACCCTGAATCAGTTAAATGCTCTCGAGCCAGATCCAGAGCATCCAGGGTATTCCAAGGGGTATAATTTGAAACACGCTTGGACTCACAAGACATGCTTGTGGGATCTGCCTTACTTCAAAGTCCTCCTTTTCCCACACAACATCGACGTGATGCACACTGAAAAGAATATTGCCGACACTTTTTGGTACATTGTTCGGCATAGAGGGGAAGACAAAGGATAATACTAAGGCTAGAGTCAATCTGGAGGCGCTATGTGATAGACCGTTACAAAACATGCAACCACCGAAAGGAAAGCGTAACTGGACAAAGCCAAAGGCGTGGTTCAATCTTGGAAGGCCAGCTATGAGGGAAATTATCTTGTGGGTGAAAATGCAGTTGATGTTCCCTGATGGGTATACAACGAATCTAAAGAGGGGAGCGAGTCTTGATAAATTGAAGATATTTGGTCTCAAGAGTCATGATGGGCACATATGGATTGAGAGGGTAATGCCGTTGATGTTGCGTGGCTTCATCCCTGAGGATAAATGGCTAGTACTCGCAGAGCTGAGCTATTTGTTTCGTGTTCTTTGTGCGAAAGAACTATTGCCTGACCTGCTAGAAGAAATGGAAGAGTTGGCGCCAGAGTTGATCTGCAAGTTAGAGAAAATCTTTCCGCCGGGCTTCTTTAATCAAATGCAGCACTTGATTTTGCATCTCCCGACCAAGGCAAGATTGGGGGGGGGGGCGTGCAAAATTGTCGGTGCTACGCAACTGATAGGATGCAGAAGACGCTTTGAGAAAAATGTAAAAATAAACGTAGAATTTAAGCATCGATGGCCAAGGCATTCATTACAGAGGAGGCGACAAACTTCGTGACAACACAGTACGAAGCCAAAAATCGTCATTTGCATAATCCGAAGCCTCGGTACAATGCTGGCGGCCCTAAAAAGGGTGGATCCAACCTCAGCCTATTCAAAGGGAATCTCGCACCAGCCAGTGCTTCTAATTCCTTAACGTTGGATGTCGAAGAATGGCGGACCATTTCGTTGTATATCTTCAACAACCTAACAGAAGTGCGACCGTACATCGAGTAAGTTCTCGGTTCATTGTTTCACAACTTCTAATTCCTTTGAACTGCTCTTATTCCCAGATATATTTGATACAGTCGATACATCGCCAAATTCTCGTATGGAGCGGTGATCCAAAAGGACTCCGTCGAAGAGTATAAGCTTCTGGCAAAGCATGGAGGCGGCTATCCCAGTTTCATCTCTTGGTTCAAACAAACGGTAATTTCCATTAGACCATTTCATTTCTTCGTCTAATTTGCGGCTAATGCAACAACCCTTTCGTATTAAACTTGTAGGCTAATTCAGAGTTTACGGACGCTGAATTGAGACAAGTCGCTAATGGTTTTGACTTTAAGGTCCGTTCATTTGGCAAATACGACATCAACGGGTATCGCTTTCGTTCCTATGGCAAAGAGCTATCTATGTCCGACCGAAATTCTACAAATTGTTGTGTCTATGCTATCGGCGAAGGAGATACCAAGTATTATGGAAGAGTTGAAGCAATTTATGAACTTCAATTCTATGGTGCAAACCCACCAAATGTCGTAGTCTTCAAATGTTATTGGTTCCAGCCGAAGGAGACTAGAAGGACTCATGAACATATAGAGCTAGTGGAAATCAAACAAAGCACCCATTCGGATGTTCCCGATGTCTATATTACGGCTCAACAGGAAACCCAAGTTTTCTATCTACCGTGGGCCTGCCAAAGTGATCCAAATCTCAAAGGTTGGGATGTCGTTTATGAAGTGCCGTCACGTGTTAGACCACTTCCCCCAATGAAGAGGATTATGAACCTCACATTAACCCAGACACATATGACGGAGAATTCTTCCAAGAAACACGTCTTTCCAAAAAATGTTTCAAGAACCGCTCTACTTCACCCCAGAACATTGAAGTAGACAGCGACAATGAGTCCTACTTCACCCTTGAGCCGGAACAAGAAGAGGTTACTGCTACGGATGACCTGTCAATGCTTGACCGATTACGTAAAGGAGGCCTTCCACATGTTGATGCATTTATTGATGATGATGATGAGCACGTCATTACTGGTAGTGATGATGATGATGCATTTATTGACCCCAGAGCATATATAGATGATGAAGAGTAATAATAGTAATGTCAGGTATTCAATTATTATTATGTACATATATTATTAGTTAGTTCATCTTATTAGGTATTCAATTTTTTATTATGTTCATGATGATGATTCACTTAAAATTTTTATTATGTTCATGTTGTACTAATTTTGTTTACTCTTTGTCATTGCAGGTGTTGAAAGATGGTGGGCGCGGGTCGAGAGCGCTCTGAGCCTCCTTCCTCGACGTGTGCTGGGAGGGGTGCTTCCATTCCACCCCAGCACCACCAGAGAGCGCTGCTAGACAGTATGTAGACACCACCGGTGGTCGATTCTTCTTCGGCCAGGAGAGGTTGGGGGAAGACGAAGAGGGGTGCTCGAGGTGGATGTGGCGGCGGGACCGGTAGGAAGGCCCCTACGCCTTCCTTGCCGCCACCCCCAATTGATTCTTCCGACCACAGGACTGCTCCATCTAAGGTAGACCCATCTGACTTGGACCCATCTCGGACTCTGGTCCAGGAGCCTCGGCTCGCCAAGCCTTTGTCCCACGAGACTCGGGTCCCAGAGTCTTCATCCCACGAGACTCCGGTACATGAGTCTTCATCCCACGTGACTCCAGAGGCTAGTGGCCATGCTGATGGTGGCGAGGACAACTTTTCTGAGGATAGCTATAGTGAGGGCGAGGTGGTTGAGGAGGGGGGCAAGAAGGTCTACCAGTGTGGTGGTACAAAGCTCCCGCCCGTGCCGGCGACCCGCGATCAGAGGTGGTTGATTGCGCCTAATGGGGAGAAGTAAGTACATTTACTCTTTTAACCTTTTTCCTCCATGTTTCTTCAAATTAATATCTA
This sequence comes from Triticum dicoccoides, assembly GCF_002162155.2. Taxonomy (NCBI): domain Eukaryota; kingdom Viridiplantae; phylum Streptophyta; class Magnoliopsida; order Poales; family Poaceae; genus Triticum; species Triticum dicoccoides. The sequence continues at coordinate 95,894,967 of NC_041383.1, forward strand.
ATGTGTTGGCCTTGTCATACTGTAGGGGTTGGAAACACGCCCCTGGTGTCCGCAGCCCAACCAGGTCCTTGGTGTGCTTTGCCGGCAGAACTTCCCGGGGCCAGTCATGTTGCCCGGTGAGGGTGAGGTTCCACAGCTAGCACTGAGCTGGGAGCTGTACTTGGCTGCCCCGGCCCTGCGAAGGAGAGGGTCGGCGGTGTCTTGTGTGAGACGGTGGCCGACATTGTGATCCAAAGGTTTTGGGCAATTTCTCCTTTATAGAATTAAAAATCAACAATACCTAGTGATTGTACTAATCAGTGTTGTCTTGTTTGATTACATACTTTCTACAGGTGTCTTGAGGAACACGAGGCAGACACGGCTATGGTTGTCGAAGCCGAGTGCAAGCGCCTACTTCAGAACTTACGACACGAGGCTCGGGTGTAGGCTGTTCGAGACTACTACGCCTCGACTAACATTAAGAGGTCCAAGACAAAGTGCCACGCCAAGTTTCTGAGTAAGGAGAAGTACATGAAGGTAATTACCTATTATTAAGGCCTTGTACTTAGTTTCCTTGATTCGATTCGTAGGCGTAGCGCTGAAATTTCTCTTGTCTAACTTAGCTGCCCCCGAGATGGTGTACGCATAGGATGGACTGTTGGGAGGCATTGGTGGATGAGTGCTGCTCTCCCCAATGGCTAGCCGTCCACAACAAGGCCAAGGATAAGCGTGACCAAATGCAAGGTGTGCCACACCATCAAGGGAGCTCCAACCTGTTTGAGTACGGGGATAACTGGGTATGTGTTTTGCTTCACGATTCATGCAATTTCATTCTTCATGCTAGCTTGAGCCCTTAACTAATATTTTTTCCTCTCTTTTAGGTGCGACACAACAAGAAGGAGGTGCCACCGGTGTTCGACCTCTATGCCATGGCCCGTACTGCCCCGTATAAGAAGGCCAAGGCATTCTTTGAGTCTGAGCTCGATCATCCATAGAGATTCACCAACATCTCCTCCCACAACAAGCTCGTGAGGTACAAAGACATTGGGAAGACGAGGAAAGGGGAGGACTTCAACCCAAGCCAGAGTCCTTTTGATCCAGAGAACATGATGCTATCTGGTGGCGGAGGTACCATGGCTCGGTAGCTATTGGGGATGGACTGATACGTTGTCCTAGAACTCTCTCGGAGATAAAGAAGCGCCAGACGAGCTCCGATCCTGAGATAAGGCCTCGTCCACGGCCAATGGAGCTCGGCATCGAGGCTAGGGCCTAGGAGCTTCTGGCGGAGGCAAACAGGAAGGCGGCAGAGAGGGAGAGGGACATGGAGGAGAGGACGGCTAGGCTGTTGGAGGAGGAGAGGAACCAGAACGACGTGTCTCACCGGGCCCTATATACGAGCTCCTCGTGGTAAGTTTCTCCTGCATATTAGACAAATCATGCACGTAATGTTCGTTTCATTACTAACTAATATGAGTGACTCATGAGAAAAATGTGTAGACCATGTACCAGAGCAACGGCCAGACCCCTCCGCCGATGCCCCAGATTGGTACAGCACCCACGGTGAGTTTCATTTGAATGGTCATTAGTTTACTAGTATTCACATTTGAGTTGCATCATGCTAACGAGACATTGAAAATGATCTTTGGTGCAGCATGCCTCCCGACAAGCATCGACCAATCCTTCTTCGTTTGGCACTGGCGCAACCCTGACCGGTCCTTCACCTCGGTGATGATGGTAAGTTTTCCCAAGTGTTTTGCTTAACAAATGCATACTTAGCTTAATAAATGACCTATTTAGCTCCAAAATGACCTATACTTAGCTTATTTTCCTCGAAAATGACATAATAACCTTACTTAGCTCCAAAATGACATACTTTACCTAGGATTGCTATAAAATGACCTATACTCACCATTTTTTCCTCCTAAATGACTTAATATGCTTAGTTAGCTAAAAATGGCATAACTACCTAGGATAGCTCAATAGTGACCTATACTTAGCTTAGCTAGTTCATTTATGACATAATTAGCTTACTTAGGTAAAAAATGGCATAATAACCTTGGTTTAGCTCCAAACTGTCATATAATTAGTTTATTTTCCTCCAAAATGACAAAATAACCTTACCTAGCTCCAAAATGAGGGATTTTAACTAGGATAGCTCTAAAATGACCTACACTTACCATTTAGTCCTCCAAAGTGAATAAATATGCTTAGTTAGCTCAAAAATGACATAACTACCGAGGTTAGCTCAAAAATGACCTATACTTAGCTTCTTTAGTTCATTTATGACGTACTTAGCATACTTAGGTCAAAAATAGCATAATAACCTTAGTTTATCTCCAAACTGTCATATCATTAGTTTATTTCCCCCCAAAATGACAAAATAACCTTAGCTACCTCCAAAATGATCGATTTTAACTAGGATAGCTATGAAATGACCTACACTTACCATTTTGTCCTCCAAAATGAATAAATATGCTTAGTTAGCTTAAAATGGCATAACTACCTAGGTTAGCCCAAAATGACCTATACTTAGCTTCTTTAGTTCATTTATGACATACTTAGCATACTTAGGTCAAAAATGCCATGATAATCTTGGTTACCTCGAAAATTACATAGACTTAGCTTACTTTCCTCCAAAATGACATAATAACCTTACTAAGCTCCAAAATGACCTATTTACCTAGCTTAGCTGTAAAATGACATACACTTAGCATTTTTTACCTAGCTTAGCTAAAAAATGACATAATTACCTAGCTTACCTTAGTTAGAAGAAGAAGAAAATAAAGAAGAGGAGAGGAGAAAAAGAAAGAGAAGAAAAATTCTTCTTCTTCTTCTTCTTCTAACTTTCTTCTTTCCCAATTTGCAGATTTGCTTTAGATCATGGAAGCTTGCGTTGATGGAGTCTACTCTTCTCCTTGTCCTTCCTTTTTCTTTTGATTTTGTAGGATGAACAATCTGAAACTTGCTACCTATATATGTATATATGGATGAAACCATTGTATGCTTGTTGTTGGATATATGTTGGATATGGACTTTTGAGTTGGTATGTATATGTGTTGGATGATCATATCCATATGAAAGGAATATGTATGCTTGTTGAAAGTATTTTCAAATGTATATATTGTTGGGGAACATAGTAATTTCAAAAACATTCCTACACACATGCAAGATCATGGTGATGCATAGCAATGACAAGGGAGAGTGTTGTCCACGTACCCTCGTAGACAGAAAGAGAAAGCGTTATGACAACGCGGTTGATGTAGTCATATGTCTTCACAATCGACCGATCCTAGTACCGAACATACGACACCTCCGCGGTCTACACACGTTCAGCTCGGTGACATCCCAGGAACTCACGATCCAGTAGAGCTTTGAGGGAGAGCTTCATCAGCACGACGGCGTGATGACGGTGACGATGAAGTTACCGGCGCAGGGCTTCGCCTAAGCACTACGACGATATGACCGAGGTGGATTATGGTGGAGGGGGCACCGCACACGGCTTGGAACAATCAACTTGTGTGTCTATGGGGTGCCCCCTCCCCTGTATATAAAGGAGTGGAGGAGGGGGAGGGCCGGTCCTCTACTATGGCGCACCCTGGGGAGTCCTACTCCCACTGGCAGTAGGATTCCCCCCTTCCAAGTAGTAGGAGTAGGAGAGAAGGAAGGGGAAGAGAGAAGAGAAGAAAGGAGGGGGCGCCGCACCTCCCCTTAGTACAAGTCGGACTAGGCCTTGGGGGGCGCATGGCATGCCCTAGGCAGCCCCTCTCTCTCTCCCCTAAAGCCCAATAAGGTCCATATACTCCCCGGCGAATTCTCATAACTCTCCAGTACTCCGATAAATACCCGAACCACTCAGAACCTTTCCGATGTCTGAATATAGCTGAGGGAGTCCTGGACTAGGGGGTGTCCGGACAACCGGACTATCATCGTCAGCCGGACTCCAAGACTATGAAGATACAAGATTGAAGACTTCGTCCCATGTCCGGATGGGACTTTCCTTGGCGTGGAAGGCAAGCTTGGTGATACGGATATGTAGATCTCCTACCATTGTAACCGACTCTGTGTAACCCTATCCCTCTCCGGTGTCTATATAAACCGGAGGGTTTTAGTCCATAGGACGAACAACCATTACAACAATCATACCATAGGCTAGCTTCTAGGATTTAGCCTCCTTGATCTCGTGGTAGATCCACTCTTGTACTACCCATATCATCAATATCAATCAAGCAGGAGTAGGGTTTTACCTCCATCGAGAGGGCCCGAACCTGGGTAAAAACATTGTGTCCCTTGTCTCCTGTTACCATCCGCCTAGACGCACAGTTCGGGACCCCCTACCCGAGATCCGCCGGTTTTGACACCGACATTGGTGCTTTCATTGAGAGTTCCTCTGTGTCATCACCAATAGGCTTGACGGCTTCTTCAATCAACAACAAGGCAGTCCAGGGTGAGAATTTTCTCCCCGGACAGATCTTCGTGTTCGGCGGCTTTGCACTGCGGGCCAATTCACTTGGCCATCTGGAGTAGATCGAAAGCTACGCCCCTGGCCATCAGGTCAGGTTTGGAAACCTAAACTTCACGGCCGACGTCCGTGGAGACTTGATCTTCGACGGATTCGATCCACAGCCGAGCGTGCCGCGCTGTCACGATGGGCATGATTTAGCTCTGCTGCCGGACAGTGCCCTGGAGGCCGCACACGAGTCTGCTCTGACTCATAGTTCGAAGCAGACCGCGCAGATCGAGGACAGGTGGCTGGACACCGCCTCGGGAGCTGCAACTTATATGGCGATGGAGCCGAATACTGACCTTGTCCCTTATGAAGCTCGTGACTCCAAGGCACCAGACTCCTTGCCGGACTCCGAACCTCCCGCGCCCCTGCCAATTGAATCCGATCGGGCGCCGATCATGGAGTTCACCGCCGCAGACATCTTTCAGCACTCACCCTTTGGCGACATACTAAATTCGCTAAAGCATCTCTCGTTATCAGGAGAACCCTGGCCAGATTGCGGTCAGGATGGTTGGGATGCGGACGACGAAGAAATTCAAAGCCCACCCACCACCCACTTTGTAGCCACTGTCGATGATCTAACCGACATACTAGACTACAGCTCCAAAGACATCGAAGGTATGGACGACGATGCCGGAGACTACCAAGAATCAGCGCCCATCGAGCACTAGAAGGCCACCCCAACCCATGATGTATATATGGTGGACACCCCAAAAGGAAGCGATAACGAGGAACATCGGGACGCGGCAAAGGATAATTCCGCCGACAAACAACCAAAACGGTGACGTAGACGCCGCCCTAAGTCCCGCCTCGACAAAAACAGCACTCCTAATGACCCAGCAATAAAGCAGGGCAAACCAGTGGACGACGAACATGCAACCAAGCAAACGTCCGAACAGGACGAATTGGATAATCAATCCATGCCCGGCGAAAACAACAGTCCAGACGATCTCACGCCGGACACACCACCGGAGCATAAGAACCTTCACAAAAGACTTGTCGCCACTGCAAGAAGTCTGCAAAAAGAAAAACGGAAGCTCAAAACAGCGGAAGACATACTTAGAATGAGGTGGAGCAAAGTACTCAAGACCGCGGACAAATATGGCAATAGCCACCAAACAAAGAGCTACCCGAAGCGCAAGCTGCTGCCAGAATTCGACGAGGAGGCCATAAAGCCCCCACAGTCAAAAAGCGAAGAGGCCGCCTGGCCGGATAGACAACCAGATGACAGGCCGAAAGCGACAAGCGGCACCGCACACAAGACGACACACGATCCTCATAAAACAGATGGCCTGGTCAGGTCCATTTATGGGCCAAAAAAGAGGACCCCAGGAAGCAACACAACACGCCGCATGTTCGAAGATAACGACATGCCTAAATACAGGGGCACCGCACACCCACTATGTTTCACCGATGAGGTGCTGGATCATGAATTTCCAGCGGGATTCAAACCCGTAAACATAGAGGCATACGACGGAACAACAGACCCCGGAGTCTGGATTGAGGATTACATACTACACATACACATGGCTAGAGGAGATGATCTCCACGCCATAAAATATCTACACCTCAAGCTCAAAGGGCCAGCTCGGCATTGGCTTAAAAGCCTCCCAGAAAATACTGTTGGAAGTTGGGAAGAGCTCGAGGACGCGTTTAGAGCAAATTTTCAAGGGACTTATGTCCGACCTCCGGATGCAGACGATTTAAGTCACATAACTCAACAGCCCGGAGAGTCAGCACGCAAATTCTGGAACAGGTTTCTTACCAAAAAGAACCAAATAGTCGACTGTCTGGACGCCGAAGCCCTAGCAGCTTTCAAACATAATGTCCGAGACGAATGGCTTGCCAGACACCTCGGCCAGGAGAAGCCGAGAACTATGGCCGCGCTAACAAGCCTCATGACCCGCTTTTGCGCAGGGGAAGACAACTGGCTAGCAAGATGCAGCACCAGCGACCCGAGTACATCTGAGATCAGAGATGGAAACGTAAAATCACGGCGCAGAAAGGACCAACGCCGAAACAAAGAAAAAAGCCCAAAGAACACGGCGGTCAACGCCGGATTCAAAAGCTCGCGGCCGAACAGCAAAACACTTCCTCTTAAGGACAACAGTGACGAGCTATCCAACTTAAACAAAATTTTGGATCGGATATGTCAAATCCACAGCACCTCCGGAAGGCCTGCAAACCACACCCACCGAGATTGTTGGGTCTTCAAACAGTCCGGCCGACTCAACGCCGAACACAAGGGGCTCGACACGCCAAGCGAGGATGACGATGAACCCCACTAGCAGAGCACCAGAAAACAAAAGACTTTCCCACAAGAAGTCAAAACAGTAAACTCACTTCATGTGATAATACGGAACAGCAGTGCGGCACTCGCCAAAGCAGGTGTCACACGGTCCACCCCGGCGGAACCTCAAGATTGGATGTCAAAACCAATTACTTTCGACCACCTGGACTATTCCAGAAGTATTCAAAATGCAGGATGGACTGCCCTGATATTGGATCCTATAATCGACGGACTACAATTTACAAAAGTCCTGATGGACGGCGGCAGTGATTTAAACCTGCTATATCCGGACACAATCCGCAAGTTGGGGATAGGCCTTACCAACATCCGACATAGCCGCACTTCCTTCAAAGGAGTGACGCCAGGCCCTTACGCCAAGTGCACGGGCTACTTACTACTAGAAGTTGTGTTCGGGTCACCCGACAACTTCCGACGCGAAAAGCTAATCTTTCATGTCGCCCCATTCAAAAGTAGCCATCAAGCACTATTGGGACGTGAAGATTTTGTCCGCTTTAATGCAATACCACACTACGCGTCTCTTACACTTAAAATGCCCGGTCCACGCGGCATCATCTCATTAAAAGGTCGTTCAAGACCCCGGACACGGCTAGACGAGTCCGGCATAAATAAGCTAGGGGCTCCCTAGCCGCACACCCCTTTACAAGGGGCTGTACGTATGAGCTAATATAAGCTCAGCTTTATTCATTCATTCATATTTCGATTTTTAATTCATTTTTTGCACGATTACTTTTCAAACTAAGTTCCTCTCTTTTACAGATGAACAACGTGTTACACCCATCCAGGATACAGCACAACGGAGACACAGGCGCAGACGTGCAGTAGGGACCCGTTGCAAGGATTCTTTTCAGATTAAAACCCTGCGTAAACCTTTTTTACTGTCTCTTGTTGCTATATATCCCCTGGTTTCTCATTACAACCAGAGAGGAGACTGACGTTTTGGCATCGGCCGCGTCAGAGGACCTTGCGTGTACCTGGACACTAGGGGCTTAGGGCATTGTTCTGCCCGCTATCATAAAGACCGAATACCTTAGGGAGTGTTCGGCGTCTCGAGTTAGGCCTTATATGCATCAGCTCCAAATCATGTCTTTGGTCAAATGTTGGGTTTGCCCGGCTCCTGTGTTTTGCTGCCTTACGTTCCGTATCATCGGCTAACGCGGCACCAGGAGAACTACTGCGATTGTGCCCCGGTTCGGCCGGGCGAGCACCTCAGTAGAGAAAGCCGAAAACTGACTGTCATGATACAGCGAGAGACTGGTCAACCACTCAATCGACTACCGGAATGTTTAGAATTCCCCCGCTTTGACGAAGGACCGCTTCCCAGTCAGGCACATACGCGCCCCGAATTCGGAGAGCGCGGTGCCCCTAGGGGCTATATCGTAGCCCCACCCTCGAACTCCTATGGCTAAGTGAAAGTGATAAAGCATTATAGTCCGGTTGCCTCGTTTGCTACGCTATCACCTCCTTCACAGGACCGAGACGTTGGATTAAGTGTGAAAATGCGCTATTTTTGCGAACACCCCCGCACCTTGTGCGTGGGGGCTGAAGCCGACGACTGCCATCTTTCAGGTTATACACACGTATAACTAAACGGCCGCAAAGGAGATATTTTAATACTTGAACGCACAAGTACAAAAAAAGCGCTTACATCATAAACATCGTTTTACAAACCAAAACGTTCATTTGAACGTGACATTTTTTGAGCACTGCGACTCTATTACACGAGCACCACGCAGAACTTCCCCAAAATAGTGCTCGGCGGTAACCGGCTCTCGTCCGAACCCTGGGTCGCAACAGCAATGGCATCCATCTCTGTCCAATGTGTCTTCACACGGGCGAGGGCCATCCGTGCACCCTCTATGCAGGTCGACCGCTTCATCGCCTTGATATGCGGCACCGCCCCAAGAAATTGCTGCAATAAGCCAAAATAACTCTTCGGCTTGGGCCTATCCGGCCAGACATGAGTCACGATATCCGTCATGGCAAGTCCGGACAATCTATTCAGCTCAGCCCACTCGGCCAGCCGATCGGTCAGCGGAAGTGAACGCTCCGGACTATGGAATTGAGACCAAAACAGCTCTTCCGTCTTGTGATCCTTCTGACTTCGGAAGTGCACAACGGCATCTGCCGCACTCGCCGCTAAGTCCATATAAGGATCCTCCGGACCCCACAGCTGGCCAAGCTGAGCATACTTTGGATCTGTAAACCTTCGGCGCAGCAGAAAGGGCTTGCCAGCCACAATGTCTCCGGCCTGGCGCAACTCCTCCTTTATAGCCCACATTGCAGAATGGGCATCCTTGGCTTCGGCGGTGGCCTTCCCCAGGTCCCCTCGCTCCGCTAGGCGTTCCTTTTCAAGAACCTCATTGCGGTCGGTAGCATCTTTTAACTTCACGGCCATTTCGGCCATCTTCTCCCTGCTTCGGCAGTGTGCAGTCCTTTCGGACTTTAGCTCTTCGGCCGCCCTTGAGGCAGCCGCATCACTCCTTCTGGCTTGCTCCTTGGCTTGAGCAAGTTCTGCCTGAAGGCTCTCCACAGCAGCGGCACCATCTGCATTTAGCACACATGTTGTAAGGAGTGGGCTTCGGCTCCCTTACTAGGTGACCACGGAGAAAAAACCTACCTTGCGACTCGTCAAGTTGTTTATTGACCAGCGCGATGTCCGCATACGCAACGTCGAGCTGCCGCTTTAGTTCGGCAACTCCATCAGTCCGGCTAGCCACCGAACTATCCGCCACCTGCACAGGAAAGGCGAAAATCAATACCTGGGATTTTGATCCTCGGCACGCTGTCGTTCTCGACACCCTACCGAGTCTCAGGGGCTACTATCTATAAAGGGCGCACTTTATGTGTAAAACTGTCAAAGGGTATGTCATTTTTTGCGTACCTCAAACCCCGCCAGCAAACTCCTGACGGCATCACGCAATCCGCCTTCGGCGGATGAAATTCTTTCAATCACCGTATTCATCAGTGGACGGTGACCTTCTGAGATGGACGCCCTCTCAAGCAGATCCTTCAGCTCCCCCGGCCGCACACCAGTTGGTGCCGAACTATTCGGCCCTGCTGGACTCGGAGATACCCTCCGCGATGACACTTCAGGCTCGTCCGCCCTATCCAATGGTGCGGCAGATGGAGGCGTCTCGCTCTCCATCATCTCCGGACGGAGTTCCCCCGAAGAGGAGCTCATCTGAGAAGGACGGAGATCCGAACTACAAGGTAAAAACTTAAGTTATCCTCAGAAGCACAAATAGGGATGTCCCTTATTACAAAACTCCCTTTTTTCTACTTACGGCTCGCTGGAGGGCTGATTCTTTAGGGGAGACTGTGCGGCCGGAGCCTCTCCGGACGCAGGACCCTCTGGTGAAGATCTCTTCCCCCACTTCGGGGCTTTGGCCTCCGGGTTTTCGGAGGCGGTCCTCTTCTCCCCTTGGAAGGAGGGATTCTCGATCCCCCCTTCCTCAAAAGCCTCCTTGGTTGAGGCAGTAGTTCCTCTGTTCTCCCCTTCGCCTTCCTCTGAAGGCGCAACCTCCAGCATCCTGACCAGCACGGGATACGGCGCGGTCTCCGGGAGGGGGGCCGGACACCGTATCAGTTTTTCCTGCGCTATCCACTCCTGTTTAGAGGACAATTGGTCAAAAGGCGAATCATGGAAAGGCAAACAAATGGTATGTCTGGACACGGAGCTACTTACTTGTGTATCAGGGCGATTGCAGCTTAGGCCGGCATCCTCGGTCAATTCCAGACACGCCTCTCGTGATCCGAAGAACAGTCTGTACATCTCCACGGGTGTCGTACCCATGAAGTGTTGAAGAATTCATGGTCCCTCCGGATTAAACTCCCACAACCGGAGATGACGGCGTTTGCAAGGCAGGAGACGCCTAATCAGCATGACCTGCATCACCATGACCAGATCGATCTCCCTCGCCTGGAGGTCTTGAATCCGGCCCTGCAGTAGGGGCACATCCTTTGACGGTCCCCAGTTGAGCCCTTGGCTGACCCATGACATCAGCCGCTGTGGAGGGCCCAAGCGGAAGATGGGCGGCGGCTTCTGCCTGCTGCCCCGGGGAGCGGTTATGTAAAACCACTCCTGCTGCCACAAGCCGAGCTCCTCCTGAAAAGAGCCCTCGGGCCATGGAGCGTCGGCCCTTCTGCTTACAACCGCCCCGCCGCACTCTGCTAGACGCCCCTCGATCATCTTCGGCTCCACGTCGAAGGTCTTAAGCCACAAGCCGAAGTGAGGGGTAACGCGGAGGAAGGCTTCACAGACGACAATAAATGAAGAGATATGGAGGATGGACTTCGGAGCCAAGTCGTGGAATTCCAACCCATAGTAAAACATGAGCCCTCTCACAAAAGGATCCATCGGGAAGCCTAAACCCCGACGGAGGTGGGATACAAACACGACATACTCGCCGGGCTCGGGGGTGGGGATGACTTGCCCTTCGGCGGGCAATCTATGCGAAATCTCGTAAGTCGGGTACTTGGCCTCTCGCAGCTTTAGCACGTCTTCCTCCGTCACGGAGGAGGGCATCCACCGGCCCTGTAGGTCGGAGCCGGACATTGTTGAAGGTCTGAAGCGCTCAAATCTGGGGCTCTGGGTGTTGGAACTCGGGGCAAGAGATAGATTCGATTGAGGATTGAATAAAAGAAACAAGCCTTGGTCCCTTTATAAAGAGGGAGAATACCAAGAGCCGTCCCCGTGACCGTTCGGGACTCACCTCCGATAGAGGGGGCGTGGCAACGGGCACGGTTGGGTTACCCACGTCCGTATTGATGGGAATCCCGGAATAAGGGGAACACGATCTCTGCTTCGACAAGACGTGCCAAGGAAACCACTTCGCTAAATGCGCTGAGGTGTTATAATAAAAAAAGATTCAAGTGAAGGCTTGGTAGTGGCGTGACGTCATGCCACAAAATACGTCAGCAGATTGAACTTGTGAACATATTATTCTCTCTACGGTGGAATGTGGAATTTATTTTGTAGAGCCGGACACTATCCTGGTGTTCACAATCTTCTATGAATTATTCGGAGGAGGAACCCGCCGTGCAATGCCGAACAATATGCGCGCCGGACTCATCGTCATTGAAGCCTGGTTCAGGGACTACTGAGGGAGTCCTGTACTAGGGGGTGTTCGGACAGCCGGACTATCATCGTCAGCCGGACTCCAAGACTATGAAGATACAAGATTGAAGATTTCGTCCCGTGTCCGGATGGGACTTCCCTTGGCGTGGAAGGCAAGCTTGGCGATACGAATATGTAGATCTCCTACCATTGTAACCGACTCTGTGTAACCCTAGCCCTCTCCGGTGTCTATATAAACCGGAGGGTTTTAGTCCGTAGGACGGACAACCATTACAACAATCATACCATAGGCTAGCTTCTAGGGTTTAGCCTCCTTGATCTCGTGGTAGATCCACTCTTGTACTACCCATATCATCAATATCAATCAAGCAGGAGTAGGGTTTTACCTACATCGAGAGGGCCCGAACCTGGGTAAAAACATCGTGTCCCTTGTCTCCTGTTACCATCCGCCTAGACGCACAGTTCGGGACCCCCTACCCGAGATCCGCCGGTTTTGACACCGACAATAGCCTTCCAATATATCGATCTTTACGTCTCGAGCATTTTGAGACTCCTCGTCATGTCCCTGATCTCATCTGGGACTCCGAACAACCTTCGGTACATCAAACACATAAACTCTTAATACCGATCATCACCGAACATTAAGCGTGCAGGCCCTACACTACTACAAAAACGGCTATAGCTAATATGGACATTAATGGCACACCATGTATGTGGTGTGCCACTGCTATATAGCAGTAGCGCACCAGAATCAGGTGCGCCATTGCTATGCTTTTACTAATGGCGCACCACATGAGCAGTGCGCCATTGCTATTTTTTTTGGTCCACCCCCACCCCACCAGACATAGCAATGGCGCACCACACCTAGGTGCGCCACTGCTATGTCACCACTGCTATGCTGCGCACCTAGGTGTGGTGCGCCA
>NC_041383.1:95908182-95909049 GCF_002162155.2 Triticum dicoccoides
TGCGCCACTACTATGTATACTATGATACATAGTAGTGGCGCACCTAGGTGTGGTGCGCCATTGCTATGTCTCACACACACCCCCCTGTGGACCGCCTTTTCGGTTTCAAAAAAATTAAAGAAAATGATAGAAATGTCAACAAAATAAAAGAAAATAAGATTTCCATGTGATATGTGGTCTAGTTCTTAGCAAAATTTACAAACATTTTTTTTGACTTTTTTGCAAAATCTCTCGAGAATTTCTAAAATGGGCATAACTTTTGCATACGAACTCTGATGAAAAAGTTTTTTATATGCAAAATCATCTACTCGAAAAGTTATATCCGAATTAAACGGGGGAACCCCGTTGAAGATTTTTAGAATCCTCAAAAACCTAATAGAAAAAAGTTACGGGGCTTTCAAAATCTGGAGAGGCAAAAATGTTCAAAAAAAATCAAACTCAGTAATGGCGCACCTGCCCATGGTGTGCCATTACTATCTTCCCGCCTTCAAAATTCAAACTATGTCAAAAAATTAAAAAAAGTTAGTAATGGCGCACCTGCCCAAGGTGCGCCATTACTATCTTCCTCCTTCAAAATTCAAAATAAATAAAAAAAAGTTAGTAATGGCGCACCTGCCCACGGTGCGCCATTACTATGCCGTATATATGGCTGGGCGGGGTCCTCTCCTCCTTACCTCTTCATTTTTCTCCTCCACTCCACCTCTCCTCCACTCCATCTTCTCCTCTCCTCCACTCCATCTCCCCTCCTCTCCTCCACCATACTCCCCTCCTCCTCCTCGGTGACCTCCTCCTCCTCCTCCTCCTCTCCGGTGACCTCCTCCTCTTCCTCCTCTCCGATGACCTCCTCCTCCCTCCTATCCTCCCCTC
>NC_041383.1:95909245-95935027 GCF_002162155.2 Triticum dicoccoides
CGGCGATGTAGGCGAGCTCCTCTCCCGTGACCTCCTCCTCCTCCTCTCCGACGATGTAGGCGAGCTACTCTTCGGTGACCTCCTCCTCCTCCCTCCTCTCCTTCTCACGGTCTCTCCTCGGCCCTCCTCTCCGGCGAACTCCTCTCCGGCAAAAGAACGTACAAGATCCAAAAACGAGAACAAAATTTGAAAAAATATCATGCAAAAAAACGAGCAAAAAAAGGGCGAAAAAATCGCGATCCAGATCCAGATTCAAAATTCAAAATAGTAATGGCGCACTGTTGGGGTTAGAATGTGCGCCATTACTATTTTCCTGCTTCCAAATTCAAAAAAAATCAACAAAAATAATAAAAAAGTTACCAGTGGCGCACCTGAAAAGGTAGTAATGGCGCACTACCAGGTGCGCCACTATTATCTAGTATACTAATGGCGCACCAGAGGTGCACCATTAGTACTTGTTACTAGTGGCGTGGTGATAGTGGCGCACCTATAGTGCACCATTAATGGAAAAAATAGGTGCGCCACTAACAAGCCTTTTCCTAGTAGTGCTACGGGTTCGAGAATTATGTAGACATGACCGAGACTCATCTCCAGTCAATAACCAACAGCGGAACCTGGATGCTTATATTGGCTCCTACTATTCTATGAAGATCTTTATCGGTCAAACCGCATAACAACATACGTTGTTCCCTTTGTCATCGGTATGTTACTTGCCCGAGATTCAATCGTTGGTATCTCAATACCTAGTTCAATCTCGTTACCGTCAAGTCTCTTTACTCGTTCCGTAAGGCATCATCCCGCAACTAACTCATTAGTTACATTGCTTGCAAGGCTTATAGTGATGTGCATTACCGAGAGGGCCCAGAGGTACCTCTCCGACAATCGGAGTGACAAATCCTAATCTTGATCTATGCCAACTCAACAAGTACCATCGGAGACACCTGTAGAGCACCTTTATAATCACCCAGTTACGTTGTGACATTTGGTAGCACACAAAGTGGTCCTCCGGTATTCGGGAGTTGCATAATCTCATAGTCATAGGAGCATGTATAAGTCATGAACAAAGCAATAACAATATACTAAACGATCAAATGCTAAGCTAATGGAATGGGTCAAGTCAATCACATCATTCTCTAATGATGTGATCCCATTAATCAAATGACAACTCATGTCTATGGCTAGGAAACTTAACCATCTTTGATTCAACGAGCTAGTCAAGTAGAGGCATACTAGTGACACTCTGTTTGTCTATGTATTCACACATGTACTAAGTTTCCAGTTAATACAATTCTAGCATGAATAATAAACATTTATCATGAAGCAAGGAAATAAATAATGACTTTATTATTGCCTCTAGGGTATATTTCCTTCAGTCTCCCACTTGCACTAGAGTCAATAATCTAGTTCACATCGCCATGTGATTTAACACTAATAGTTCAAATCACCATGTGATTAACACCCATAGTTCACATCGCCATGTGACCAACACTCAAAGGGTTTAGTAGAGTCAGTAATCTAGTTCACATCGCCATGTGATTAACGCTCAAAGAGTACTAAGGTGTGATCATGTTTTGCTTGTGAGAAAATTTAAGTCAATGGGTCTGTCAAATTCAGATCTGTATGCATTTTGCAAATTTCTATGTCTAAAATGCTCTGCATGGAGCTACTTTAGCTAATTGCTCCCACTTTCAATATGTATCTGGATTGTGACTTAGAGTCATCTAGATCGGTGTCAAAGCTTGCAACGACCAAACTCTTTACGACAAATTTTTTATCACCTCCATAACCGAGAAATATTTCCTTAGTCTTTTAAGGATAATTTTGACCGTTGTCCAGTGATCTACTCCTAGATCACTATTGTACTCCTTTGCCAAACTCAGGGCAGGGTATACAAATAGGTCTGGTACATAGCATGACATACTTTATAGAACCTATGGCTGAGGCAAAGGGAATGACTTTCATTCTCTCTCTATCTTCTACCGTGGTCGGACTTTGAGTCTTACTCAACTTCACACTTTGCAATACAGGCAAGAACTCCTTCTGTGACTATTCCATTTTGAACTTACTTCAAAAACTTGTCGAGGTGTGCACTCATTGAAAAAAAGCTTATCAAGTGTCTTGACCTATCTCTATACATCTTTTGATGCTCAATATGTATGCAGCTTCACCGTGGTCTTTCTTTGAAAAACTCCTTTCAAACACTCCTTTATGCTTTCCAGAAAATTCTACATCATTTCTGATCAACAATATGTCATTCACATATAGTTATCAGAAAGGCTGTAGTGCTCCCACTCACTTTCTTGTAAATACAGGCTTCACCGCAAGTCTGTATAAAACTATATGCTTTGATCAACTTATCAAAGCGTATATTCCAACTCCGAGATGCTTGTACCAGTCCATAGATGAATCGCTGGAGCTTGCACATTTTGTTAGCACCTTTAGGATTGACAAAACCTTCTGGTTTCATCATATACAACTCTTCTTTAATAAATCCATTAACGAATGTAGTTTTGACATCCATTTGCCAGATTTCATAAAATGTGGCAAGTGCTAACATGATTCGGACAGACTTTAAGCATCGCTACGAGTGAGAAAATATCATCATAGTCAACACCTTGAACTTGTTGAAAACCTTTTGCGATTAGTCGAGCTTTTGTAGATAGTAACACTACTATCAGCGTCCATCTTCCTCTCGAAGATCCATTTATTCTCAATGGCTCACCGATCATCGGGCAAGTCAATCAAAGTCCATACTTTGTTCTAATACATGGATCTCATCTCAGATTTCATGGTTGAGGGAGTCCTGGATTAGGGGGTATCCGGACAGCCAGACTATATACTTTGGCCGGACTGTTGGACCGTGAAGATACAAGACTCAAGACTTCGTCCCGTGTCCGGATGGGACTCTCCTTTGCGTGGAAGACAAGCTTGGCAATCCGGATGTTAGATCTCCTTATTTGTAACTGACTCTATGTAAACCCTAGCCCCCTCCGGTGTCTATATAAACCGGAGGGTTTAGTCCGTAGAAGGACAATCATAATCATCATAGGCTAGCTTCTAGGGTTTAGCCTCTACGATCTCGTGGTAGATCAACTCTTGTAATACTCATATCATCAAGATAAATCAAGCAGGAAGTAGAGTTTTACCTCCATCGAGAGGGCCCGAACCTGGGTAAAACATAGTGTCCCTTGCCTCCTGTTACCATTAGCCTTAGACACACAGATCGGGACCCCCTACCCGAGATCCGCCGGTTTTGACACCGACATTGGTGCTTTCATTGAGAGTTCCTCTGTGCCGTCACTGCAAGGCTCGATGGCTCCTTCAATCATCAACGACAACACAGTCCAGGGTGAGACTTTTCTCCCCAGACAGATCTTCGTGTTCGGCGGCTTCGCACTGCGGGCCAATTCTTTTGGCCATCTGGAGCAGATCGACAGCTACGCCCCTGGCCATCAGGTCAGGTTCGTAAACTTGAACTACACGGCCAATATCCGCGGAGACTTGATCTTCGATGGATTCGGGCCTACGACAGGAGCGCCGAACAGTCACGACGAGCACGGCTTAGACATGCTGTCGGACAATACTCGGGATATTGCACCGGCAGGAGCTCCGGACCTAAATTCGGGGCAGATCGCGTCGTCCGAGGACGGGTGGATGGACCCCACCTCGGAGGCCGCACACTCATCGGCGGTAGGGCCGAACACAGACTCCACCCCCAAGGAAGCCTGTGCCACCGGGCCCCCGGACTGATGTTCGGCTGTAGGTTCTGGATCGCGCGCCCCTGAGCCCGCTGAATCTGGTTGGCCTCCGGTAATGGAGTTCACCGCTGCGGATATCTTCCAGCACTCGCCCTTTGGTGACATGCTGAAATCATAAAGTCTCTCTCTTTGTCAGGAGACTCTTGGCCGAACTATGTCCGGCTCGAGTAGGAAGCAGGCGACAAGGAAATTCGTTGCCCACCCACCACCCACTTCATTGCCACTGTCGATGATTTGACCGACGTGCTTGACTTCGACTCTGAAGACAACAACGGTGTGGACGACGATGTAGGAGAAGAACAGGAACCACCACCCATGGGGCGCTGGACAGCCACCTCCTCGTATGATATATATATGGTGGACACTCCGAAAGAAACCAATGGCGATGAGGCTATGGAGGATAACCCCTCAAGGAAGAAAGCAAAGCATGGGTGTCATCGGCGCCGCTCCAAACCCCGCCACAGCAATACTGGCACAGGAGACGAAAACAATCCGGATGGTGCCTAAGATGAATACAACCCCGATCAGCCTGCCATCGAGCAGGCCGAACAGGAAGACGGGCAGGTCAGCCCAGACGAACAGGCGGCGGACGGATACCCGGAGGAGGACAATTACATGCCCCCCTCCGAAGACGAGATGAGCCTCGGTGACGATGAACTCGGCGTGCCTGAGGATCCCGTAGAGAAGGTTCGCTTCCAGCGACGGCTTATGGCCACTACAAGAAGCCTAAAAAAGAAGCAGCAGCAGCTCCACGCTGACCAAGATCTGTTCACAGATAGATGGACTAAGGTCCTGGCAGCCGAGGAATACAGACTCGACCGCCCCACCAAAGGGTACACAAAGTACAATTTGCTACCTCAACTTGAGAAGAAGGTCCTAAGTCCCACACCCAATGTCAATACATCACGGTCCAGGGCAACACGCAGGAAACGCGAGGAAGCATCCATAAACCTCAACGCAACAGACATAAGCATCACAAAAATAATGATGACGCCCAAGACAAGGCAGTTGGTGCCGGATTCCGCGGCCCCCAGTCCGGTCAGCGGAAAGAGAACAACTCAGGCCGATCCGGCCTGGGCAGCATACTCGACCAACCATGTCAAATCCATGGTACCCCTAGAATGGAGACCAAGCATACCAATAGAGAATGCCGGATCCTCAAAACAAAACGGCCGGTCGTGCGCCGGAAACAGTGAAAGAGGCCTCAAACAACAAGGAGCCCAGACCACCAAACATTGCAAGTTCAAAGGAAAATCCTCCGCAAAACAACAAGGGAACGAATGTGTACCCCTCGGGATGCCGACTTAACAATACAAGTCACCCCACTATACAAAAATACGGCCGATCATCTCCAATCACACGGACCGTCCAGCCAATCTCAACCATGGCAATTCAATTAAACTTACCATCGACCCAACAGCTGGTTGATTCCACCTCACAAGAGCCCCTATGGGCATAAACATCAGCTCAAACTTGTTGCGCCAAGACACAGTTCACCAGATAGGTATTGATCGCTCAAGGATCAAACCCACTAAAAACATTTTCTCAAATATGTCGTTCCAGGTGTAAAGGCCAAGTCTTACAGGCCCACCACCCTGTAGGTTGTCTTCGGATCACCAAACAAACACCACGCCGAAGAGTAAGTCTTCGGCATTGTCCCCTTATACAGTAACTACTATATACTACCGGGACGAACCGCGTTGGCTCGACTCAACGTGGTACCATATCATGCCAAACCCACGTGACATGGTCACAATTATGGGCAAGGCCGAACTCCACCCCAAGAGTGGAAACTATAAAGCCGCTGAGATAGCAAGTTGTGCCCGTTTATTGAACTTCGATTTGACAGCCAACCCCCCGGACACAAACAGAGGAGTTCGAGCTACTTTATGGCATGATAGCCTAGCTCGACCAGGCTCCGATCAGGCACCCGCGGTTCAACCACCCTATGACATGCAACTGCCTGTAAGCATTTTTCTTTACAGGCTCACTTTTGCACAGAATAGGACTAGCGACATGGAATCAGCTCGGACGCACAAGGCGGGAACACACAAGTATTCCCCAAGGAGACAGTACGGACGCACTTTGGATCCGCACACAGCCTCCTCCTGTCCGGCCACGACAGGTTCTGCCAGCACACCTCTTTTCATAGCATAAACCATACTCGCACGCATAGGCGTGACACTTCACTACAACACGACACTTTCCGGCCATCGTTCTTTATTGACGCCTTTTTCGTCATAACAGCACCCGCACATAGTGTCATGCCCCCTTATGCCAGGGGCTTCATTGTACTCACAATATGGCAACAAAGTCTGGCCACCCTCTCGGTCGCTCGGCTCCCCAAACTTATAGCACTATATGCATCAGCTCCGAATCATGTCTTGGGTCATTAGTTGGATTTGCCCAGCTCCCATGTTTTGGTACCTTACGTTCCGCTCCATCGGCTAAGGTAGCGCTGGGAGAACTACTGCGATTGTGTCCCGGTTCTTCCGGACGAGCACCTCAGTAGAGAAAGCCGAAAACTGACTGTCATGAGACGGCGAGAGCTGGTCAGCTGTTCAAGAGGTTGTAAAATCTTTAAGGATTTATTCCGTATAATTCCATCACAAATGTAGAGTGCGACGGATAGGTCTTCCGATCAGGCACTGTTAGAGCCCCTCGTACGGTCTTCTGAACACCAGGGGCTGCGCCTAACATACTTGAATTCCTATGGCTAAGTGAGAGTGATAAAGCCCTATAGTCTGATTGCCTGGTTCGCCGTGATGAACCCCTCCTTCAAGGACCCAAAAATGGGATCAAGAGTGTTCAGGTATTTCCCGAACACCCCTGTACTTTCTACGTGGGGGCAGAAGCCGACGACTGGCCAACTCTCAGGATTCATATATACTAAACGGCCGCACAGGAAGAAAAAACTTTCATATAACAGGCAATAAATAATAACAATGCCAGTATCCCGCATTACAACGGACAACATGACTGCCTTCAGGGAAATATAGTGTCCTTGGTACATTGTTCCGCCACAAGGTGGGGTCCTTTTAGGACACCATCATAATACAATTCGGTCTTGCGGTGCTCCTTACCCTCCGGTGGTCCCTTAGTCATCAGCTTTTCAGCATCAAGCTTCCCCCAGTGCACCTTCGCATGGGCAAATGCCATGCGTGCGCCTTCTATACAGACCAAGCGCTTAATGACTTCGAGCCGAGGGCAAGCACTAACAATCCGCTTCACGAGTCCGAAGTAACTGCTTGGAATTGGCTCAGCGGGCCACAGCTGGACAACTAAGTCCTTCATGGCTAGTTCGGCTGCCTGGTGCAGTTCAACCAGATGCTTCAGCTGATCGACAAAGGGCACCAGATAATTCAGCGCCAAATACTGTGACCAGAAATGCTTCTTCGCAGACTTCTTCTCTTCAGTCTGGTAGAATTGGGCGGCATCAGATATGCTGCGTGGCAAGTCCGTGAACGCCCCTGGAGAAACAAGAATTCACTTTGTCACTTTGAATTTCTCCTGTTACTATATAAAAATCGCTTTGCGTAAAAAAAGTTTTACCAGCCACAATCTTCCTCATCTCCTGAATGTCCTTCAGAGCACCTCGGGCTTCCTCCCGAGCATCACTTGTGGCTTGGAGAGCTTGGGAGAGTTCGGATTCTTTCCCTGCTAGACTCTGCTCCAAGGTCTCGCTTTTCTGCACGGCCTCCTGAAGCTCTCATTCAGCTTCAATGACCCTAGCCTCGTGCTTCTCACGAAGAGCCTGCTCCGCGGCGGCCTTCTTGTCGGCTTCGGCCACAACCTTCTTCAGTGCCTCAATTTTGGCATTTTCTCCTAGAGCACACAATACAAGTATTTTCATCAGGCACAACTACTCATTTGTGCTTAACTTATCAAGAGGTTTCGATATACCTTGCTTGTCCTCCAACTGCTTCTTCATTCGGCCAAGTTCTTCTTCGGCCCGTTCCAGACTCTGCTTTAGTTCGGACACCTCTGCAATACGAGAGGCGGTCATCGCTACAGATGCCTGTTTTCAAACAAAGAGATATATGTCATCAACCGATTCTCCTGCGAAGTGGAATTTTGATCCCCTGTCCGGTTCTCTCTTTCTCTCACCGAACAGTGCATCAGGGGCTACCGGTCATACTATGACAATCCTCAAAGGTTTCTAAAAACATACCTCAAAGCCTTTTATAAGGCTAAGGCATGATTCATTCAGTCCGCTCTCAGCGTACTGAATCTTTTCAATCACCGCACCCATGAGGGTGCGGTGTTCATTGACGATGGACGCATTTTTAGCGCTGTCGATAGGCCGCCCTACAGCTCTGCTTGGATAGAGGTTGCTAGCGGAGTGGGCTTGCCTCCTTCCGTCAAGGAGGGCTGCCCGCCCGATCCTGGAGCTTTAAAGGTCTCCAGGACCGTGTCCGGCTGCGGTCCAAATCTAAGATCGCCCCCGTCGTCGATGTTTATGGGAACCGTTGCTCCTGTGTATCCGGTCCCAGAGGTGTGCCCTCCCTGGTCTGGACCCTGCTGGGACGACACCTCGGTGTCACGTCTAGGCTTCGGGGAAGGGGCCTCCGGAGGCGTCTCGCTCTTCAGGGCATCTGAGCTCAGCGAATCCTCCGAGGAGGACTGTTCGGTGCGAGACCTCGCCGGGCTGCACAAAGTAGGGTGCAAGTTAAAATATTGCACCTTAGTAATCCTCGGCGCTTAGGCGTATTCGGATTTTGTTTACTCACGATTTTACCAGGGGATGGGCCCTGGGATCCCACTCCGGGCTGCTATTGGCAGTCGCGGTGGACGCCTCTAGGAGGGAATTCTTTCCCCTCTTCGGCGATTCGGCCTCCAAGGATGAGGAGGCTGTCCTTTTCTTTCCTCCCCCCGTGGAGGACTCGTCTTCTTCCTTCTCCTCTTCGTCTTTGGAGGAAGGATGGGCGCTGGAGTCTTCAGATTTTGTGTCCGAAGCACCACGGCGACGGAGGCCGCTCCGGGTCTCCTTGGCCTTCTTGGAGGCCTCTTTCTTCGGCGCCTTGTAAGAAGCTGGAACCAGCATCTTCGTCAGAAGAGGTCCTGCCGGTTCCTCCGGCAGCGGGGCCGGACAGTGTATCTGCCCCAACTTCTTCGTCCATTCCTGGGATAATCACAGAAAGCATGATAAAGCATCTCCCTCGGGATATGCCAGCTAAACATGGATAGACAGAACATAGCGATAACTTACCGGACTTGCGGAGCTGGACAGTTGATACCCGCGTACCTCGGCGGAGCCCGGCCACGGTTTACCGGACTTGAAGAGCACCTTCCAGATGTCCTTGTGTGAGGAGCCATAGAGCTCCCATAGGGTCTGGTGCTCGGCCAGGTCGTATTCCCACAAATTGCAGGCTCGGTGCTGGCAAGGGAGAACCAGGTGAACTAACATCACCTGGACTACATGGAAGAGTTTGACATCCTTGTCTACCATGCTCTGGACGCATGTTTGGAGCACCGACAGTCATCGTATGAGGACCAGTTCAGGCCCTTCTTGGGCCAGGACGTGAGCCGCAGGGGGGCTCCGGATCTGAATTCAGGAGCAGCGGCCCACTTTTTACCGCGCGGCTCGGTGATATAGAACCACTGCTGCTGCCACTCCTTGACGAAATCATTGAAGGTGCCCATCGGCCATGTGACCTTGGGCATCTTTCTCACCATGGTGCCGCCGCACTCAGCGTGCTCGCCAATAACCACCTTGGGCTTCACATTGAAGATCTTCATCCATAAGCCGAAGTGGGGTGAAATACGGAGAAAGGCCTCACACACGATGATAAACGTCGAGATGTTAAGGAAAGAATTAGGGGACAGATCATGAAAATCAATCCCGTAATAATACATGATGCCGCGAACAAATGGGTGAAGGGGAAACCCGAGCCTGCGGACAAAATGAGGAAGAAACACGACCCTCTCGTGGGGCTCCGGATTGGGGACGATCTATCCCGCCGTCGGAAGACGATGGCCGATTTTCTTGGTCAGGTACCCGGCCTCTCGAAGCGTTTTTGGTGGAGGAGATGAGTGCTTGGGCGCTAGCGCTCAAGCGAAGGGGAATGGACGAGCGGAAGGGAAAGGCGTGGGTAAGGAATAAGAGGCCTTATCTCTTTTTAGAGGCAATAAAAACTTTTGCGCCTCCCTACTTGCCTGGTGGAACCCGCTCGTTCCCCACTCGCCGCTATTGGTGGTGCAATTGGGCTACCCGTGCCCGTATTGATGAAAGCCCCACGATAAGGACAACATGATCTCTGCTTCCACAGGACGTGCCGGGGAAGCCGCCTCGCAATATATGCGGTGGCTGGTTATGGGAAAACGGTTCGAATAATGACTCGACCATGGTATGATGGCACGTTATCTAAAGTTGTCAGCAGATTATATTTGTGGAATACCGTTCTCTCTACGGTGGTATGTGAAAATCGTCTTGCAGAGCCCGACACGATTTAAGTGTTCGAGGTTTACTTTGGTGTATTCGGAGATGGAACCCGCCTTGCAATGTCGAAGACAAACTGCGCGCCGGACTCATCATCATTGAAGCCTAGTTCAGGGGCTACTAAGGGAGTCCTGGATTAGGGGGTATCCGGACAGCCGGACTATATACTTTGGCCGGACTATTGGACCGTGAATATACAAGACTCAAGACTTCGTCCCGTGTCCAGATGGGACTCTCCTTTGCGTGGAAGACAAGCATGGCGATCCGGATGTTAGATCTCCTTCTTTGTAACCGACTCTGTGTAAACCCTAGCCCCCTCCGGTGTCTATATAAACCGGAGGGTTTAGTCCTTAGAAGGACAATCATAATCATCATAGGCTAGCTTCTAGGGTTTAGCCTCTACGATCTCACGATAGATCAACTCTTGTAATACTCACATAATCAAGATCAATTAAGCAGGTAGTAGGGTTTTACCTCCATCGAGAGGGCCCGAACCTGGGTAAAACATCGTGTCCCTTGCCTCCTGTTACCATTAGCCTTAGACGCACAGATCGGGACCCCCTACACAAGATCCGCCGGTTTTGACACCGATAATGGCCTCAAGCCATTTCACGGAATCTGGGCTCATCATCGCTTCATCATAGTTCGTAGGTTCGTCATGGTCAAGTAACATGACCTCCAGAACAGGATTACCGTACCACTATGGTGCGGATCTCACTCTGGTTGACCTACGAGGTCTGGTAGTAACTTGATCTGAAGTTACATGATCATCATCATTAGCTTCCTCACTAAAGTGTGTAGGAGTCACAGGAACAGATTTCTGTGATAAACTACTTTCCAATAAGGGAGCAGATACAGTTACCTCATCAAGTTCTACTTTCCTCCCACTCACTTCTTTCGAGAGAAACTCCTTCGCTAGAAAGGGTCCATTCTTAGCAACGAATGTCTTGCCTTCGGATCTGTGATAGAAGGTGTACCCAACTATCTCCTTTGGGTATTCTATGAAGACACATTTCTCTGATTTGGGTTTGAGCTTATCAGGATGAAACTTTTTCACATAAGCATCGCAACCCCAAACTTTAAGAAACGACAACTTTGGTTTCTTGCCAAACCACAGTTCATATGATGTCGTGTCAACGGATTTAGATGGTTCCCCATTCAACGTGAATGCAGTTGTCTCTAATGGATAACCCCAAAATAATAGTGGTAAATCGGTAAGAGACATCATAGATTGCGCCATATCTAATAAAGTACGGTTACGATGTTCGGACACACCATTACGCTTTGGTGTTTCGGGTGGCGTAAGTTGCGAAACTATTCCGCATTGTTTCAAATGAAGACCAAACTTTTAACTCAAATATTCTCCTCCATGATCAGATAGTAGAAACTTTATTTTCTTGTTATGATGATTTTCCACTTCACTTTGAAATTATTTGAACTTTTCAAATGTTTCAGATTTATGTTTCATCAAGTAGATATACCCATATATGCTCAAATCATCTGTGAAGGCCAGAAAATAACGATACCTGCCGCGAGCCTCAACACTCATCGGACTGCATACATCAGTATGTATTATTTCCAACAAGTGTGTTGCTTGCTCCATTGTTCTGGAGAACAGAGTCTTAGTCATCTTGCCCATGAGGCATGGTTCGCAAGCATCAACTGATTCATAATCAAGTGATTCCAAAAGCCCATCAGCATGGATTTTCTTCATGCGCTTTACACCAATATGACCTAAACGGCAGTGCCACAAATAAGTTGCACTATCATTATTAACTTTGCATCTTTTGGCTTCAATATTATGAATATGTGTATCACTACGATCGATATTCAATAAACCATTTACCTTGGGTGTATGACCATTGAAGGTTTTATTCATGTAAATAGAACAACAATTATTCTCTGACTTTAAATGAATAACCGTATTGCAACAAACATGATCAAATCATATTCATGATTAACGCAAACACCAAATAACATTTATTTAGGTTCAACACTAATCCCAAAAGTATAGGGAGTGTGCGATGATCATATCAATCTTGGAACCACTTCCAGCACACATCGTCACTTCACCCTTAACTAGTTTCTGTTCATTCTGCAACTCCATTTCGAGTTACTACTCTTAGCAACTAAACCAGTATCAAATACCAAGAGGTTGCTATAAACGCTAGTAAAATACACATCAATAATGTATATCAAATATATCTTTGTCCACTTGGCCATCCTTCTTATCCGCCAAGTATCTAGGGCAGTTCCACTTCCAGTGACCATTTCCTTTGTAGTAGAAGCACTCAGTTTCAAGCTTAATTCTAGCTTTGGGTTACTTCACGGGAGTGACAACGTGCTTGTCATTCTTCTTGAAGTTCCCTTTCTATCCCTTTGCCCTTTTCTTGAAACTAGTGATCTTGTTAACAATCAACATTTGATCCTCTTTCTTGATTT
Source organism: Triticum dicoccoides (assembly GCF_002162155.2). NCBI lineage: Eukaryota > Viridiplantae > Streptophyta > Magnoliopsida > Poales > Poaceae > Triticum > Triticum dicoccoides. The sequence goes on from NC_041383.1 coordinate 95,921,885, forward strand.
CTACCTTCGCTCATTTCAGCATCGCGAAGAGCTCGGGAATTACTTTCGTCATCCCTTGCATATTATAGTTCATCACGAAGTTCTAGTAACTTGGTGATAGTGACTAGAGAACTTTGTCAATTACTATCTTATTTGGAAGATTAACTCCCACTTGATTCAAGAAATTGTCGTACTCAGACAATCTGAGCACATGCTCACTGGTTGAGCTATTCTCCTCCATCTTATAGGCTAAGTACTGTCAGAGATCTCACACCTTTTGACATGGGAATGAGTATGAAATACCAATTTCAACTCTTGGAACATCTTATATGCTCTTTGGCATTCAAAACATTTATGAAGTCCCGGTTCTAAGCCGTAAAGCATGGTGAACTAAACTATCAAGTAGTCATCATACCGAGCTTTGTCAAACGTTCATAACGTCTGCATCTGCTCTTGCAATTGGTCTGTCACCTAGCGGTGCATCAAGGACATAATTCTTCTATGCAGCAATGAGGATAATCCTGAGATCACGGATCCAATCCACATCATTGATACTAACATCTTTCAACTTAGTTTTCTCTAGGAACATATCAAAAATAAAACAGGGAAGCTAAACGCGAGCTATTGATCTACAACATAGATATGCTAACACTACCAGGACTAAGTTCATGATAAATTTAATGTTCAATTAATCATATTACTTAAGAACTACCACTGAGATAGCCATCCCTCTAATCATCTAAGTGATCACGTGATCCATATCAACTAAACCATATCCGATCATCACGTGAGATGGAGTAGTTTTCAATGGTGAACATCACTATGTTGATCATATCTACTATATGATTCACCCTCGACCTTTTGGTCTCAGCGTTCTGAGGCCATATCTGCATATGCTAGGCTCGTCAAGTTTAACCCGAGTATTCTGCGTGTGCAAAACTGGCTTGCACCCGTTGTATGTGAACGTAGAGCTTATCACACCCGATCATCACGTGGTGTCTCAGCACGAAGAACTTTTGCAATGGTGCATACTCAGGGAGAACACTTGTACACTACTAGGGAAAACCTTATACGCAGAAATTTAGCAACAGCGCGGGTCAAAAAAGGGCGCTACTGCTAGATAGCAGTAGCGATTGAGAAAAAACCGCGCTACAGATACAACCTTAGCAGTAGCGCATGTAGTGGCAAAAGCGCTACTACTAATATTCCCATTGGTAGAATGATAGGCTACGCATAGCAGTAGCAGGCTTGGAAGAAGCGCGCTACCGCTAGGGCATAAGTAGTAGCGCGTTTCCTACGAAGAGTGCTACTACTAATGGAAATAAAATAAGATGAAAAACAAATAGAAAAGTAAATGAAAATGAAAGAAATAGAAAAAGGAGAAAGGAAAAAATAAAATGTAAAGCAAAATAAATGAAAAAGCAAAAATACGGAGGAAGGCATAGCAGTAGCGTGTGTTCGTAAGAGGCTCTATAGCTAACGTAGCTGCAGCACGTGTCCTAGACCCCCGCTATAGAAACAGAACAGGAAATTAAAAAATGGAAGAATATTACATAGCTACCGCTAAGTTTGATTTAACCAAAAAACCATTTTCCCCCGGCCACCACTTCTCCCCCAAATCCCTCGACCCACCCCGCCGCTATCTCCCCGATTCGCCGTCGCCCCACTTCGCCGCCGTCTCCTGCCGACGTCGACGCCACCAGAGCCGTGCGCCGTCGACGCCACCGGAGCCGCCCCCAACGCCACGGAGCCGCGCGGCCTCATCAATGCCACCGGAGCCACTGTCGACGCCACCGGATCCTCCCTCGCCACAACTGCTTCCCTCGCCATCACCGGAGACGCCCCTGCCTCCCTCGCCACCACTGCCTCCCTCGCCACCACCGGAGCCATCCTCTGTAAGCCCCCACCCCTCCTCTCTCTCTCATGCATAGATTAGCTAATTTAATTAGGTTAATTATCTAGGTTAGGGCAAAAATTTAGTTAGGGCTTTGACAGAGAAGTAGTTAGGTTAACTAGTTTAATTAGGTTAATTATCTAGGTTAGTGCAAAAATTTAGTTAGGGCTTTGACAGAGAACTAACTAGTTTAATTAGGTTAATTATCTAGGTTAATTAGTGCAAAAATTTATTTAGGGCTTTGACAGAGAACTAGCTGTGTTAACTAGTTTAATTAGGTTAATTATCTAGGTAAACTAGATTAACTAACTAGGTTAAATAGGTAGGTTAGTTAGGTTCGTTGGATTAACAAGCTAGGTTAAGTAGGTTGGCTAGGTTAGAGGATAATTTTATTTTAGAGCATTAGGTCAGAAGGGTTAGAGAAATGGAGTTCCTTTGCAATTTAATTGGGTTCTGTCCTAGGCAGAGAAGGGTTAGAGGTAATAATGTGTTTTTGTGTGAGAGAGAGGAATAGCTAGATCAACATAATTTGGGTTCTGTCCTAGGCAGAGAAGTGTTTAGTGAGGTCATTTTGCAAAGGTTTTTTATTTTTGAAAAGACCACTATTTTTCAAGGAAAAGAATTTAGGCAAATTTTATTTTAAAGATGATCCCTTCCTAGACTTTTATTGTTGATTATATTCTTTCATCAAAGTGGTCATGTTATATCTTTTCATTGAAGTTGTTCAATTGTGCCCAAGTGGCTTTGTTGTTTCCAAGGAATGATGCTGAGTGGCCTATGTTTTGCTGGAATGTTGATTCATTATTGTTCTGGCAAATTTTAGGTTCTTGATTTGTCCACTTTTTAGCAAAGGTCATGCCGAAATTTTCCGTGAATTTCGGCATGACTTGTGCTACAAACTAGGACATATCGAGTGCCCGGGATTTGCCGCACCAGGAAGGAGTCAACGTTCTTGCAAAACAATAGGCCTTTTTTATGTCATTATTCATTTTATTAGGTCTAGAATTAATTGACTACATTTAATCATAGTCAACATGGCTAGCAACGATGAAGGACAGGGTTCTGGTGATTGCGATGACGTCTACCGGGCGGCAGATGAATTTTTTAGCCTTGCCGACGATCAACCAATGTTGTTGCTGGGCCCACCGGTGGCATCGGGGACTGAGACCGACACGTAGACCAGTGCTGAGACTGAGACCGGCGCTGAGACTCAGACCGGCATCAAGACCGGCGCTAAGACTAAGACCGGCGCTGCCTCGGGGAGCGGAGCCGGTGTAGAACCGAAAGCAAAGAGGCAACGGCTTCCTAACAAACTCAGGACTACTAGACTGGTGGTCACGGAGGTGGACGATAGCAATTTTGAGCCAAAGGCTCCCGAGGAAGCGTGCTCGTGCTACGGCAATCATATAGGCTGCATTGTATGGACAACTGCCACCATCAACAAGGTCAAAAAAACCGCCACCATCAACAATGAGAAACTACAGAAGATAGAAAATATGAGGAGCTCCCTCCTAAAGAAGTTTCACCAGATATTCTTGTTCCCGGGCCGGAATGAGAAGGATTATGAAGATCTAGATGAGGAACCGGCAATGAAGAAGATAAACAAACACGCCATGACCAAGTTTAGCGACGTGTTGGCCGCCTAGAAAAATCGAGTGAAAGCAAAGATCATTGACAAGGAATCCTACTCTGAGATTGTAAAGGATAATCCGACAATCACGGAAGAGCAGTTTCAAATACTCAAGGAGGCTTGCGAGGCCGAAGCTACCAAAAAAAAGTCTAAGTACCTGAAGGGGCTTCAAGAGAGGAACATTGGGAGCCACCACCTCGGAAGCCGTGGTTACGGTGGAAAGAGGTCCAAATGGGCCAAGGAGGACGCGGAAGCCACGAGTCTGGGCATCCCAGACCCCTTGGCGGAGTTCACCGTCCCGCAGGAGCGTGACGTCCTCAGGGCCTAGCACTGTTGGGACCCAGTGAAGAAGGTTTACGAGACAAAACCGGTCATTACGGAGTTCATGAGACTGCTGGTAATTTTTGTTTCTGATCAATTCGACTGCACACGTTAGTCATATTTGTAAACGATCCTTGTGCATTTTGCAGAGAGAGAAGCACCGTATTGTGGCCGAAAGCGACTCGCCGTATGAGGCATTGGCGAGGCCCAAGTGGGAAACTCCATTCAACCGGGCGTTGAACATATTGAAACAACAACCGGTGGATACTTGACCGTCGTATGGACGCGTGCACGGTGTCAGAGACGGCGCCACGTGGAAGAAGTACTACCGTGAGACCATGGAGGAGAGAAAGGAAAGATGGAGGTTAACTGAAGAAAACATCGACAAGAAGGTTGAGATTGCGGTTGACAAAAAATCATCTCAGACAGTCGCAACAGCGGTAGCTGCCGCAAAACAGGTGGTTGCAGATTTGTCTACTTCCTTGGTTCCGGCCGTTTTCACTTGGACAAGGCAAAATCCAGAAAAAAATGCAGAGGACTTTCCCCTTGCTGACTTCTTGGGGAGCAGCTCGACTAGCGTTGCACCAGCACCTGCTCCCGCATCGGCTCCCGCACCTGCTCCCGCACCGGCTCCCGCACCGGTTCCGCACCTGCTCCCGCACCGGATGTGCTCAGCGGTGCTTCGTCTTTGGCTGAGCTCGACGCCCTCACGGTATCTGTCACACCGGCCCCCTTCAATATAAATGTATAATCTCCCGTTTTTGTTGCCTTTCGGATGTCTCACATCGCAGACTTTTCTTTGCAGGCCGACGAAACCCCGTGCATCATATTGTACACCATCGGCGACCAGAAGGTGGACGTGGGGAATCCGACGATAATGGAGCCGAAGGAACCATTGTTCCACAGTCGGCCGATCCCCCCGAACGTCTTCAAGGTTTCCGTGGCCACTATCAAACCGGGCCACGAGAATTTGCCTCCTCTAATACTAGTGGGGGATGACAACGAGACCCCATGGTGGCTTGGTGATTGTTGCAAGGGGGGGCCTGTTGTGGCCAAAGAGTCTGCTTCGTCTGGAGGCGGCCGGGAGCACACCCACGAGCATGCAGCCTCAGCAAGGTATGAACATCAATACCCCACCTACCCAATTAGCGTCGGGTGTCGGGTTGGGTGATAGCGGACGGGGTAAGGAGGAGGCTCCATTAGTCACTGATGATGTCACCATGGATGAGGATGAGGATGACGATGGCGCTGAACAATATGTCTATATTGGCGCCTCCTCAGGGTTTGAGCATCATGAGTCGGTGCCTGAATTGTCGTCTCAACGTATTATGGACGACCTTCCGGAAGTAAAGAAGTCTAGGAAGAGAGCAAGGAAAGGCAAAAAAGCTGATTCTATGATCCAGCCGCCTCAGCAGCCTCGGCTTCAGGACCGTATAGATATCCCCAATGCGGATAAATGGCATATCCCCGGTCAACCAATCCTACCTACAACAGCACTACGGGCCAGATTCGGCGATCTAAGGATACTTCATGATGATGTGCCGTGGGTAGAGAAAGGCCTCATCGCCTCAAAAGATCTAGGATACCCACTCTACGTGGTTAACGTTCCGCGGCAAATGTCGTACGTCGACAGCTTCCCTGCGGATAAGTTCTTCCTCCGATTTGATTACATATTCGACATGTTTTATGTTTGTCCGCCTTTATGCCTTGCACATGAACTACATCATCAGGGTTGAGCAGATATCTCATATCTGTGCCGTTGACTCGTACTACATGCACGAGGGCTTCTTGGGAGTCTGCGCAAAGCACGGTGAATACGCGAGGGATTACATCGTCAGTTTCATGCTCGCCAATAAGGACAAGGAGGCGATTCTCGTGCCTTATCATCCCATGTAAGTCATCCGCGCAGCTATCCTTCCTTCGATTTCAATCATTCATTTGCACGGTGGAGGCTAATTAATTTGAGGTGTACTTATTTTGCGCAGCGGCGGGCGCGCCGTCCTCATCATCCTCTACCCCCAATTCTCCCACGCTCTTTACTTGGACTCGTCGAAGAACATTCACAAGAAGGATTACACCCACATCAAGGATGTTCTCGACAGTGCTATGTTTTACTACCAAGCAAGGGGTGGAGAGGTCAGGGACAAGAAGAGAAGGGGCGGCAGGGTCGCCTTCAGCCATAAGACCGACTTCTGCTGCATCCAGCAACCGAACGATTCTCTTAATGATGGATTCTATGTCCTACACCACATGCTGGAGTACAGACGGGATCACCAGAACCTTCGCATGTCACCTAGATCCGGCGATGCCCATATTCTGCAATGGGCAAAGGACATAGGAGATATCGAGGATCATCAACTTCGAGCTGAGTTCTATAACATCCAGCGCGAACTTGCCCAGATTATCATGAAGGAGGTCGTCAGAAAAACAGGGATGTTCTACGGAGAAGGACAAATGTCGCGGGAAGACATCCGAACATGGATAGCCTCTCAGCGTCTCGACATGAAGCCTTTCACTAAGCTCGAGGACTATCTCCCTGACATGGATGGGCATGGTGGAGTGATTGTCGATATATGACAATGTGTTCATTTAGTCCATACTTTCTGTATGACAAAACTTTGAGTTATGCACGGCGAAACTTTATTTGTGATGTAATTAAACCATCCTCCTCCTTGACTAGCGAAAATCACTCTAGTTAGGGCATTTTGGGTACGACGAACTTTGTTATTTATGCTTATGATATGTTGTTTCTATTTTTGCCAAGTCTGTCTCTTTCTGTTGCTCAACTATATATGTTGCATATCATCGACTCATGTGACGATGCAGGTGCATAGATCATAGATGGCGAAGAAGTGCTACGCCAGGAGTATATATACGACGAGTGGCCGGAGTGTCAGGCCCAGGTGTACCGGTTTCCGGTTTCCGAGCGATAGGCAGTAGTTAGTTTAGGTTCACGCTAATGCGAGAGAGGGATACGAACTCATGTACTCAAAGTGATAGCTCTTATCGCGTATATCATTGTTTAGATGGATGAGGATGTATTTGCAAGTAATCGAGACTTGTATCGTTATTTTTGAGATGATGACGAGAGACCACTTTGCGTTGGATGATGATTATGATGATGACGTGATTTGATGAGACTAATTGTATGTATATGCTATGATTACATTTGTATGTGTATGATATGCTAAAGATTATTGTATAAAGCCTACTCAAATACAAAACAAATACAAAACAAATATGTAGGAAAAAACTAATAAAACTATTAGTAGCGAGGGGGGAAAATTTAGAAGTAGCGCCGCCTTACCAGTAGCGCTTCCCTGTAAACAGCGCTGCAGATAATATCAGCAGCGCCCTTTTCTAAAGAGCGCTACAGCTATTCATGTATAGCAGTAGCGTGGGACAACAGGCGCTACTGCTATATCTTAGCTGTAGCGCCTTATTAGTAGCGCCGGTTCCCGAACTACTGAGAGGCCCAAAACCCGTGCTGCTGCTAGGCTTTTCCCTAGTAGTGGTACCTTGAAATTCAGTGAGAGATCATCTTATAATACTACCGTCGAACTATGCAAAATAAGATGCATAAAGGATAAACTTCACATGCAATCAATATAAGTGATATGATATGGCCATCATCATCTTGTGCCTTTGATCTCCATCTCCAAAGCACCGTCATGATCACCATCGTCACCGGCGCGACACCTTGATCTCCATCGTAGCATTGTTGTCGTCTCGCCAACTATTGCTTCTACGACTATCGCTACCGCTTAGTGATAAAGTAAAGCAATTACATGGCGATTGCATTTCATGCAATAAAGCGACAACCATATGGCTCCTGCGAGTTGCCGATAACACCGTTACAAAACATGATCATCTCATACAATAAAATTTAGCATCATGTCTTGACCATATCACATCACAACATGCCCAGCAAAAAGAAGTTAGAAGTCCTCTACTTTGTTGTTGCAAGTTTTACGTGGCTGCTACGGGCTGAGCAAGAACCATTCTTACCTACGCATCGAAACCACAAAGATATTTCGTCAAGTATGTGATGTTTTAACCTTCACAAGGACCGGGCGTAGCCACACTCGATTCAACTAAACTTGGAGAAACTGACACCCGCCAGCCACCTGTGTGCGAAACACGTCGGTAGAACCAGTCTCGCGTAAGCGTACGCGTAATGTCGGTCCGGGCCGCTTCATCCAACAATATCGTCAAATCAAAGTATGACATGCTTGTAAGCAGTATGATTAGTATCGCCCACAACTCACTTGTGTTCTACTCGTGCATATAACATCTACGTATAAACCTGGCTCGGACGCCACTGTTGGGGAACGTAGCAATTTCAAAAAAATTCCTACGCACCCGCAAGATCATGGTGATGCATAGAAATGAGAGGGGAGAGTGTTGTCCACGTACCCTCGTCGACCGAAAGCGAAAGCGTTATGACAACGCGGTTGATGTAGTCGTATGTCTTCATGATCGACCGATCCTAGTACCGAACGTACGGCACCTCCGCGATCTACACACATTCAGCTCGGTGACGTCCCACGAACTCACAATCCAGTAGAGCATCGAGGGAGAGCTTCGTCAGCACGACGTCGTGATGACGGTGATGATGAAGTTACAGGCACAGGGCTTCGCCTAAGCACTACGACGATATGAATGAGGTGGATTATGGTGGAGGGGGCACCGCACACGGCTTGGAACAATCAACTTGTGTGTCTATGGGGTGCCCCCCTCCCCCATATATAAAGGAGTGGAGGAGGGGGAGGGCCAGCCCTCTACTATGGCGCGCCCTGGGGAGTCCTACTCCCACCGGGACTAGGATTCCCCCCTTCCAAGTAGTAGGAGTAGGAGAGAAGGAAGGAGGGGGCGCTGGCCCTCCCCTTAGTCCAATTCGGACTAGGACTTGGGGGGCGCGGCCTGCCCTATGCAGCCCCTCTCTCTCTCCCCTAAATCCCAATAAGGGCCATATACTCCCCGACTAATTCCTTTAACTCTCCGGTAGTCCAATAAATACCCGAACCACTCAGAACCTTTCCGATGTCCGAATATAGCCTTCCAATATATCGATCTTTACATCTCAAACATTTAGAGACTCCTCGGCATTTCCCTGATCTCATCCGGGATTCCGAACAACCTTCGGTACATCAAAACACATAAACTCATAATACCGATCGTCACCGAATGTTAAGCGTGCGGACCGTACGGGTTCGAGAACAATGTAGACATGACCGAGACTCATCTCGACAATAGTCCATAATTATACATTAATTCACATCAAACTCAAAGAGTTGGTTCACAGATACTCCCTCCGGTCCTTTTTACTCTGCATATTAGGTTTGTCTGAAGTCAATCTCATCCAACTTTGACCAAATTTATATAAAAATTTATTGACATTTACATAACAACACCGATATCACTAGATTCATCTTGGAATATATTTTCATATTATATTTATTAGATATTATAGATGCTAATAATTTCGGATATAAATTTGGTCAAACTTAGCTAAGTTTGACTTTCGCCAAATCCAATGTGCAGAGTAAAAAGGACCGGAGGGAGTACATTCATATTAATAGCTGGCAAAATTGGCACATACTTCTAACATGCGTGAATGTGTAATTTTTTTGCTGGAAGCATGAATGTGTAGTGACGTCGTACTTTCGGAGTGGCTACAGGGAGTGTGTATGTGTGCTAGGGGTTATGGGATGGAGAGAGATCAAAAGAGAGAGAAAGACCCTCCATTTCTATCTAGTCATTAGATTGACAAAGGATACATGTGCTACAAAATCTTAGCAGTATAGAGACGTACAAATCCTAGGCGGGCTAGTTTGGCCTAGTGGGTTTTAGTGATATGACGTGCTACAATCGCGTCCAGTCTTCGTGTGTGGTAGCAGTATTGTGGGTACAGTAAGTTTTCTTGAAGAAGTGGATTCAGCGAAGTCATGATGGTTCCATCGTCCGAGCAACTTACAGTGGGAAAGGTTGGGCCTGCGATTTGATAGCTCATTAGTCATTTATTACTACGGCGCTACGACCGGGGTGACTCTCCCCTGCAGTACTGTGTGGTGCACTATATTTTTGTGCATGGCAAGTGGACAAGGATGGTCGACGTCCCACATGTCACCGAATGAAAGTATTCTTTACGATATCAAGGACGAGCAAGGAGTATTCATTGCTTATTTTTTATGAAAGCTATTTTCTCCACTATTACGACGGAGGAGTGTGAAACACGGTAGCCTAGTGACACTACTATGGAAAACCTTGTACACAGAACCTTAGTAGTAGCGCTAGATAAAACGAGGTGCTACTGCTACTTAGCAGTAGCGCGTGTGCACACTCGGCGCTACTGCTATAGACATAGCAGTAGCGCGGCAAGGACAAAGAGCGCTACTACTAAAATTTCCCCACCGTTGACGGCAAGCTAAGTGTAGTAGTAGCGCTTTCCCCTGAAACGCGCTATTGCTAGGTAGTTTAGCAGTAGCGCTTTCCCTAACACGCGCTACTACTAAACCCATCCTATCTTCTCCAATGGTCGCCCCTCACTCTCCCCCTCTCCCACTCCCCTCTCACTCTCCCACGCACCCCATCGTCCGCCGCCGATGTTCGGTCCTCCCCAACCACCGTCGTCGCCCGCCGCCGCCGATGCTCCTGCTCCTCCTCCACCGAGGTAGTTCCTCCATCTCTCCTCCTTCCACCTCCCTCCCCTCCTCGTCCCTCTCTTGATCCTCCCTCTCTCTCCCTCCTCACTCCCGCCTCCTTCCTCCTACCTCCCTCCCTGCCTCGTCTGTCCTCGCCTCCCTGCCTCATCCGTCCTCCTCCTCCCTTCCACCCTCACTCACCCCTCCCTTGTTTCCTACTCCCTCCACCTCCCTCTGTTTTTGAAATTTTAAGAATAGAAATTTTTAGGTATTAAATTTAGTAATAGAAGTTTGTAGTAAGAAAATTTAGGGTAGAACTAGGGTAATAGAAATTTTACTAAGTGTTCAATAGAGTAGAACACTTACATTTCATTGTTTTTAGTAAGTGTTTAATAGAAATAGTTTATTTAGTAAGTGGTTAATAGAACTGGTTTATTTAGTAAGTGGTTAATAGAACTAGTTTATTTAGTACGTGGTTAATAGAACTAGTTTATTTAGTAAGTGGTTAATAGAACTAGTTTAGAGAGAGAGAGAGAGACCTATATTGGCAAATTTAGTTATGTTAGGATTATATATAAGATATTTTGCAATGTTTTTGTTCGTAATTTCAACCATTGAAATGCAATGACCATCAAGTTTGAATGCTCATATGAGGTAGATATAAACATGTATTCTAGTGTTGCTCAAATAGGATATGTGCTTGCCCAAGTGGCCATGTTTGCAGGGAACACCCCGAGTGGCCTATGTTTTGCCGGAGTGTTGATTAATTTCTGTTCCGGCAAATTTCAGGCGCTCAATATGTCCTTTTTTAAGCAAAGCTCATACCAGATTTTTCTGTGAATTTTGGCATGGCTTGTGCTATAATATAGGAAATATCGGGTGCATTGGAAATGCCGGAAAGAGCATTAAACGACATTTGGGGTTGACTTTAAGTCTGTTGAGGCTCCATATATGAAAGTCAAAAACAATGAGGTTGTGTCCACCATATATGAGAGAAGAAGAATGCCGACTGCTGTCATGGGGGTCGTTCTTCCTCTTCTTTCTCGTGATAGAACTTTGGTAATGCACGGGAAGGAAGAGAGGAACGACCATCACCGACGGTCGCAAATGTCAGAGAGGAATCAGTGAGGGAGAGTCTCCACCATATATGAGAGGACAAAGAATCCCGACTGTTGTTGTGGGGTAGCTTCTTCTTCATTCCAAGGTGCTTCACATTTTGGTGTAATGCACTTTGGAATGAAAGGACTAGCTACCATCACCAATGGTCGCAAATGTCAGAGATGAAGAATCCCGACTGTTGTCATGGGGGTGGCTTCTCCTTCGTTCTCGTGTGCTAGAAAATTTGGTGTAATGCACTTGGGAACGAAGGGAGGAGCTACCATCACCGACGATCGAATATATACACCACGTGAGCTGAGAGTTTTCAAGAAAATACTCGACAGACTGATAGTCAACCCGTGATGAATAATAATGATCTAATTTAGTTTTTGTGGTACATGTATTTTATTTTAGAAGTTTAATCTTTGAATTATGAACATAGGAAATGTCTGACGATGATGATAGGATCCTGGAGTGCGACTACTGCGGTGATGACCGGGGTCTGTGCGACAACCCTCACTTGGTAGACAGTCGGCGCTTCAGTATTAAGCTCGACGAGACCTTCAATGTTGAAACGGTATGCAAAGACAACAAGTATTTTTTCAAAATTAAGCATGACTTCTGCTTCTTCTACTAGTAATTTCCGTCTTTTACAATTCAACTAGCTTATCCCATGGCATGCAAGATGATATGTCTTGGAGAAGATGAATTTCGAAGATCATGAGAATATGGAGACAAAGATAATTCACCTCAGGACCCATCATGGTTATGCTTTTCCCGTAAAGCTATACAATGTGGAGACCGTAACCCATTTTGGTTGCTCGAATTGGGAAGCACTATGCAAGGCATATGGTTTCAGGAGGGTATGCATGTCACATTCGGTCTTGGTGATCCTAAAGATGACATCGACGAAGAGAATATCAACATTTGGGTCCTTGTTGATACGCTTCCACTTCTACCTCTATGTGAGTTTCTCAAACATATTTATTAAGTAATTTATATTGTTTATTTAAAAATAGTTGACAACTTATTTCTATTGACAGCTTATTTTCATTCTTTCAAAAATGAACGGAAGATGGTAGAAAGAACCTACTACACTGATGGTCCGCCTAGGCTTCACCGTTGTTCATACCGGATTTCTAAAACTAATGAAGACATGACAATCAAAGATTGGAAAAAATGTATGAAAAATCATAGGGAGTTACCTGGAAGCAACATTGTGCGAAGCGCGAGAATTGGAGATAGGATAATCTCCATTCTCCATGATGGAATGTCAGGGGCTATCTTTTTAATGCTATTTTACCTTAGAGAGGGTATAGTAGGTCCTAGCTAATACTCATAATCACGTGCTAAGAACAATTAAGTAGGGTTTGTTAGATGACTATGATGATGATGAGTATGACTTGTTATTATGATAACGAGTAGAAGATGTATGATGATGAGTATGACTTTTTATTATTAATGAGTAGAAGTTGTTAGATGACTATGATGATGATGAGTAAGACCTGTTATTATGACAACGATGATGAGTTATTATTAAGAGTTTGCATGATGCTAAGTTGTTATATGAGCATGAT